>NC_079192.1:355793318-356128318 GCF_029499605.1 Hyla sarda
TTTTCTCCAAAATCCCAATGGCACTCCTTCTCTTCTGAGCATTGTAGTTCGCCCGCAGAGCACTTTACATCCACATATGGGGTATGTTCTTACTCAGAAGAAATGGGGTTACAAATTTTGGGGGGCTTTTTTCCTATTTCCCCTTGTGAGAATGAAAAATTTAGGGTAACACCAGCATTTGTGTGAAAAAAATTTTTTTTTTCATTTTCCCATCAAACTTTAATGTAAATTCGTAAAACACCTGTGGGGTGTTAAGGCTCACTATACCCCTTGTTACGTTCCGTGAGGGGTGTAGTTTCCAAAATGGGGTCACATGTGGGTATTTATTTTTTTGCGTTTATGTCAGAACCGCTGTAAAATCAGCCACCCCTGTGCAAATCACCAATTTAGGCCTCAAATCTACATAGTGCGCTCTCACTCCTGAGCCATGTTGTGCACCCGCAGAGCATTTTACGCCCACATATGGGGTATTTCCGTACTCAGGAGAAATTGCATTACAAATTTTAGGGTCTTTTTTTCCTTTTAATGCTTGTGAAAATAAAAAGTATGGGGCAACACCAGTATGTTAGTGTAAATGGTTTTATTTTTTTTACACTAACAAGCTGGTGCAGCCCCCAACTTTTCCTTTTCATAAGGGGTAAAAGGAGAAAAAGCCCACCAAAATTTGTAGTGCAATTTCTCCCGAGTATGGAAATACCCCATATGTGCCCTAAACTGTTTCCTTGAAATACGACAGGGCTCCGAAGTGAGAGCTCCATGCGCATTTGAGGACTAAATTAGGGATTGCATAGGGATTGCATAGGGATGGACATAGTGGTATTCTATGCCAGTGATTCCCAAACAGGGTGCCTCCAGCTGTTGCTAAACTCCCAGCATGCCTGGATAGTCAGTGGCTGTCCAGAAATGCTGGGAGTTGTTGTTTTGCAACAGCTGGAGGCTCTGTTTTGGAAACACTGCCGTACGATATGTTTTTTATTTTTATTGGGGGGACAATGTAAGTGGGTGTATATGTTGTGTTTTACCCTTTATTTTGTGTAAGTGTAGCATTGTGTTTTACAGTGAGTTTCCCGCTAGGAGTTTGCGCTGCGGCAGAAAATTTGCCGCAGCTCAAACTTGAAGAAGGAAACTTACTGTAAACCTGCCTGTGTGAATGTACCCTGTACAGCTGTTTCAAAACTACTTTTGCAACAGCTGGAGGCACACTGGCTGTAAAACCTTCAGTTAGGTTCTGTTACCTAATTCAGTATTTTCCAACCAGGGTGCCTCCAGCTGTTGCAAAACTACAACTCCCAGCATGTACTGATTGCCGAAGGGCATGCTGGGAGATGTAGTTATGCAACAGCTGGAGGTACGCAGCTACAACTCCCAGCATGCCGAGAAAGCTGTTTGGGCATGCTGGGATTTGCAGTTTTGCAACATCTGGAGGGCTACAGTTTAGAGACTACCGCACACTGATCTCCAAACTGTGGCCCTCCAGATGTTGCAAAACTACAAATCCCAGCATGCCCAGACAGCAATTGGCTGTCTGGGCATGCTGGGAGATGTAGTTTTACAACAGCTGGAGGCACACAAGTACAACTCCTAGCATGCCCAGACAGCCGTTTGCAGCCGGGCATGCTGGGAGTTGTAGTTTTGCAAGATCTGGAGAACCACAGTTTGGAGACCACTGGGTAGTGGTCTCCAAACTGTGATCCTCCAGATCTTGCAAAACTACAACTCCCGGCATGCCCAGACAGGCATTGGCTGTCTGAGCATGCTGGGAGTTGTAGTTTTGAAACATCTGAAGGATCAAAGTTTGGCAACCACTACACAGTGGTCTCTAAACAGTGGTCCTCCAGATGTTTCTAAACTACAACTCCCAGCATGCCCAGACAGCCAATGCCTGTCTGGGCATGCCGGGAGTTGTAGTTTTGAAACATCTGGAGCATCACTCACCGGCCAGTCAGATCCCGCCGCAGCCTGCAGGATCCTCCACCGGGTAAGCAAGGACTTATTCCCTCTGTGCCCCGCTCTCCCCGGACTTCCACATGTGGGCGGAGGTCTGGCAGCGGCGATTGAGCGTGCGTGGCGATGGCGTGCGTGGGCATTTACCCCCGCCATCGCCGCTGCCAGACCTCCGGATCGCCGCTGTCGGACACTGTATTAATTCCTGGCCCCTGCAAGGGCCCTGCCGGGGTAGGTGATTATAACTGTATTTAATAAATGTTTTATGATCACACTTTGAGATGAGCGAACTTACAGTAAATTCGATTTGTCACGAACTTCTCGGCTCGGCGGTTGCTGACTTTTCCTGCATAAATAAGTTCAGCTTTCAGGTGCTCCCAGATACAGTCCTAGGAGACTCTTTCCTAGGACTGTATCCACCTTTTCCAGCCCACCGGAGCACTGGAAAGCTGAACTAATTTATGCAGGAAAAGTCAGCAACTTCCGAGCTGAGAAGCTCGTGAAGAATCGAATTTACTGTAAGTTCGCTCATCTCTAATCACACTGAATCTTCTACAATCTTTTTAATATCACATTTACATACACACACTTCTATACACACATTAAAATCCATATAGACATCATCACATATTTATATGGTCCATACATATTTATCCATATCACACAAACCCAATTCTAGTATTTAATACAATACATAAGCCCAGATTTGAGGAAACACGTACACACAGTATATACATTGTATATACACAATTTTCATATATTTATCCAGGTAGTACGGGCTACACAACCTTCACGCTAGTACTCGGCTGGCAAATATCCCATATAATCACTGTCTTGGTTGTAGCTACCTACTTTTTTAAATTTATTTACACATTTTTAAGTGGAAACTTAGCCTAAGGTTTCCACAGAAAATGTGGTCGATTTCAGCTGAGGAAAACCTTACAGATCAGAGAATGTGTAAAAAAAAAATAATAAAAAAAAAAGCAAAATGTAGGGAAAGTGGAAAATGTAGGGAAACCTTAGTAAATACTGTGGAAAATAAATTTTAGGGAATTAACCCCTTAAGGAAGCAGGGTTTTTCAGTTTTTGCACTTTTGTTTTTTCCTCCTTACCTTTTAAAAATCATTACCCTTTCAATTTTCCACCTAAAAATCCATATTATGGCTTATTTTTTGCGTCACCAATTCGACTTTGCAGTGAGTCATTTTACCCAAAAATTCACAGCGGAACGGGAAAAAAATAATAATTGTGCGACAAAATCAAAAGAAAAAACGCCATTTTGTAACTTTTGGGGGCTTCCATTTCTACGCAGTGCATATTTCTGTAAAAATTACACCTTATTATTCTGTAGGTCCAATGGTTAAAATGGTACCCTACTTATATAGGTTGGATATTGTCGTACTTCGGAAAAAAAATAACTACATGCAGGAAAATGTATACGTTTAAAAATGTCCTCTTTTGACCCCTATAACTTTTATTTTTCTACGTATAGGGCGGTATGAGGACTCATTTTTTGCGCAGTGATCGGAAGTTTTTATCGGTACCATTTTTGTTTTGATCAGACTTTTTGATCACTTTTTATAAATTTTTTAATGGTATAAAAAGTGACCAAAAATACGCCTTTTTGAACTTTGGAATTTTTTTACGTGTACGCCATTGACAGTGCGGTTTAATTAACAATATATTTTTATAGTTCGAACATTTACGCACGCGGCGATACCACATGTTTATTTTTATTTACACTGTTTTATTTAATGGGAAAAGGGGGGTGATTCAAACTTTTATTATTAGGGAAGGGGTTAAATGACCTTTGTTAACTTTTTTTTTTTGCAGTGTTATAGCTCCCATAGGGACCTATAACACTGCACACACTCATCTATGCTGATCCCTGCAAATCCATAGCTTAGCACGGATCAGTGAGATTGGGGCTTGATTGCTCAAGCCTGTAGCTCAGGCTTGGAGCAATCAATCGACGATCGGACGAAGCGGAGACAAGTAAGGAGACCTCTGCCTGCGTCCCAGCTGATCGGAACATCGTGATTTTATCATGATGTCCCGATCAGCCCAACTGAGCTGCCGGGAAGCATTTACTTTCGCTTTCAGATGCGGCGGTCAACTTTGATCGCTGAAGGGTTAACAGCGCGCGGCACAACGATCGATGCCGCGCGCAGTTAGCCCAGGGTCCCGGCTATGATAAGCAGCCGGGACTGACCTGGTGTGATGCGGGGTCCAGGTGTGACCCCGCTTTAAACACCGGGAACGGGTACGCCCTACGTCCTTAAGAGGTCAAAAAAAACACAAAGAAACCTACACTCCACTCTTAGTAAATAAGGGCCAATGTCACACCAAACTCCAAAAATGGGCTGGACAAAATTATTAGCACCCTTAACTTAATATTTGGTTGCACACCCTTTGGAAAAAATAATTGAAATCAGTCGCTTCCTATAATCATCAATAAGCTTCTTACACTTCTCAGCCGGAATGTTGGACTGCCTTTGCAAACTGCTCCAGGTCTCTCTTATTGGAAGGGCGCCTTTTCCCAACAGCAATTTTAAGATATCTCCCAAGGTGTTCAATGGGATTTAGATCTGGACTCATTGCTGGCCACTTCAGAGCTCTCCAGCACTTTGTGGGAAATTTATCAAAAACTGTCCAGAGGAAAAGTTGCCCAGTTGCCCATAGCAACCAATCAGATCACTTTCATTTTGCAGAGGCCTTGTTAAAAATGAAAGATGATATCTGATTGGTTGCTATGGGCAACTTTTGATAATTATCCCCCTTTGTTTCCATCCATTTCTGGGTGCTTTTTGATCTATGTTTGGGTTTACTGTCTTGCTGGAAGACCCAAGATCTTGGACACAAACCCAGCTTTCTGACACTGGGCTGTACAGTGCGACTCAAAATCCGTTGGTAATCCTCAGATTTCATGATGCCTTGCAAATATTCAAGACACTCAGTGGCAGCAAAACAACCCCAAAACTAGGGATCGACCGATATCGTTTTTTTAGGGCCGATACCGATAATCGCTGCAGGTTAGGGCCGATAGCCGATAGCTTATACCGATATTCTGGTATAAGTTATCGGCTATTTATCCCCCCGCGACACCGCTGCAGATCATTGATTTAAAGCGGGCACTTTAAATCAATGAACTGCAGCGGCTTTTGCAGTGCCATAGACCGCCGCCGCCACCCGCTTCTCTCCCCCTGCCTGTCCGGAGGTCCTCCTGAGTCCCATCACTGCGACCGCCCCGCCCCCCCCCCCCCGGCCCCATTGCCTCCCCCATCCCCGGTTTTATAATTACCTGTTCCCGGGGTCCACTCTACATCTGGCTCTGGTGGCGTTCTCCTGAGCTGTCACTGTGCGCACTGACGGTGAAGTCACGTCGCGTCACTCATCATTGCGCACAGCGACGCAGCAGGACGCAGCAGGAGCCAGAAGTAGCGTGGACCCCGGGAACAGGTAATTATAAAACCGGGGATGGGGGAGGCAATGGGGCCGGGGCGGTGGGGGGTGCGATGCGGTGCGGTGGGCGGGACATTATCGGATTATCAGCAAGGTAATTGCAGATACCGATAATGCCCAAAATCGTGATTATCTGCCGATAATATTGGCCAAACAGATAATCGGTCGATCCCTACCCAAAACATAATTGAACCTCCACCATATTTCACTGTAGGTACTGTGATCTTTCCTTTGTAGGCCTCATTCCGTTTTTTGGTAAATAGTAGAATGATGTGCTTTACCAAAAAGCTCTATCTTGGTCTCATCTTTCCACAAGAAGTTTTCCAAGAAGGATTTTGGCTTACTCAAGTTCATTTTGGCAAAATGTAGTCTTGCTTTTTTATGTCTCCTGCCATAGAGTTTCATTTAAATGTCGACGGATAGTTTGTGCTGACGCTCCCTGAGCCTGCAGGACAGCTTGAATATCTTTGGAACTTGTTTAGGGCTGCTTATCCACCATCCGGACTCTCCTGCATTGACACCTTTCATCATTTTTTCCTCTTTCGTCCATGCCCAGGGAGATTTGCTACAGTGCTATGGGTTGCAAACTTCTTGATAATGTTGCGCACCGTGGACAATGGCAAATCTAGATCTCTGTAGATGGACTTGTAAATCTTGAGATTGTTAATATTTTTCCACAATTTTGGTTCTCAAGTCCTCAGACAGTTCCCTTCTCCTCTTTCTGTTGTCAATGCTTAGTGTGGCACACACAGACACACAATGCAAAGACAAAGTGAACCTCTCTCCTTTTTATCTGCTTTCAGGTGTGCTTTTTATATTTCCCACACCTGTAAGGGTGCCAATAATTTTGTTCTGCCCATTTTTGGAGTTTGGTGTTACATTGTGTCCAATTTGCTTTTTTTCCTCCCTTTTTGGTTTAGCTCCAATACACACAAAGGGAATAAACATATGTATAGCAAAAAATGTGTTACTGCAATCTTTTTCTGGGAGAAATACTTCAGGGGGTGCCAACATTTACGGCCATGACTGTATGTGGCCAACTGTGTTCAGACCCTTGCGAAGACACTTATTTCTCGTGATCATTTTTAAGATGCTATAACTAATTGAATTGATTGTACATGGTTTGGTAAAAAAAAACGCCCAAGCTGGGAAAGAAAACAGGAAAATAACTGCCTATAGAGCTTAGGTACAGGATTGTGTGGAGCCACGGATCTTGAGAAGGTGACAAAAAAATTATTCTGCACTGAAAGTTCTCAAGAGCACAGAGGCCTCTAAATTTTCTGGAAGAAGTTTGGAAAAAAACAGGACTCTTCCTAGAGCTGGCTGCCCCACCAAACGAAGTATCCTAAAGGAGGAACAAGATTCTCTGTTAAGACGAAACCAAGATTAAAGTTTTTGCCCTCAATTTTAAGAGTTATTTCTGGAGGAAATCAAGCAAATCAGGCACTGCTTATCACCTGCACAATACCATCCCTACAATAAAGCATTATGGTGGCAGTATCATGCAGTGTTTTTCAGTAGCTGGGACAGAGAGACTGGTCAGGGCTGAGGGGAAGCTATATGAAGCAAAACAGAGAGTGCTCTGCACTACAAACTGGGCTAAAGGTTCACCTTCCAACAAGACTCACAGTAGCAGCTTAAAGGGGTACTCCGGTGCTTACACATCTTTTCCCCTATCCAAAGGATAGGGGATAAGATGCCTGATCGCGGGAGTCCCGCCGCTGGGGACCCCCGGGATCTTGCACGCAGCACCCCGTTTGTAATCAGTCCCGGAGCGTATTCGCTCCGGGTCTGATTACAGGTGACCACCGGGCCGGCGGCGTGTGACGTCACGCTCCACCCCTCAATGCAAGCCTACGAGAGGGGGCTTGACAGCTTTCACGCCCCATCCCATAGGCTTGCATTGAGGGGCGGAGGCGTGACATCACACGCTGCCGGCCCGGTGGTCGCCGGTAATCAGACCCGGAGTGAACACGCTCCGGGGACTGATTACAAACGGGGTGCCACGTGCAAGATCCCGGGGGTCCCCAGCGGCGGGACTCCCGCGATCAGGCATCTTATCCCCTATCCTTTGGATAGGGGAAAAGATGTGTAAGCACCGGAGTACCCCTTTAACAATTCTGAATGTCCTTGTTGTTGTTGTAATTAAATGTAAGTATGTTGTTGTCAATGTAATAATTATAAGTGATAAAAATTTTAGAAAAAATGATAAGTTTATTGTTCATTGCAAAAGAATTTACATTTTCCAGTATCCCGTTAGGTTGTCTCGAGCCTGGATACACTATGAGATACGGTGTTAAAGGGGTATTCCAGAAAAAAAAAAATGTTTCATATCAACTGGCTCCAGAAAGTTAAATTACTTTCATTAAAACATATTAATCCTTCCAGTACTCATCAGCTGCTGAAGTTGAGTTGTTATTTGCTGTCTGACAACAGTGCTCTCTGCTGACACCTGTCTGTCTGTCTCAGGAACTGTCCAGAGTATGAGAGGTTTGCTATGGGGATTTTCTCCTATTCTGGACAGTTCCTGAGACAGAGATGTCAGAAGAGAGCACTGTTGCCAGACAGAAAACAACAACTCAACTTCAGCAGCTGATAAGTACTGGAAGGATTACGATTTTTTAATAGAAGTAATTTAACGTTCTGGAGCCAGTTGATATGAACATTTTTTTTTTCACTGGAATACCCCTTTAAGCACAGAGGCATACAGGTTCTGTATAGCATCCTGCAGCCCATTTGCCCACAGATGTTGCAACTGGACCTGCTGATCCTGCACACTCACTGGCTGACTAAGCTGGCTCACCAAAAATGCTAGATTGGCGATAAAATCTGCTGACCAGGCCGGCCAAGGAAGTATTGCAATTTGGAGGAGGCATCCCTTGGAAACCCTTTCTGGTGTGGTCAAGCATTATCCAGCTGAAAAATGCCATTTAGAAGGAAACATGTAGCCGCATGATGTCCTACACATATCGCTGACCTGTTAGTGTCTCTTGTAGCACTACTAGTGAAGAGAAACAAAAATAGAAAAACAGAAACCTAGCCACACATCCACCATTTGTATTTAGATCTACTTGCTTCTCGGCATAATTTCTAAAACTAACAGGTTGTTAGTATACATTTTGTTAAAAAAAGTACAAGCCCACTTGCCATGTCAAGGCCACCGAGTGGGTCCTTAACCTAACACTGGCGTAACACCGGGCGGCAACCACTGCCTCTGCGACACCAAGCCAATAGGGGGAATGACCCAGTGACCAAGCCCCCGACTCCGAGCCACACCACCCCACAGACAAAGAATCACAGTAACAATGGCTGCCACAGAGCACCACATCAGCTTGAACACCTACCATGTGCTCGCTGCCAGAAGGCTGGGAGAATGCTAGAAGGAAACCCATATGCAGTCTCCAAATTAAAAACACCCCGGCCGAATGGATGTAGTAGAGTGCTGGCTATGAAAGAAAGCAGAGACTACAATGTACAACAAAATTAGAGAAACATAGCCGACATCCACCATTTGTATTTTGATCTACTTGCATCTCAGCATTATTTAAAAAAACTAACAATTCATATTGATCAAAAAGTGCAAGCCCACACGCCACATCAAGGCAGAGTGGGTCCCTAACATAACACTGCCTCTGCGCTGTGGCGGCCATTGTTGCTGTAATGCTTTGTCTGTGAGGTGGTGTGGCCCGGAGCCAGGGTCGGGCAGCAGTGGGGCTGCCTGGCCACTGGGTCATTCCCCCTGTGGGCTTGGTGTTGCGGACATGGTCGTCGCCAGGAGCTACGCCAGTGTCAGGTTAGAGACCCACTCTGACTAGGTGGCCTTGGCGTGGCGAGTGGGCTTGTACTTTATGATCAAATTGTATACTAACACCCTGTTAGTTTTTTTTTATTAAGCTGAGAAGCAATTAGATCAAAATACAAATTGTGGATGTGCGGCTATGTTTCTGTATTTTTGTTTTATACTACTTGGGGTTACCAACTGTCATATTCAGTGGCTCCCCAGATCACTACACCAGCAGTTCGGGTAGTGTGTCACGCCACAGCAAAATAAAGATTTAAGTGCTCAAAACGTGGTCTTCATACTTGAACCTGAATGCTGTCAGATTCTAAGAGAGGTTCTCCAAAGAAAACCTTGATTTGTGAATAAAGACAATACAGTTCAAGTCTGTAGCAGTCCAGGTTTCTCATTCACAACAACACTGTGGCGATGGTGGCAGGTAGTCAATGGCCGGACACGTAATGAGAACTGTGACACCAAATTTCCTTCTGCTAAGCACCAGGAAATGGTCCAGGCAAATACATAGTCACATAGTTTATAAGGTTGAAAAAAAAAAAGCAGACAAGAGTACATCAAGTTCAACCTAAAATCTTACTGTGTTAATCCAGATGAAGTACAAAAAAAACCTGCAAAAAAAACAAAAAAAGACCCATAATAATTATTATTATTTATACAGTGCTCACATATTCTGCAGCACTGTACTCTCAAATTGGTCCCTGTCCCCATTGAGGCTCAGAATCTGTGTGTGGAAGGAGACTGGGGGGGAAACTCACCCGAAAATAACATACAAACTCTTTGCAGATGTCGACCTGGGTGAGATTTGAATCCAGGACCCCAGCGCTGCAAGGCAACAGTGCTAGCCACTGAGCCTGATGCAAATGGACACCAAAATAAAGAATAAAGCCATAGATCAACGTTTATCCCCATAAATCTAAAATCCATAACTTGTAAAATTTTTCAAGAAAAACATCCAGACCATCACAACATCATGTCATCTTGCCCATAGTAACCAATCAGGTAATTTATTAATTAAAAATAAAAGAAGCAATATATACTATGGGCAACTGTTCATCTTATTCTCTGCACAGCTTTCAAAAATTTCCTCAACTGCTCTTTCAGTAAACAATTCCCTTCTGTGCTGATGGTGAAACCTTCTTTCCTCTAAACATAGAGGATGCGCCTTGTCATGGTTACCGGCCTAGGTATAAAAAGATCACTAAAAAGATCTCTGTACTGTCCATTCATACATTTGTAAATGGTTATCAAATTGCCCCAAAGATTTGTTTTCTTCTAACTAAAAAAGACTCAAGCTGGATAACATGTCTTGGTATGGTAATCCACCCATACCATAAGTTACCTGGGTTGTCCTCCTCTACACTAGTTCCAGTTTAGTCATGTCCTTCCTATATACAGGTGCCCAAAATAGGACACAATACTCTAAATGGTCAGACTAATGATTTATACAGAGACAAAAATATGTTCCTGTCACAAGCCTCTATGCTTCTATTGAGGCATCCCATGACTTTATTAGCCTTGGCAGTTGATGAGGTCTGTAACTGGTCACTAAAGTTGAGTTTACCCTTTTTGGTAGTAGTTATACCTAGTGTTTTATTATTTAGCACCTAAATGTGTCCAAGCCTCCAGCTTCTCCGGACCCCTCTGCGATAATATGTTATCCTCCTCTGTGGTGATCACCTTACCCAGTTTAGTGTCATCTGCAAGTATTAAAATTACTCAGTAATCCATCATCATACATAAACATACAGAAAAGAAGTGGCTCCACTTATAACTGTTACTCAGTTACAGAGTGTGTAATAAAGGTGCCACCTGTGTCCAGATGGTGGACAACAAAACTGTGGGAACTGCTTTTGCTTGTCGGCAGATCAGATCAAGCAATCCTCTACTGGTGGTCTGTTATCCATGTGTACATGACTTACGTAAACCGCTGTTCCTAGCACCTCTTAACAGCTTTATTAGAATTGCCTGGATTCACCGTAGATGTTTGGATACAATGACTGATGTCACTGCAAAGTAGAATTGGTGGTCATATGGCCCTGCACTCACAGCTGTCAATCAAGGAAGTGGGTCCATGACATAGGTGATGACACAGCAGGACTAGTATGTGTCCAAGCAGGCAGGGGGGCAGTTGTTTGACTGGCTTTTTCAGTTTGAAATATTGAAAATTTTCTAATGAAAGCAATTGAAAAACCTATTGGTTTAGCATGCTTTTCAACATTTAAGGTAGATAGACGTAGCAGCTTATTTTTTTTACTTTTCATTAAAGTATCTATTAACCTACTAGAGATACCTTTCTCTCTAGAATCCTCCTTTAAAGGGCAAGGCAGCTAACTGAAGTTTCTCTAGTCCCTTATAATATAAAGGGACCCCGAATCAGCAGGTCGTCTCTTAGGCTGCATTCTAGGGATGTAAGAAAAAATCGATTCTCGCGATAATCGCAATTTTTTCATTTGCCGATACTGAATCGATTCAAAATATTTTTGAATTGATTCTTTTAGGGATGTGGAATTTTTATCTCCTGATGCCTGGAACAGCATGTCCTGTCCTGGGCATCAGGAGATAAAAGTTCCACATTTGTGGAGCCGGGCAGGCCGGATCTGACACGGCGTCGCTCTGGGTGTATGGAGCGGGCTCCGACTCGTGCCCGCTCCGTACTATGCGACCCCCGGCTGATTTCAGTAGCCGGGGGCCGCCGCTAATAGCCAGCATGCGGCGATCGCCGTGGTTGGCTATTAAAGGAGTACTCCGGTGCACACTTTTCTCATGTTATCCCGTCCGGGCTGCAAAATAAAAGAAAACGCACTTTATCTTACCTCCCAACGAGCCCCCGGAGCTCCGGTACAGGTGTTCGGTCCCCAGGCTGTATTCTTCTTACTTCCTCTTAGCCCGGCATGTCACATGGAGCTTCAGCCTATCACTGGCCGCAGCGATGTCCCGCCTCTGCTGGTGATAGGCTGAAGCTCCGTGTGATGTGCCGGGCTAACAGGAAGTAAGAAGAATACAGCCCGGGGACCCAACACCTGTACCGGAGCTCCGGGGGCTCGTTGGCAGGTAAGATAAAGTGCGTTTTCTTTTATTTTGCAGCCTGGGCGGGATAACATGAGAAAAGTGAGCACCGGAGTACTAGATCGCCGCTGTCAAAGCTGACAGCGGCGTCTATTGGGATCTATGAATGCTCCCAGGTGGGCGATGTATCGGGATATATCGCGATGTATCGTCACCTAGACGGTATCACGATATATCGGGATATATCGAATCGCCACACTGGTATCGCGATTCGAATCGAATCGCCAAATTCTTGGCGATTCACACCCCTACTGCATTCACACTTCGTTTTTACATAACGGCTGCCGGATCCGGCTGGGGGAGGGGCAAACCGGGCTCTCTCGTACCCCAGCCGGACCAGCGCTGAACTCCATTTATTTTAATGAGCCAACCGGAGTCAAACGGTGACTCTGGTCGGCTCATTTTTTTTACCTGTATGCGGTTTCCTGATCGGACGTAAAACTGTAGTATACTACGGTTTTAGGTCCGGTCACAAAACCGGATACGGGTCAAAAATGAGCTGACCGGAGTCACCGCTTGACTCCGGTCGGCTCATTAAAGTAAATGGAGTTCAGCGCTGGTCCTACTGGGGTACGGGAGAGCCCGGTTTGCCCCTCCCCCTTCCGGATCCAGCACCCGTAATGTAAAAACGAAGTGTGAATGCAGCCTTAGAGGAAGCAGAACTGGTTCAGTGGGGTATAGATGTTTGAACTGACTAAAAAAAAACTTTTCGGCCATATAGGTACTATAAAATTTCTTGTACATTCTCCATCTGAATCTTCTGAAGGGATCTAAGAATCAGAGGAAGAGGAGAAAAACAATAGGCCAGATAGAAAGTCCTTTTTTGTTGTTGTAGAGCATCCACCGCGTCTGGACCATCTGTTGGATTGAGAGAAAAGAAACAAGGAATCTTTCCATTCTTTTTGCTGGCAAAGAGTTTAATTTGGGGATCGCTTCACTTTTCCACTAATGACTAAAACACTTCAGGCTTTAAATTCCCACTCTCCTAGGTCTACGCCGTGTCAACTTAGGAAGTCTGATCCGAGTTGTCCACATACCTAAAATAGACTATTGAGAGAGAAACAATGAATTTTTTGGGCAAAGAAAAATTTTCTCTGACAAGGAATTTAGTTAACTGTGCCTTGTCCGTATTTTTTTATTTGATCTAAATTAAAGTCTGGAATTTTAATCCAAGTTGGGAGCCTTTTCCTGTGCCTTGTCCCCCTTGGTGGTTGTGATGTTGTCTGCGTAGATTTTCAAATGTTTTAATTAGATCTTTTAAAGCCTTAAAAACAGCTTTCAGTTCTCGATAATTTGAGGAGCGACCCATGAGACTCTTGGGACCAGGTCCCCTGAAGCTGGAGGTCCTTGACATGAGCTCTCCAACCCCAAAGGCTGGCATCTGTTATATGGTAGATATGGCTGGAGAGAGGAGCCAGTGTACAACCTGTGAGAGATTTTCCTTCTTTAACCACCAAGTCAGGGAGGCTTTTACCTGGTAGGACATTTGTTTTCTTTTCTTGGGAAAATAAGCATCTGTGCTAGACCTTTAGGATCTGGCTTTGAAGGGTTCTGGAATGACTGACACCACAGAACCGTCAGTATGTCATTGACCCCAAGATTGACCAGGTTTGACTTCTGAAAATGTATTATCTAGTCTAGATCCTGTACTCTAAGGATGGTTTTTTGACATGATCAAGAAGAATAGCCTTGCACTAAGGTATTATAAGTAAATTGTCCAAATAGGGGATTATTGTAATCCTCTTTAGCCTCAGGAACACCACCACCTCCACCATAACTTTTGTGAATATCCTTGGGGCTGAAGATATTCCAAAAGGCAGGGCCATGAACTGATAGTTAAGAGTATTGTTGATGTGGACAGCAAAACTTAAATATTTCTGACAGGAAAGAGAATCGGGTGGTTGAAATGATAGTCATGGCAGTAAATGTTGAAATTTTTCAAGAAAATTCTCACAGAAAAGGATTGCAGTAACACACGTTTTGCTATACACATGTTTATTCCCTTTATGTGTATTGAAACTAAACCAAAAAAAAGTGTGTAAAAAAAAAGCAAAATTAGACAATGTTACACCAAACTCAAAAAATGGGCTTGACAAATTATGGCACCCTTTCAAAATTGTGGATAAATAAGATTGTTTGATGTGATGTTCCTTTAAACTCACCTGGGGCAAGTAACAGATAAAAAGGAGAGAAGTTCACTTAGTATTTGCATTGTGTGTCTGTGTGTGCCACACTAGAGGAGAAGAGAACAGTCTGAGGACTTGAGAACCAAAATTGTGGATGAATATCAACAATCTCAAGGTTACAAGTACATCTCCAGAGATCTAGATTTACCTTTGTCCACAGTGCGCAACATTATTAAGATGTTTGGAACCCATGGCACTGTAGCTAATCTCCCTGGGCGTGGACAGAACGGAAAAATTGATGAAAGGTGTCCAATCAGGATAGTCCAGATGGTGGATAAGCGGACCCAAATAAGTTCCAAAGATATACAAGCTGTCCTGCAGGCTCAGGGAGCATCAGTGTCAGAGCGAACTATCCGTCGACATTTAAATGAAATGAAACACCATGGCAGGAAACCCAGGAGGACCCCACTGCTGACACAGACATAAAAAAGCAAGACTACATTTTGCCAAAATGAACTTGAGTAAGCCAAAATCCTTCTGGGAAAACATGTTGTTGACAGATGAGACAGAGATGGAGCTTTTTGGTAAAGCACATCATTATACTGTTTACCGAAAAGGGAATGAGGCCTACAAGGAAAATAACACAGTACCTACAGTGAAATATGGTGGAGGTTCAATGATGTTTTGTGGTTGTTTGGCTGCCTTTGGCACAGGGTGCCTTGAATGTGTGCAAGGCATCATGAAATCTGAGGTTTGCGTCCGAGATCTTTGTTCTTCCAGCAGGACAATGACCCCAAACATATGTCAAAAAGCACCCAGAAATGAATGGCAACAAAGCGCTGGAGAGTTCTGAAGTGGCCAGCAATGAGTCCAGATCTAAATCCCATTGAACACCTGTGGAGAGATCTTAACCCCTTAAGGACTGAGCCCTTTTTCACCTTAAGGACTCGGCCATTTTTTGCAATTCTGACCACTGTCACTTTAAATATTAATAACTCTGGAATGCTTTTAGTTATCATTCTGATTTCGAGATTGTTTTTTCGTGACATATTCTACTTTAACATAGTGGTAAAATTTTGTGGTAACTTGCATCCTTTCTTGGTGAAAAATCCCTAAATTTGATGAAAAATTTGAAAATTTTGCATTTTTCTAACTTTGAAGCTCTCTGATTGTAAGGAAAATGGATATTCCCAAAAAATTTTTTTTATTCACATATAAAATATGTGTACTTTATGTTTGCATCATAAAACTGATGTGTTTTTACTTTTGGAAGACACCAGAGGGCTTCAAAGTTCAGCAGCAATTTTCCAATTTTCCACAAAATTTTTAAACTCACTTTTTTTCAGGGACCAGTTCAGGTATGAAGTGGATTTGAAGGGTCTTCATATTAGAAATACCCCATAAATTACCCCATTATAAAAACTGCACCCCCCCCCCAAAGTATTCAAAATGACATTCAGTCAGCGTTTTAACCCTTTAGGTGTTTCACAGGAATAGCAGCAAAGTGAAGGAGAAAATTCACTATCTTTATTTTTTACACTCACATGTTCTTGTAGACCCAATTTTTTAATTTTTGCAAGGGGTAAAAAGGTGAAAATTTTTACTTTTATTTGAAACCCAATTTTTCTCGAGTAAGGACATACCTCATATGTCTATGTTAATTGTTCGGCGGGCGCAGTAGAGGGCTCAGAAGGGAAGGAGCGACAAATGGTTTTTAGGGGGCATGTCACCTTTAGGAAGCCCCTATAGTGCCAGAACAGCAAAAAAAAAAAAAAAAAACACATGGCATACCATTTTGGAAACTAGACCCCTCGGGGGAACATAAAAAGGGGTAAAGTAAACCTTAATACCCCACAGGTGATTTACAACTTTTGCATATGTAAAAAAAAAAAAAAAAAAAAAAATTTCCCTAAAATGCTTGATTTACCAAAAGTTTTACATTTTAAAAAGGGTAATAGCAGAAAATAGCCCCCAAAATTTGAAGCCCAATTTCTCTCGATTCAGAAAACACCCCATATGGGGGTGAAAAGTGCTCTGCTGGCGCACTACAGGTCTCAGAAGAGAAGGAGTCACATTTGGCTATTTTGAAGGAAATTTTGCTCTGGGGGCATGCCGCATTTAGGAAGCCCTTATGGTGCCAGGACAGCAAAAAAAAAAAACCCACATGGCACATTATTTTGGAAACTAGACCCCTTGGGGAACATAACAAGGGGTAAAGTGAACCTTAATACCCCACAGGGGTTTCACAACTTTTGCATATGTAAAAAAAAAAAAAAAAAAAATTTTACCTAAAATGCTTGGTTTCCCCAAAAATTTATATTTTTACAAAGGGTTAAAGCAGAAAATACCCCCAAAATTTGAAGCCCAATTTCTCCCGATTCAGAAAACACCCCATAAGTGGGTGAAAAGTGCTCTGCTGGCGCACTATAGGTCTCAGAATAGGAGGAGTTACATTTGGCTTTCTGAAAGCAAATTTTGCTCCGGGGGCATGCCGCATTTAGGAAGCCCCTATGGTGCCAGAACAGCAAAAAAACGCCACATGGCATACTATTTTGGAAACTAGACCCCTCGGGGAACGTAACAAGGGGTTAAGTGAACCTTAATACCCCACAGGTGTTTCACGACTTTTGCATATGTAAAAAAATATATATATTTTTTTTACCTAAAATGCTTCTTTTCCCAAAAATTTTACATTTTAAAAAAGGGTAAAAGCAGAAAATACCCCCCAAAATTTTTAACACAATTTCTCCCGAGTACGGCGATACCCCATATGTGACCCTAAACTGTTGCCTTGAAATACGACAGGGCTCCAAAGTGAGAGCGCCATGCGCATTTGAGGCCTAAATTAGGGATTGCATAGGGGTGGACATTGGGAATCACTGGCGTAGAATACCCCTAACAGGGGGCCTCCAGCTGTTGTAAAACTCCCATCATGCCTGGACAGTCAGTGGCTGTCTGGTAATACTGGGAGTAGTTGTTTTGCA
This sequence comes from Hyla sarda, assembly GCF_029499605.1. Lineage (NCBI taxonomy): Eukaryota > Metazoa > Chordata > Amphibia > Anura > Hylidae > Hyla > Hyla sarda. Next base: position 355,810,697 of record NC_079192.1, read on the forward strand.
ACAGCTGGACGCTCCGCTTTGGAAACCGTGGCGTACCAGACGTTTTTCATTTTTATTGAGGAGGGGAGGGGGGCTGTGTAGGGGTATGTGTATATGTAGTGTTTTTTACTTTTTATTTTATTTTTTGTTAGTGTAGTGTTTTTAGGGTACAGTCACACGGGCGGGGGTTCACAGGAGTTTCTCGCTGGCAGTTTGAGCTGCGGCAGAAAATTGGCCGCAGCTCAAACTTGCAGCCGGATACTTACTGTAAGCCTCCGCCCATGTGAGTGTACCCTGTACATTCACATTGGGGGGAACATCCAGCTGTTGCAAAACTACAACTCCCAGGTTGTACGGTCTATCAGTGCATGCTGGGAGTTGTAGTTTTGCAACAGCTGGAGGCACACTGGTTGTGAAACACCGAGTTTGGTAACAAACCAGAACGTACATTTATGTCCTATACATAACCGCAAGCATCAGAGAGATTAACCCCTCAGATGCCGTGATCAATACAGATCCCGGCACCTGCAGCATTTTGGTCACTAAAATGGATGATCGGATAGCCCGCGGCGCTGCTGCAGCGATCCAATCGTCCAGAACGGCAGACAGAGGTTCCGTCACCTGCCTCCGCTGCCTTCCACAGGTCTTCTGCTCTGGTTTGCGTGCGATCAAGCAGACTAGAGCAGAAAATGACTGTCACGAACCAAGACGTGCGGGTGGAAGGGTTCTCTAAAATCACTATTTGTCTACACTAGACCGAAAATAATGATAAAAAAAATAATCCCTCTTACGCCACCCAATTTAACGGTATTGCTGCCACCACCTGTCAATTTCAAGCCGACAGGAAGCTATCAATCCAATCTGGGATATGCTACAATTCCCAAATATAATCTACTATCTCCAGTAGTATATAAAAACAGGAAAAAGATTAATCCAAATCTATAATGTAGCCGAACAGGTAAGTAAATTTAAGACTATAACTTCAATCTCTTCAAGGACAATGTGAGTCCGTTTTACCAGACATAAGGCGGTGCTTAATAAATGAATGATTTATTATGAAAGAAAAATATTCACAGTACATGTAAAAACAAGACAAAGTTTCACCACACAGAAAATAAAATAACTGGGAAAAACATAGAATCCTTACTTACAGAAAGTTACAGAGTTCTAGTCCATGGGGTCTGGTAGGAAATGGCGTCTGGCATCCAAAATTAGATCTTGTCCCCCATGCAAGCACCCCTAGTCCCCCCAGGTCTGCAGTTTTATATCCTGCTATGGACAAGAGACACCTCTATGTTCAGCCCCTGGGCAGGACAAGGAGAAGAGGTAGATGTTGCCACTCCCTTATGATCCCTATGCCCAAAGAATAGGAAATGTCTTCTATCTTCTATCATGGGCCAGGCACCCACATAATTTTGTTATATTTGGGTTCTCCATCAAATCCTCTTTCTAGGGGTACCTGACATGACCCCCTTATTGTGTATAATTTACCCAGTGCATACAGTTCGGGCAGGGATCAATACACAAGGTTCATGTGAGGACTCATTTTAAAGGTAGTATGATGGAGAATCCAACCATATATAATAGGGCCAGGGACGCACTTCCCTGACCCCCATATTTAATATTGAAAAATATAGGATTTTCCAATTGGGTCAATTTCATACATCTCTTTCATCTATTGACACCCAGGCTGGTGTCTTGCTGGCTAAAATGGTGTTACCTTTCCTGTCATAGAGCAGCTGTGTTAATGAACCCCCTGCTAGGATTAGTCAAACCTATACCCAAGGCTGGATAGACATGTAGGCTCCATGGTGCCCTGATCCAAAGAGAATTAATTATTGTTGAAATGCTAAACTCACAGGTAAGGGTAATTGAATTTACAAGATGTACATACAAATGGACATTTTACAGGACATATATCCCAAATGACAACAATCACCCTGCAACATGGATACATATTTTGCCATGGTATATGACAATGACCTATAATGATGATCAGTGCATAGCACTGAACAGTATTAGCAATCGAATGATTGCTATAAACAGGAGCTGCTTTTATTCCCCCCAAAAAATTATAAAAAAATGTATTAAAAGTTTTATATAAGCAAATATGGTATCAATAAAAAGTACAGATCACGGCACAAAAAATGAGCCCTCATACCATCGCTTATAAGGAAAAATGAAAAGTTATAGGTCTTCAAAATCGGGGGATTTTAAACGTACTAATTTGGTTAAAAAGTTTGCAAATTTTTTTTTTTAAGCGCAACAGTAATAGAAAAGTATGTTATCATGGGTATCATTTTAATCATATTGACCCAAAGAATAAAGAACACATGTCATTTTTACCGTAAATTGTACGGCGTGAAAACGAAACCTTCCAAAATTGCGGTATACAAATTGTATTTTTATTGGTTGCGCCATACATTTTATGGTAAAGTCTAGAGAGGAGCGAATTTACAGTAAATTCGATTAGTCGCGAACTTCTCGGCTCGGCAGTTGATGACTTATCCTGCGTAAATTAGTTCAGCCTTCAGGTGCTCCGGTGGGCTGGAAAAGGTGGATACAGTCCTAGGAGACTCTTTCCTAGGAATGTATCCACCTTTTCCAGCCCACCGGAGCACCTGAAGGCTGAACTAATTTACACAGGATAAGTCATCAACTGCCGAGCCGAGAAGTTTGTGACTAATCGAATTTACTGTAAGTTCGCTCATCTCTAGTAAAGTTAGTGATGGCATTACAACGGACAACTGGTCGCGCAAAAAAACAAGCCCTCATACTAGTCTGTGGATGAAAATTTAAAAATTTTTTAAAAAAAGTTATGATTTTTTTGAAGGCAAGGAGGAAAAAACGAAAACGTAAATATAAAATTGTCTGAGTCCTTAAGGCCCAAATGGGCTGAGTCCCTAAGGGGTTAAAAATGGCCTCTTCTGACCCCTATAAGTTTTTTTATTGTTCCCCATACGGAGCAGTGTGAGGGCTCATTTTTTGTGCCGTGATCTGAAGTTTTTATTGGTACTATTTCTGCTTTGATGGGACTTTTTGATCTCTTTTCCTTTATTTTCTTTTTAGGGTATAAAAAGAGACCAAAAATATGCAATTTTTTCCTTTTTTTTTTCACATATCCGCCTTTGACCGTGCGGTTTAACGAACATTAGATTTTTATAGATCGGACATTTACACACACAGCGATACCACATATGTTTATATTTTTGTTTACACACACACACATGCCATACCAGAAGCCTTGAGCCTACCTAAGCTAAGCAGCTTGAGTTGTGCCATAACTGCTGCGACAGATACACCTTAAAAAAGAGGGCAAAGACATCATTAGGTTATGAATACGGATCGACAGAATATCGGTCTGGTCGATATTATCGGCCGATATTCACGATTTTGGACGTTATCGGTATCTGCAATTACCTTGCAGATATGCCAATAATGCCCCCCCCCTCCAGCCAGAGACCTCCTCCATCTCCGGTTTTATAATTACCTGTTCCCAGGGTTCGTGCTTCTTCTGGCTCCTGCGGCATCCTGCGCTATTGCTGTGCGCTGCGCTGCACAATGACGAGTGACGTCCTCAACGCGACGTCACCGTCAGTGCGCACAGCGGCAGCTCAGGACGCCGCTGGAGCCAGAAGTAGCGAGGACCCCGGGAACAGGTAATTATAAAACCGGGGATGGGGGAGGCAATGGGGCAGCGGTGGTGGTTGGACTCAGGACCAGCAGGGGGAGAGAAACGGGCGGCAGTGGTCTCTGGCCAGAGGATAGGCAGGAGGGGGCAGCGGTGGTGGTGGTTGGACTCAGGAGGACCCCAGGACAGACAGGGGGAGAGAAGCGGGTGGCGGCGGCCTCTGGCCCCACAAAAGCCGCTGCAGTTCATTGATTTAAAGCGCCCGCCTCAATGGTCGATAACTTATACTGATATTCTGGTATAAGTTATCGGCTATCGGCCTCGAAGTTCACAGATTATCAGTATCGGCACTATAAAAACAATATCTGTCGATCCCTAGTTATGAAGCAGGAAATATTTATTGTATGAATGGAGTACAATCACGTGACCAAAAACTTAAATTCTAATGACATTTCACAATGTGGATATGGAATGCATCTGAAGTAACATGAGGATCTCCACCTGCCCAGTTTCTTTATAATGTGTACTGGCGTAATGTTTTTAGAAGCTGCTCCTATCCTAAATGAGTGGCCAGAAATGGACATCGGGTTGACCCCCGTATTTCTCAGTAACACACGAACATATTTCATGAACACAGCAGTTGTTAAAGGTACCCCCGACAAAGAGAACAATGGGGAATCCGGCGCCATACTGTCAATGACACGTAACCACTCTTGAATTATTATAACAGGACACCATGCATTACCAGTAGGGAAATACTTGATCTGGTTAACTTTCCCAGGTGTAAATGTTTTGGGGGAGTATAGTGTTAGGACAAAAAAGGAGTCACACCATATTATCTGTGACTTCTTTAAGAAGGTGGAAGAGGCATGAGTCCTAGAAAATTTCCCTGGCCTTAGGAAGATATAATATGCTAGATACATGGCCATTTTTAACAGTAAACTAAGGGTATGGCCAAAGGGCATGCCAGACAAGGCTTGTGACAAAGAACTGAAAAGCTGCCCGGACACTGGTTGACATATGGTGCCTGGTTCCCTGTTAACCTTACTAATCCCTTTGAGGAGAGCTCGGATAGGAAGGGTGAAGAACAATGAAGGATTGTCTGGACACTCTAAGGACTTAAAGTGCTGGATACCAGAGGGGTAGAGTTTAATTGTATTGTGAGAGAGTTTGAGGTTTGAATTGCAGAAAGCAACAAAGTAGGTATTTGAGGTTACTGAGATGCCAAATATGCCTCCATGCTGTGTTATATGACTTGAGTGTGTTGAATGAAAGTGATTGTGAAATAAGAGTCTTTGCACTGCTTATGTGTTGTATCAATCCATCATCAACGATCTGAGATGAGGAGGGGGAACAGCATCGGCTTCTGGGCACACCTGGAAAAAAAACTATCAATATTAAGCCGGGAAAGGCATCTGCCACAACATTCCTCTGCCCACTAATATGTTCAAAGAAATGAAACTTATAAAATCAAAGACAGCTAAATAAACCTTCTGACAAAGGACATGATCTCTTTGGAAGTAGACCGACCACTATTCAAGATGCTGTGAGGAAAATGACAGTAGAATTGGTTAGGGATCGACAGATATCGTTTTTTTAGGGCCGATACCGATAATCGGTAGAGGTTAGGGCCGATAGCCGATAACTTATACCGATATTCCGGTTTATCGGCTATTTATCCCCCCGCGACACCGCTGCAGATCATTGATTTAAAGGGGGCGCTTTAAATCAATGCACTACAGTGGCTTTTGCCGATACCGATAATGCCCAAAATCGTGATTATCGGCCGATAATATCGGCCATACCGATAATCGGTCGATCCCTAGTATTGGTCCATTCCCTGCCCCAGACCTGCGTGGCTACCACCACCGAATACATTTCAAATAATGAAGACACTATGGGCTTTTTGGCTAACTATCGGTCTCCTAGGTACCTAGGCAGGCTAACCAACTCCTCAGGCCAGGCAATGGCCATCCAATGAGACCAATAGTTAGCCGCAAAGACCATAGTGGAAGCTGCATCGGTGTGGACACATGGAGACTGTTGTGAGGCCTTAGGTGTAAAGAATCATATGCCATTCCACTGGGACAAGAATATGTTCCACATGGCTAAGTCAGTTAGCGCTTCTCTACCTAGTCAAACCGCGCTGTCTTGATCAGGGGCTGTGGGTAACAATTGCAGTAGTCTGGAATCAAAGGATCTACCTTGTGGAATTACACTTGTGGCCATAAATGTTGGCACCCCTGAAATTTTTCAAGAAAATGAAGTATTGCTCCTCTCTTTGGACGCTGAAAAGGCGTTTGACCGGGTGAGTTGGAGGTTCATGGAGGCCGCATTGCAACAAATAGGCTTGGGACCCACTATATTACATTACATTATGGCCCTTTATACTGACTCTCCAGCGCAAGTTAGGATCAACGGATCTCTGTCCTCCCCTTTCCCCATCCGCAACGGCACGTGGCAGGGATGTCCGCTCTCCCCCCTCCTCTACGTGTTATGTATGGAACACCTCCTGAATGCTCTGAGGAGGAACCCGACTGTTACGGGCCTCCATGTGGGGGGGGGGGGGGGGAGCGAGCACCTCTGTTTGGAGTTTACGGATGACCTTCTCCTTTTCGTCACCTCACCGTCCTCCTCTCTACCTGCCATTTCTCAGACCCTGCACACATTCTCCCAGCTTAGCAACCATAAAATTAATATGACCAAGAGCATGGCTTTAAACATAACGTTACCATCTTCCGATCAGTCTACCATATGCGTATACCATATGAGTATAACACCTTTCAATTCAGCATATGAGACCTCTTTATCCTGCTGCTAACATTGCCATCTACTGGATGTTTTTGGTATAGCACACGTCACTTTGTCATGTAATATACTAAGAAGGAGTATTGTTTCTTTTTGATGCCATACAGGTCATATGTGATACCAGAACTGACTTAGAGTGTATATGTATTTTATTCGTTAAATTTTATAACCATTTTTAAATTAAGTCCTGACTCCTTTGCACACGGCTTTCTCAGGTATTCCGGAAGTAGTCATCTTTTTTTTAAATCTTTACCGTATAAAATGAAGTCCTTTTTATGCTGTACTTTATGCCTGGTGAAGATCCCCGTCCGGGGTCGAAACGTGTTGCTCTATATGTTAAGATAAAAAAGATTCAAAAGTGCCTATGGACCAGCGCCTTAATTGAGGAACACGTTTCCATTCATTCGCCTTCTGTTCTGCTACAGGTTAGACTGACGTCACTCCGGGAAGTTCCTCGTGGCAGCTGTCCGGCTTTCCTCTATCCCTATAGAGGTAGCTGGAGGGCTTACCTCTGATTCTCTTGTGCCCGTGGCTCTGTCATTGATAGAGCCTGTCTGGACTAGGCTCTATCAATAGAATTCAGAGCACACCAATCAATGGAGTTCAATAGAACTCAATTGATCTGTATGAGGAATCTAATGATTCCTCCTACAAGTACCCTAAGGGACTAATAAAGGATAAAAATTGTACGAACTATTAATATATAACATTATGTATCCCGTACGGTAAATGACAAATGTAAAAAACAAATACCAAACCATAGAATTGCAATTTTTATAATATCCCAGATACAGTTAAAAGCGATTAAAAAGTCAGGTCAATACCAAAGTATTACAGATACAAAAAAACTAATTATGTCGCAAAAAAATTGCCCTCATACAGCCTCGTATGCGGAAAAAAAAGAAGCCTTTAAAAAAAAAATTTGAAAAGTTCAGAATTTTTTTATTTATTAGTAAAACATGACGGAAATTATACAAATCTGGTATTGCCGTCATCAGGCCGACCTAAAGTATCAAAATAACATGTTAACTCAACCACAAGGTAAAATGACAGAAAAGAAAAACATCAAATTTGCTAAATTATCTTTTACTATTTCAATTTCACTTCAATATTTTTTTTCGTTTCAGAGCTTCTGTTGTTAAGGAAAAATTAAAAGGCATCATTATAGTAGTTCGTTATGGCTATTATAGGGCGTGGAGGGGAAAAAAACGTGAGTGTAAAAGCGAAAATTGGCCTGGACAAGTGGATTATCATGAGGAACAAGTAGATTTTGCTCCATTTTAGTCCTCTGGACAAGTAGTTTTATTTCCACACCCCTGAGCTTGCATCTTTACTGTATCTAGGCGTAACCCCAGAAAGGTTATCTTAGTCCAAGGGCCCTCAACCTTGTTTGGTGCTACCGGAACGTTTAAGTTGGAAAAAATGTTCCGTAATGTATCAAGGTCCCGAGGGACTGGTGCAGGATGCTCGATCAACAGAAAGTCATCAAGATAGTGTATTACACAGTTACAATGACCTCTGTGGAGTAACAACCAGTGGAGGGCCTGAGAAAACTGATCAAATATCTACAAGGCTGCTTTTGGAGAAAAATGTCAGTTTGCTAGCAAAATAGATCTGGCCGTTCCACTTGATGCCATGCGACTGCCATAAACTGGGTTTGATGGGGAGAAACTTAACTTTTTGGGGATGGAGGGAGTATGGATAAGGACGGAGGGTGTACCTGTACGCCCTTCGCATTTCCGATCACCGCAGCTCACCGGGGAACAGCTGGAGGGGTACAGTTTGGAGATCCCTGTGCAGTTATCTCTGAACTGTGGCCCTTTAAATCTTGCAAAACTACAACTCTCAGCATGCCCACACAACAGTTTGCTGTCTGTGCATGCTGGGATTTGTAGTTTTGCAACATCTGGAGGGCCACAGTTTGGCTATCACTGTGAGGTGGTTGCTAAACTGTAGCCCTCTAAATCTTGCAAAACTACAACTCCCAGCATGCACAAACAGCAAACGGCTTTCTCGGCATGCCGGGATTTGTAGTTGCCTACCTCCAGCTGTTACATAACTACATCTCCCAGCATGCCCTTCGACGACCAGTACATGCTGGGAGTTGTAGTTTTGCAACAGCTGGAGGCACGCTGGTTGGAAAATACTGAGTTAGGTAACAGAACCTAACTGAAGGTTTTCAAACCAGTGTGCCTCCAGCTGTTGCAAAACTACAACTCCCAGCATGCACGGTCTGTCAGTATATTCTGGGAGTTGTAGGTTTGAAACAGCTAGAGGATTGCCCCCCCCCCCCATGTGAATGTACAGGGTACATTCACACGAGTAGGTTTACAGCGAGTTTCCTGCTTCAAGTTTGAGCTGCGGCAAACTCCTAGCGGGAAACTCACCGTAAACCGCCGCCAGTGTGAATGTACACTAAACACACTACACTACTACAAAATAAAGGGTAAAACACTACATATACACTGCCTTACACTGCCCCCCCCCCCCAATAAAAATGAAAAAAGTATCGTACGGCAGTGTTTCCAAAACAGAGCCTCCAGCTGTTGCAAAACAACAACTCCCAGCATTTCCGGACAGCCACTGACTGTCAAGGCATGCTGGGAGTTTAGCATCAGCTGGAGTCACCCTGTTTGGGAATCACTGGCGTAGAATACCCCTATGCAATCCCTAATTCAGTCCTCAAATGTGCATGGCGCTCTCTCACTTCGGAGCCCAGTCGTATTTCAAGGAAACAGTTTAGGGCCACATATGGGGTATTTCCGCACTGGGGAGCAATTGCGAAATTTTGGGGAGGGCTTTTTCTCCTTTTACCCCTTTTGAAAAGGACAAGTTGGGGTCTACACCAGCCTGTTAGTGTAAAAAAAAAAAAAAAAAAAATGTTTACATTAACATGCTGGTGTTGCCCCATAGGTAAAAGGAAAATTTTTAACGTCATTTCTCCTGAGTACGGAAATACCCCATATGTGGGCGTAAAATGCTCTGCGGGTGCACAACAAGGCTCAGGAGTGAGAGCACACTATGTATATTTGAGGCCTATATTGGTGATTTGCACGGGGGTGGCTGATTTTACAGTGGTTCTGACATTAACGCAAAAAAATAAATACCCACGTATGACCCCATTTTGGAAACTACACTCCTCATGGAACGTAATAAGGGGTAAGGGGTATAGTGAGCCTTAACACCCCACAGATGTCAGACGAATTTTCGTTAAAGTTGGATGGGAAAATGAAGAAAATAATAATTTTTCACTAAAATGCTGGCGTTACCCTTAATTTTTCATTTTCACAAGGGAAAATGGGAAAAAAAGCCCCCCAAAATTTGTAACCCCAAGTCTTCGGAGTAAGAAAATACCCCATATGTGGATGTCAAGTGCTCTGCAGGTGCACTACAATGCTCAGAAGAGAAGGAGCACATTGGAATTGGAGAGAAAATTTGTCCGGAATTGAAGGCCACGTGTGTTAACAAAGCTTGCATAGTACCAGAACCAGGGCTGTGGAGTCAGTAGATAAATGTTCCTACTCCCAACGTTTTTTGTACTTCCGACTCAGACTCCTCTGTATTAATATGCGAATGTATTTTATACATTCCTTGAAGGAAAGAAAGGTAACATACATGTCATTACCACAGGACTATTGGCTGGGAAGCCAACAGTCTACTGTATTGAACAGTTTGTGTGCTGATCTGCTGCTGAAGATAGGGGAGCGGGAGGATCCAGGAAGGGGCATTTATTATAAAACATGATTTCCCTAGTAGAATCCCATAGTCATGTTTAAAGGGGTACTCCGCCCCTAGACATCTGATCCCCTTTCCAAAATAGCCATGTGCTTTTTTTGCTGTTCTGGCACCATAGGGGCTTCCTTAATGTGATATGCCCCCCAAAAACCATTTCAGCAAAATTCACTCTCCTAAATCCCATTATTGCTCCTTCACTTCTGAGCCCTCTACTGCGCTCGTCGAACACTTCACATATATAATTATTTAAAATGACCTTACAAGTTTTCCTTACAAGCAGAGAGCTTCAAAGTTAGAAAAATGCACAATTTTAAATTTTTTCATCAAATTTTGGATTTTTTCACCTAGAAATTATGCATGTATCGACAAAAATTTACCACTAAAAAAGTAGAATATGTCACAAAAAAAAAATCTTGGAATCAAATTTATAAGTAAAAGCCTCCCAGAGTTACTAATGCATAAAGTGACAGATTTGCATAAAATGCTCCCGTCCTTAGGGTCGAAATGGGCTCTGTCCCCAAGGGTTTAAAGGCATCTGTAATGTCTGCCTTAGATAAAATGGACCCTTTCCCTAAATTAATGACTTCTATGGCCTCCTCTATGGATGAGTACTTCATGGAGAACTCCTCCGATGGAACCAATTGATTTATACTGGGGATGTGACAAGAATGAGGCGAAGAAAAGGTCATAAATTAACCTTTTATTCAAAAACTTTCTACACACCACTCCCACTGGACAAATGGCGGGAAAGACAAAAGGACCAATGAGAAAGCCCTTCATTAGCTCTACTCCCAACAGGGTGGTGACAGTGACTGGGTCCCTAACAACTGACAACAAATATTTACATTAAAAAGATGATTGGGGAAGTAACACTAGACCGGTGTGAAATCCCTCCATCAACCCACTGGTTAGAAACTGGACCCATGCTGTATCAGGATAACCCTATAATTAGTCACTCAACAGCCCTGTATGCACCACGCTTGGTCATGCAGCTGAATCCTTTTTCGGGACATGACACTTTTGGGTTAGCACAAAAGCAGACTGAACATAAGTGAAGAAGCCTGCACTGATAATAATGGCAGAAGGTGTAATTAAAATTGTTGCAGATCTGTGACCTGCCGAAGTACCTTATGGGGTGACCTAACTTATCCAGGGCTACTGCCGGCTTAGGGACAACAGAAGCAGATGGAGCATTGGTATGTCTGGGCTGCGCCACCTGTGAAGCTAAGCTCAATTCATTACACCAATCAGTAGTGTGGAACATGGAGTGGCACTGGTTACAAGCAGGAGCTCAGAGACCAGCAAAGTGCAGCAGAAGAGTTCGGTATCTGCGTTGGCCCAGTTGGTGACATGGTCAAACTGGACCGAGGCTGCGTACGCCCTATGATATTCATAGAAGGCAGAGCCTACGTACATGTAACACAGATCCACTACCTTGTACATGTACAGGTCTACATGTACCCTTCTGTTAGGACTGGCAGAACAACCAACGTCCCGAAAAAAGAGTAAAGGCCGGCACAAATTCCGGCAAGGTGAGTTTACGGTTTAAACTAGCATCCTTGGACTTCCAGGATGATGGAGACTTCTCCACACGCTATGATCTTGTTGTCTGGGGCTTCGTGAGATGCGACCAGCAAAGATGCTAGGTTAACCAGTCTCCCTTCAAGTATCTCTTTCATTATGTTACTTGGAACAAAGTGTGATGGAGCAACGTTTAGAAAACTGCCCAACCCACCTGGCATGCTAGTCTGAGAAGTACTAGGAGTGTGATTGGCCTGCAAAGTTGGAGTAGGTGTATCTCTATACTCAACAGCTTCTAACCTGTATTCTATTCTTGAGATGGATGATGACATACTAATTAACATGACATGCAATTGTGACAAGGAGGTTTGAATAGTGTCTGGAGGTGCTGTCTCATGACTTGGACCTGCCACGTCCACAGAAAGGAGAGAGAAAATTTCAGCTTTCCTAGCAGCAGCGGGGTATGGAAGGTGTCTCGTGCAACTCTGTCAACTTGGGGATGGTCCATGCTCTAAGTGACGGTTTGCTGTCATGCTCGGATTGCTGACCCACATTATCTGACAGAGACGCAGTTTCCTCTATGTCTCATACGCGAGACTTGCTAACTGTGAACAAATCAGAAAAAGGAGGGACCAATCATAATTATGATGAAACTGAGTCAAGGAAACCCCTACATACCGTTTGCCAACCATAGAACTACTGATACTTCCCCGTCTAAGCCCTTGAGCCGGTGTGAATATGCTGTGAGCCAGAATGCTGTGGATGTGAAAGCAAGAAGTAGACAAAGTCCAGCGCAGTCTCAGAGCAATTTCGGCTACGGTAAGTAGCCTTAGTCATACAATGAACAGACACTTGTGAATTGTATTTATAGGGGAAGACACGTTGTCATGTTTATACCTGTCACAAACTACAGGCATGTTGGTTATGTTTATACCTGTCACAAACTACAGGCATGTTGGTTATGTTTAAACCTGTCACAACTACAGGCACAATCTATTACGGTGATACCTGTCACAACTACAGGCACGTTGGTTACGTTCAAACCTGTCACGACGGTTACGTTTAAACCTGTCACGAATACAGGCACAATGGTTACATTAGACTTTCACCGAAGCTTATCGGTACAGCTCACCCACCAGCCTGCACTGCGACACGGACGAGACCGGACCCGGATCTTTTGGGATATATGGAAGAAGTAGACAATGTCCAGCGTAGTCTCAGAGCAATGCATGTTAGTTTATTCCGCAATTAGCCAACATAGAGAAAGGTGACGCGTTTCGGCTATGGTAAGTAGCCTTAATCATACAATGAACAGACACTTGTGAATTGTATTTATAGGGGAAGAAGGGGGTCACCAACCAAAGAAAATCTCCTAATGATTAACCCCATCGCTTCCACTTTTACAACAAAGATAAAGACAGCAATGGTAAATGCATATAATGTGAATACAATTGTACATGTTTTTAATGAGAAAATATTTTCTCTTTAGTATAATATTATCTTTGTTTCTTCTAATGATTCTTGAACTACATATATATTGTTTTCACTTATCGGGCAGTGTCAAACAGAATTTTGGCCTATGGTTAGCTCTTCTGGATACACATTTGTATCTGGATTCAAATGCCTTTATATATTGGCATATCATAGGAATATATTTATCTATTATTTTACCTAAGTCTTTAAAATTCTGACTGTAAGAAGTGGAGAATATTAAAGGTTTTACACTGTTTTTTTTACAGTATGTTTATGGGCACTCCAAAATACCAATTTCCTCCTGTTCCTATGTCTAGCAATATTTTTGTCTCTCTCTAGAGCCCATGTTTGAATTTAAGATTACATGGGTTATAATTCAAATATTCCTCAATTTGCTGTATTAGCATAGCATTCTTCCATATATCCCAAGAGATCCGGGTCCGGTCTAATCCGTGTCGCAGTGCAGGCTGGTGGGTGAGCTGTACCGATAAGCTTCGGTGGAAGTCTAATGTAACCATTGTGCCTGTAGTCGTGACAGGTTTGAACGTAACCAACGTGCCTGTAGTTGTGACAGGTATCACCGTAATAGATTGTGCCTGTAGTTGTGATATACCACATGTACCGACCAATGTCATTAATGTAGATGTTATTATGTGTTAACAAATATTCTTTTTCCCGCCAACACATTATTTTTATATATATATATATATATATATATATATATATATATATATATATATACACACACACACACACATAATGTGTATATGTGTGTATATATTTGCTAATGATGGTGAGAATTTGGCACCCATGGAAGCTTTGGTGACTTGCAGGGAGAACTTACTGTCAAACATAAATTACCAAAGTGTTTCCGTACTGTAATAGAGCGAACGAATTGGTAGACTTTGGAATGGAAAAGAGGCAAACTATATCAAAATACCACACCCTATTTTGTCAATATTTCATTCACTACCTAAAATACACAAAGACACCTACCCCCCCCCCCCCCCCCCAATGCATCCCATAGTTGCTGGTAGGGATCAACCGATATCGTTTTTTTTAGGGCCAATACCGATAATCGGTGGAGGTTAGGGCCGATAGCCGATAACTTATACCGGAATATCGGTATAAGTTATCGGCTATTTATCCCCCTGCGACACCGCTGCGCTTTAAATCAATGCACAGCAGTGGCTTTTGCGGTGCCGTAGGCCGCCGCCGCCGCCCGCTTCTCTCCCCCTGCCTGTCCGGGGGTCGTGAGTCCTATCACCGCCACCGCCGCACCGCATCCCCCACCGCACTGCCCCGGCCCCATTGCCTCCCCCATCCCCGGTTTTATAATTACCTGTTCCCGGGGCCTGGGGTAGACTCTACATTTGGCTCCGGTGGCGTCCTCCTGAGCTGTCACTGTGCGCACTGATGGTGACGTCACGTCGCGCACGTCACATCACTCGTCATTGCGCACAGCTTAACGCAGGACGCAGCAGGAGCCAGAAGTAGCCAGAAGTAGCGTGGGCCGCGGGAACAGGCAATTATAAAACCGGGGATGGGGGAGGCAATGGGGCCGGGGCGGTGGGGGGTGTGACGCGGTGCGGCGGGTCGGTCGCGGTGACGCGGATCGGGGGGGGGGGGGGGAGTGGTTCTGCATTATCGGCAAGGTAATTGCACATACCAATAATGCCCAAAATCGTGATTATCGGCCGATAATATCGGCCAAACCGATAATTGGGCGATCCCTAGTTGCTAGGATAGGATCCTTGAATGAAAGATTGTGTGAGTGGGTGGACTCCAGACTGTAGCCTTTGGTCCCCCTCATGCCGGGTTTTCTACAAGACACCAAAGATGTTCTGGTTGCCATGGACAACATCAAGTGGGAACCCGGCATGAGGTAGATCACTGCACATGTGACTGCACTATATTCATTAATTCCACATTAAGACACTATTGTAGCTCTCAAATGGTTCCTTTCAACCTATGCCCCTTACTCCGATGACTTGCAGGAATATATATTTGGTGGTGGAGTATTTACTACAACACAATTTTTTTTAATGTTTGACAGTAAGGTCTTCCTGCAAGTCACCAGAGCTTCAATGGGTGCCAAATGCTCACCATCATTAGAAAATATACGAGTTGGTGGGAAAAGGAATATTTGTTCACACATAACATCTACATTAATGTGTGGTATGGTCAAGTACATAGACAAACTGTTTATCGGGGGGTCGTCTATGCCGACCATACAGCAATTTGAGGAATATTTGAATTATAACCCATGTAATCTTAAATTCACTGTACACAGCCATCCTCATGAAATTAGTTTTCTGGGCCTAAAATTAAGGGGAAATATTGAGCAGGCTAATATTACTACTTCTACTTGCCACAAAAAATTATCTGCAAATTCCATATTACAAGCAGGATCATGTCACCCGCCACATGTCATTAAAAATCTCCCTGTTGGGGAAATGATAAGGGCTAAACTCAATTGTTCTTCTGACATATTATTTGAAAATGAAGTGGGTGACATAACCAAAAGAGGTTATCAAACATTGGCTCTAGAGAGAGCCAAAAATATTGCTAGACATAGGGACAGGAGAGAATTGATATTTGGGAGTGCCCATAAACATACTGTAAAAAAGAACAGTGTAAAACCTTTAATTTTCTCAACTTCTTACAGTCGGAATTTTAAAGACGTATGTAAAATAATAGACAAATACATTCCTATGATGGCTAATGATAGACAACATATAAAAGGCATTTGAATCCGGATACAAATGTGTATCCAGAAGAGCTAAAACCATAGGCCAATTTATCTCACCAAGCCTCTTTTGTTCTAAGAGTGAAAATAAAACCACATGGCTCAATGTCAAGGGAAACTACAGGTGCGGACATCCAAAATGTATTTGTTGCAGTTTAATGAAAAATAGTAAAATGTTTTCTTCATCTGTAACCAACCAAACAACAATACAATATTAAACATTACATTAACTGCAACACTGCAAATGTAGTGTATCTCTTGACATGTGAAACAAGTGCAATATGTAGGATGTACCTCCAATGCCCTGAAGGTTCGCATAAGAAAGCATTTATCAGATATTCTACACTTTTCGTCGAGACATGTATTTATGTCCAGTAGACACTGCGTTGAAAGACATGGTGGAGATTTTTCCTCTTTAAAGGGGTACTCCGCCCCTAGACATCTTATCCCCTATCCAAAGGATAGGGGATAAGATGTTAGATCGCCGCGGTCCCGCTGCTGGGGACCCCGGGGATCGCTGCTGGAGCACCCCGCCATCATTACTGCGCAGAGCGAGATCGCTCTGCACGTAATGACGGGCAATACAGGGGCCGGAGCATCGTTACGTCACGGCTCCGCCCCTCGTGAAGTCACGGCCCGCCCCAGTCAATACAAGTCTATGGGAGGGGGCGTGGCGGTCATCACGCCCCCTGCCATAGACTTGCATTAAGGGGACGGGCCGTGATGTCATGAGGGGCGGAGCCATGACGTCACGCTGCTCCGGCCCCTGTATCGCCCGTCATTACGCACAGAGCGAACTCGCAGCGGTGATCCCCGGGGTCCCCAGCAGCGGGACCGTGGCAATCTAACATCTTATCCCCTATCCTTTGGATAGGAGATAAGATGCCAGGGGCAGAGTACCCCTTTAAGCCTCAAGGGAATTGAAAAAAATTGCAACTTCCAGAGGAGGTAGATTAAAACTAAAATTACTAGATAGAGAAGTGTATTGGATAATACAATTACAAACACGATACCCAAAATCATTTAAATAAAGAAAGGGTGTAATCCTGCATTATTAAAAATAAATACTTTTATCGTCTGCTATAAAAAACAAAAAAATGATAACACATAAAAAAGTACAGTGGATATGGCATTACATATATGTATATAAAAATGTATTTTTTTTTTTTACACACACGCACACAGGTTTCATTTGTGGTAAAATATATTTTGATTATTGTACTATGAATAATTTAGTCTGATGCTTTGGTCATGCATTCTAAGTCCGGGCCTTTACCCGTAAATAGAGATGAGCGAACTTACAGTAAATTTGATTCGTCACGAACTTCTCGGCTCGGCGGTTGCTGACTTTACCTGCATAAATTAGTTCAGCTTTCAGGTGCTCCCGTGGGCTGGAAAAGGTGGATACAGTCCTAGGAGACTCTTTCCTAGGACTGTATCCACCTTTTTTCAGCCCACCGGAGCACCGGAAAGCTGAACTAATTTATGCAGGATAAGTCATCAACTGCCGAGCTGAGAAGTTCGTGACGAATCAAATTTACTGTAAGTTCGCTCATCTCTACCCGTAAATATGGGACATATCATTAGGCATAATGGGAAATTCTGTTTAACCCCTTGGGGACGGAGCACATTATGACCCTAAGAACGGGAGCATTTTTTGCAAATCTGACCATTGTCACTTTAAGCATTAATAACTATGGGATGCTTTTACTTACAAATTTGATTCAGAGATTGTTTTTTCATGACATATTCTACCTTATGGTAGTGGTAAATTTTCGTCGATACTTGCATCATTTCCCGGTGAAAAATTCAAAAATTTGATGAAAAATTTGAAAATGTAGCATTTTTCTAACTTTGAAGCTCTCTGCTTGTAAGGAAAATAGACATTCCAAATAAATGATATATTGATTCACATATACAATATGTCTACTTTATGTTTCTATCATAAAGTTGACATGTTTTTACTTTTGGAAGACATCAGAGGGCTTCAAAGTTCAGCAGCAATTTTCCAATTTTTCACAAAATTTTCAAAATCGGAATTTTTCAGGGACCAGTTCGGTTTTGAAGTAATTTGAAGGGCCTTCAAATTAGAAATACCCCACAAATGACCCAATTATAAAAACTGCACCCCTCTAAGTATCCAAAATGACAAAATGACATGCAGTAAGTTTATTAACCCTTTAGGTGTTTCATAGGAATAGCAGCAAAGTGAAGGAGAAAATTCAAAATCTTCATTTTTTACACTCTTATGTTCTTGTAGACTTAGTTTTTGAATTTTTACAAGTGGTAATAGGAGAAAAAGCCCCCCAAAATTTGTAACCCAATTTCTCTCGATTAAGGAAATATCTCATATGTGCATGTCAAGTGTTCGGCGGGCGCAGTAGAGGGCTCAGAAGGGAAGGAGCAACAATGGGATTTTGGAGAGTGAATTTTGCAGAAATTGTTTTTCGGGGGCATGTCACATTTAGACAGCCCCTATGGTGCCAGAACAGCAGAAAACCCCACATGGCATACTATTTTGGAAACTACACCCCTCAAGGCACGTAACAAGGGGTCCAGTGAGCCTTAACACCCCACAGGTGTTTGACGACTTTTCGTTAAAATTGGATGTGTAAATGAAAAATACATTTTTCTCACTACAGTGCAGTTTTTTCCCCAAATTTACAATTAAAAACAAAAAGGTAATGGGAGA
The DNA here is from genome assembly GCF_029499605.1 of Hyla sarda. NCBI lineage: Eukaryota > Metazoa > Chordata > Amphibia > Anura > Hylidae > Hyla > Hyla sarda. Next base: position 355,829,285 of record NC_079192.1, read on the forward strand.
AAATGCCCCCCAAAATTTGTAACCCCATATTTTCTGAGTATGGAATACCCCATATTAGGACGTAAAATGCTCTGCTTGCTCACTACAATGCTCAGATTAGAAGGAGCGCAATTGAGCTTTTGGAAAGAGAATACGTTTAGAATGGTAGTCAGGGGCCATGTGCGTTTACACAGCCCCTGTGGTGCCAGAACAGTGGACCCCCCACATGTGACCCCATTTTGGAAACTAAACCCCTCATAGAATTTAAAAAGGGGTGCAGTGAGTATTTACACCCACTGGCGTTTGACAGATCTTTGGAACAGTGGGCTGTGCAAATGAAAAATTTAATTTTTCATTTTCATGGACCACTGTTCCAAAAATCTGTCAGACACCTGTGGGGCGTTAATGCTCACTGTACCCCTTAATACATTACATGAGGGGTGTAGTTTCCAAAATGGCATCACATGTGGGGGGGGGGTCCATTGTTCTGGCCTTCAATTCGTGGCCTTCAATTCCGGTCACATTTTCTCTTCAAAATCTTAATGGCGCTCCTTCTCTTCTGAGCATTGTTGTGGGCCAGCAGACCACTTTACATCCACATATGGGTTATGTTCCGACTCAGAAGAAATGGGGCTACACATTTTGGGGGGGCTTTTTTCCTATTTTCTATTGTGAAAATGAAAAATTTAGGGTAACACCGGCATTTTAGTGAAAATCTTATTTTTTTTTTCCCATCCATATTTAATGAAAATTCGTCAAACACCTGCGTGGTGTTCAGGCTCACTATACCCCTTGTCACGTTCCGTGAGGGGTGTAGTCTCCAAAATGGGGTCACATGTGGGTATGTTTTTGCATTTATGTCAGAACCGCTGTAAAATCAGATATGCTGGCTAGTGATAGAATAAGGAGGCATGCAACCAGATCAACTAACAGTGACTGCCCGGGATAAATAACCTGTGATACTAATCCACCTCTTACGAACGTATGCCATTTCACCGGAGCCTGGAACATGACACCCATCACCCGTCACAGACGGAAGCAAATAACCATTGTACATACTGCATACTCCATGTGTACCTTACCCATTACAACCACCACCTAACCCATGAGGACAAAGCGACAAGTAGAAGTTTACTAAATAACTAGACACCATAACCTACCCGGTTATGTGAGTATACAAGAATATGCTTGAACGAAAAGGAAGCAGCATGAAGTCCAGAACCTGTATGAACACAATGAACATATATATATGTATGTATGTATGTATGTATGTGTGTATATATATTAGGGATCGACCGATTATCAGTATGGCCGATATTATCGGCCGATAATCACGATTTTGGGCATTATCGGTATCGGCAATTACCTTGCCGATAAGCCGATAATGCCCCCCCCCCCCGACCCACCGCACCGCGTCGGACCCCCCCCCACCGTAGTGCTGGGCAGTATATCGGTATGGATTTTTGCCCATACCGCTATACCGGTCGGGCCCCTCCCCCATCCTCCGAGTCAATAAAAATAATTAAACTTACCCGTAATGGGGGTGGTCCGGGCCATCCATCCTTCCTTCCTTCCTGTAGTGTCCGGCGGCATTCCGGGTGGAGGGTGAACCGGTCCGCTACGCCGTGACGTCAGGTGCGTCGTTGCGCACGTGCGTCACTGCGCAGCGACGTCTATGCAGCGTACTAGGCCGGAGCCTGCCCGGAGTGGAGAAGATGACCCCCGGAGAAGAAGGACAGCCCGGACCGATTCACCCTCCACCCGGAATGCCGCAGGACACTACAGGAAGGAAGGATGGATGGCCCGGACCACCCTGACAGGTAGGGGGAGAGAAGCGGGTGGTGGCGGCAGTCTATGGCACCGCAAAAGCCACTGCAGTGCATTGATTTAAAGCGCCTGCTTTAAATCAATGTTCTGCAGCGGTGTCGAGGGGGGATAAATAGCTGATAACTTATACCGGAATATCGGTACAAGTTAACGGCTATCGGCCCTAACCTCCACCAATTATCGGTATCGGACCAAAAAAAACTATATCGGTAGAAAATATATATATACACACACATACATACACACACACATATACACACATTTGATTTTTTACCCGGGAACCCTCTCACCAACAATATTTTTACGCACCCAGACTAGCAGCAGGACTAGTATAATGGATGGAAAACAGAAGGACGGTATTAGTAGAAAATGGCAGTAACAGTAATGAAAAACCCTGCAAATGGGCATAACATATGAATATGTGCACCCTCAGAAAAGGCAGAAGCAGACGACTTGTCGGATATATCCCCTGGGTATTAGGAACTTTGGGGTTATGGCAGAATTGCAGGTTTGAATAATATGGAACCACAAAATAGCGATATGCGTATACCTGTTTTGACAGAAACGTGCCCGTAAACCAAAATTACATACCCTGAGCAGCTGATGAAGTCAAACACACTTCAACATAGATATTGTAGTGGCTATGGGTGCAGTTTATGGAAAGCAGCTGAAAATTATAAAAACCTACTATATACCACAGAAACAGAATTTAAAATATGCAAGATTCACGCACCCTAAACCTTAAAGGGGTACTCCGCCCCTAGACATCTTATCCCCTATGCAAAGGATAAGGGATAAGATGTCAGATCGCGGGGGTCCCGCCGCTGAGGACCCCCGGGATCTCAGCTGCCGCATCCATCTGTTGCGGCTCCCGGAAACGCTGGAGGCTTCGGCTCCCGACCACGGTGACGTGAGATTGTGACGTCACGCCCCGCCCCTCAATCCAAGTCTATGGGAGGGGGCATGACAGCCGTCACATCCCCTCCCATAGACTTGCATTGAGGGGGCGGACGTCACACAGGGCGGAGTTGTGATGTCATGATCTCCAGTCACTGTGGTGGTGAGGCGTTCGGATGAGAGCCTCCAGCGCTGCCGGAAGCCGCAATAGGTGGGTGCTGCAGCAGAGATCCCGGAGGTCCCCAGCGGCGGGACCCCCGCAACCTGACGTCTTATCCCCTATCCTTTTGATAGGGGATAAGATGTTGTGATGGATCCTAGAGTCACCCTACCTACTTGGATGGACTTTAGGACATCACTATTAGTACCTCTCAGTTGATGTTGTCCAGTGACTTAAAAGCTCAGAGTTAAAATACTTTTATTGTTTTCATACACTTTCTGCACACAGTCCACTTTCTGTGCACAATACACCTTTTTGCACATGGTCTACCTTTTGCACACTGTCCACCTCCTGTACACAATACACCTTTTGCACATGGTTCGCATTTTGCACACGGTTCACTTTTTGCACACAGTTCACCTTTTGAACAATACACTAATTCTACACATGCTTCTCCTTTTTGCACACAGTCCAGCTTCTGCACTCAAGGCACTGTATATGGGGAGCTAACCACCTTTATTGGATTATCTCCCAGACTCCCTGTCACCTGTATTGTCTTTACTGACCCTTCCCCCTGTGATGTCCTTCCTATATAAAAGAAGACACTTGTTCCACAATAAAGAGTTCTGATTTTATACCTGAAGATTGGTGTTGCCTGGTTCTTTGGGTACAAGGATGCAATAATCTCTAGTTCTGCCTGGGGATATTGCCTGTGATATGCTGGGGCTTGTCATCCGGAAGGAGAAGTCACTTTTGGCGGAGTCAGTCCGTCACAATTGGTGGCAACAATGGGATCTGACTTCTCCAGGATCGACACTGAGACCAGCCCAGCCCAGCTGGGGGAGATACAGCCGCTGGCTTGACCCTGGTCTCAGCAACTTACCCTGGCGAGGAATAGCCTGTAAGGATGGAGGATTTCCGAAGAGAGGTGCAATGGTTCCTGGGTCTCTTCAAAGATCCTCCACGAGAGAGTGTGAACAGGGTCCTTACACAGCTGACACAACTCCGTATAGCAAAGCTACAGTATGCCATGGAAGAGATGTCCATGCAAGAGAGCCTTAATGCGCTTGCAGATTTGGGAAGTTGTTCTTGAGGAGTCGTTGAGAAGCCGAACCAAAGTCCTGCCCACCCCAGAACAGCGCTTCAGGGAACAGGTCCAAATGCAGCTTCGCTACCTCAGAGAGCAACCCACGGGCAGCGAAATTGTTGAGTTGCACAGATTGGTGCAGAAAGAAATGGAGCTCGAGGCTCATTACCGTGCCCTGTACTGGTGGGCAAGCTGCAGGCAGTCGGAGCCAAAACACAGCCTGTTCTCCGGAAGGGACAGACTTCGGCTGGCCTGGTCTATTGTGGGATGCATTCGAGGAGCGGTACGACTTTGGCCGCTCCGAGGCATACAGACACTGTGACATCCAGGACAAGCGGAGAGAGATGCTGCCGCAGTCAGAGGTGCCAGACCTGGAACCGGATCTATCTTGGCTGACATATCAGGAATGGTACCTCGAGGAAGACTACCTGTCCTTAGTTGAGGGGGATTTCTATGGTCACGAGCAATGTACAGCAGAGGAAATCAGCACAGATGAGACGGCTGATTTCTGTCTTCCCCTTCCCATGGATTGCACACCGGACCGCAACGCTCTAGCAGTATCCGGTCAGGACACCAGGGTGGAAGCGCCGGAATTAGGGCTGAGTTCTGCTACACTCTGTCCAGCATCAGACACCAGTGCCAACTCTACAGCTACAGAGGGGTCAGTGATCCCTGTACCAGTCCACCCTGGATCGCAGGCAGTTGGCCTGGATCCACAAAGACGGTTTAACAGCACAGGAGCAAGCACAGACGGTGCAGCTCCCCAAATGGAGAATTTTACGCTAGGAGATGGAGCGGTCGACTCATCTCCCCAGCGCAAGAGGTTGCAACCGGATGAGGAGGCAGTTGACCTCCCTCTCCACCTACTGAGCACAGCTCCGGCTGAAGCATCGGCTTCAGGGCAGAGTCCTACTATATTCTGCTCAACAACAAATACTGCAGCTACAGAGGGAACAGTGATCCCTACACTGGTACAGCCAGGATCGCAGGCAGTCGGCCTGGATCCCCAGAGGTTGTTTAATGGTACTGGTGAAAGCACAGTTGGTGCAGCTCCCTTCCTCTCCACCTAGTGATCACTTCTCCGGCTGAAGTGCCGGCATCAGGGCAGAGTTTTGCTACAATCTGCCTAGCACTGAAGACTGCCGGCAGGTCTGCAGTTACACATGGGACTGTGGTCCCTGCATCGGTCCAGTCAGGATCCCAGACAGTTGACCCGGATCCCCAGCGACTGTGGAACAGTACAGGGGCTGGCACAGTCGGTGCGGTTCCTCAGTGGCAGATATTGCAACCGAGTGAGGAAGCAGTTGGCCCCCTGCCCCTTCAACTGGTGACAGATGGAGTTTTCCTTCGGGAAATCTTGCTTGGGAGGGGATCGGAAGCTAGCCTTCTCCCCACAGATTACGGGCCAGGCCAGGCCTTCCCCCTCCCCTGGCCGGGGAGGGGGGGGGGGATGAAGCAGAAACATTTTTTGAGGGGAGCCCCAGTAAGCTTCATACAGGGTTTGCTGGTATTGGATTCCATTGTGGCCGCCCACCCCAACCAAGAGGAGGACCAGGACAACTGCGTCTGGTGGTTGAAGCCCGGACAGCCCCAAGTGGATCCGTTGGGATCGCACCGGGTCTGCCGTTTTATTAGGGGGAGCACTGTGACGGATCCTAGAGTCACCCTACCTACTTGGATGGACTTTAGGACATCACTATTTGTACCATTCAGTTGATGTTGTCCAGTGATTTAAAGCTCAGAGTTAAAATACTTTTATTTACTGTTTTCATACACTTTCTGCACACTGTCCACCTCCTTTACACAATACACCTTTTGCACATGGTTCACATTTTGCACACGGTCCAATTTTTGCACACAGTTCACCTTTTGTACAATACAATAATTCTACACATGCTTCTCTTTTTTGCACACAGTCCAACTTCTGCACACCTCCAACTTTTGCACTCAAGGCACTGTATATGGGGAGCTAACCACCTTTATTGGATTATCTCCCAGACTCCCTTTCACCCGTATTGTCTTTACTGACCCTTCCCTCTGTGATGTCCTTCCTATAAAAGAAGACACTTGTTCCACAATAAAGAGTTCTGATTTTATACCTGAAGACTGGTGTTGCCTGGTTCTTTGGGTACAAGGATGCAATAATCTCTAGTTCTGCCTGGGGATATTGCCTGTGATATGCTGGGCTTGTCATCCGGAAGGAGACGTTACTTTTGGCGCAAGCACAGACGGTGCAGCTCCCAAAATGGAGAATTTTACGCCAGGAGATGGAGCGGTCGACTCATCTCCCCAGCGCAAGAGGTTGCAACCGGATGAGGAGGCAGTTGACCTCCCTCTCCACCTACTGAGCACAGCTCCGGCTGAAGCACCGGCTTCAGGGCAGAGTCCTACTATATTCTGCTCAACAACAAATACTGCAGCTACAGAGGGAACCGTGATCCCTACACTGGTACAGCCGGGATCGCAGGCAGTCGGCCTGGATCCCCAGAAGTTGTTTAACGGTACTGGTGAAAGCACAGTTGGTGCAGCTCCCCCGCTGCAGAATTCCATATTGGGAGATGGAATGGTCGGTTTACCTCCCCAGCCCCAGACATTGCAAACAGGTGAGAAGGTAGTCGACCTTCCTCTCCACCTAGTGATCTTCCTCTCCACCTAGTGATATGCTGGGGCTTGTCATCCGGAAGGAGACGTTACTTTTGGTGGAGTCAGTCTGTCACAGATGTCTAGGGGCGGAGCACCCCTTTAAGCTGCCAGTGAAAAAGACAATGTGGTAAGATCTGCCCCTCCGACAAATAGGGCTAACAAATATTAGTCTACCACACACACATAGGGGACTATAACATGCAATCTTCTGATAGCATAGCATTGATCAGTGTTATCGGTGCTCTGCTGCTCCAACCTGGATCGCCATTCGGACAATGGGGAGGAAGGTAGGGACCCTCCTTGCATTTTAGATGCCGCGATCAACTTAATACCGGATACCACCGGGTTAATACCGGATACCACCGCAATCAGTGATGTCCAGTATTAGCCACGGGTCCCAGCCGTTGATAGCCGCCGGGACCGACCCGCTATGATGCAGGGTCAGCTCGTGACCCCGCGTCATAGCAGGCGAGCGGGCATGGTGCGTCCTGAAGAGGTTAAAATAATTCCAGCAACACAATAAGGGCTCAATGTACTCACTACTGCCCTAGGTGAATACTTTAGTGGCTGTATTTTGAAAATGGGGTCACTTCTGAGAGCTAGCATGCTTTGCAGGCATGAAGGGTGGCCTATAATTTGCATAATGATATCCTGAAAGCCAAATGGTGCTCCTCTCTTTTTGAGTCCCAACATGTGGACAAGTAACCAAATATGGCCTAAGCATGGGTACTGCCTAGCATAGGACAAGCAGCGTAATAAAATTTGGGGTGCATTTATTTAATTTCAGACGCTAATAAAAAATAAAAAAAGGGGTGCCACAAACATTGCATATGTGAAAAAAAGAAAGCAAGTTGAATTTTTTTTCCCTTAATATAAGAAGGGATGGAAAAAAAGGATGTCCCACAAATTATGCATTTGTGAAAAAGAGCAAAAATAAATAAAAATTTTTTCACCGGCTTTGAAATAATTCCAGCCACACAAAAAGGAATTCTCACTTTTTGTGTAGGAGTGTAGTTTCCAAAATGGGGTCACTTGTGGGGGGTGCAGTATGGTTCTGCCAGCTAGATTCCTTTGCAGCCTAAAATGATGCTCTACAAGCCAAATCGGGCTCTTCTCATTCCGGGTCCTACCACAAGGCCATGAAACCAAATATGGCCTAAGCCATACAGAACACCGGACAAACCGGTTCAAAAAAATATGTCCCACAAACAATGCATTTCTGGAAAAAAAAGGCATTTTTTTTAAATACTGTCTTTGTAAAAATATTCCTGCAAAAAAATAAAAAATAAAAATATGGCGTTAAAATACACTTTATACGACTTCTCAATTTCTGAAAACCTTGCTTAGCAAATAAAAGAAAATATACTGTTCATGCTGACAAAATAAAGTAGTTATATGAAAGTATAAGTTTCATAAACTATTTGCTCAGTGTGTATATATATATCTATCTATCTATCTATATCTCCCCTCACCTGAAGGATCATGGACGTGTAATACATGTCCAGGCAGGATGCACGTTCCCCCACCAGGACGAGTATACACGTCCATGGTTCTCATGGGTGCTGCCCACCCACGAGATCGTGGCAGGGACTCGGCTGTAACACACACCCAGGACCCTGCCACACTGCCGGGACCGAAGTAAACTTGAGACCCGGCAGTTTTACCCTTACAGCCGCTGTCGGAAGTGACTACGGGCTGTAAGTGTTTTGACAGAGTCTTCCCTGCAGCACCCCGCAGTGCGATCGCAGGGTGCTGTGTGTGATCCCCGGCAGGCCGGTGCATTGCCGTAGAATGAGATTTGCCATAGAATGAGATGGTCCGCCTCCATCACATCCTATTGGCTCACTCTTGTCACGTGACATATTTAAACGTCACGCATCGATGCGCACAGCAGTGTCAGTTTGGCTATCACAGGGAGAGGATCTCCTCTCCCCGTGATAGCTGAAGCTGCACGGAGATCTCATGGCCTCTGTGGCCCGACAGAAGTTCACACATTGACGCAGCTCATACACATTTACTGTTGATCCACAGCGCTATTGGCATCCCGATGGCGCTGTCATCAGTGTGCGTCCCTGCGAGCGCCCCACGCCCGCAGCTCTACTCCCCGTCCCGTTAACGCTCAGGGAGCGGGGAACAGAAAGTAGAGCATCGGGCGCAAGTAAAGTAGTACTGCGCATGCGCAGCACTACGCGAATAACTTAACCTGCGCCCGATGCTCTACTTTCTGTTCCCCGCTCCCTGAGCGTTAACGGGACGGGGAGTAGAGCTGCGGGCGTGGGGCGCTCGCAGGGAGGCACACTGATGACAGCGCCATCGGGCATAGGGATCCCGATAGCGCTGTGGATCGCTCCCTGAGCGTTAACAGGGGACGGGGAGTACAGCTGCGGGGGGACGGGGAGTACAGCTGCGGGGGGACGGGGAGTACAGCTGCGGGGGGACGGGGAGTAGAGCTGCGAGCGTGGGGCGCTCGCGGGGAGGCACACTGATGACAGCGCCATCGGGCATAGGGATCCCGATAGCGCTGTGGATCAAGAGTAAATGTAATAATAGAGTAAATGTGTAACAGCTGCGTCAATGTGTGAACTTCTGTCGGGCCACAGAGGCCATGAGAGCTCCGTGCAGCTTCAGCTATCACAGGGAGAGGAGATCCTCTCCCTGTGATAGCCAAACTGACACTGCTGTGCGCATCGATGCGTGACGTTTAAATATGTCACGTGACAAGAGTGAGCCAAATAGGATGTGATGGAGGCGCACCATCTCATTCTATGGCAAATCTCATTCTACGGCAATGCATCGGGACTGAAGAAAACTTTGGTCCCGGCAATTTAACCCTTACAGCTGCGTTCGGAAGAGACCGCGAGCCCTAAGGAGTTTTGACAGAGGGAGGGGGATCCCTCTGTCTCTCTCCTGTAGCACCCCACAACGATCGCGGGTTGCTGCTGGTTACCTGGGCAGCCGGGGGTCTTTACTAGGACTAAGTAGGGATACTGCCCAGCCCGGGACAAACAGCGTGATAAAATATGGGTGCATTTCCTCCATTTCAAAAGCGACTTACCAAAATGATGTCCCACAAATTATTTGTGGGAAAAAAACGCTAATTCCTATTTTTTTTCCACTGACTTTGAAATAATTCTAGCCACACAATAAGAGCTCAATGGACTTACTTTTGCCCTAGATGAATACTTTAGGGGGCGAAGTTTCAAAAATGGGGTCACTTCTGGGGGTGCAGTATTGTTCTGACAGCTAGAATGCTTAGCAAGATGAAGTGCGGTCTATAATTTGTATAATGATTTCCTGAAAGCCAAATGGGGCTCCTCTCCATTTAGGTCCCACCATGGTGCAACCAAATATGGCCCAAGCGGGGTATTGCCAAACACGGGACGAACAGCGTAATAAAATATGGGGCACATTTTCTACTTTTCAGATGCAATGTACAAAAAATATGTCCCACAAATGATGCATTTATGGAAAAAAAAAATTATGTGTGTATATATATATATATATATATATATATATATATATATATATATATTTATTTATTTATATTTTTTTTTTACACATTTTTCCACTGACTTTGTAACCATTCCAGCTACACAAAAAGGACTCAAAGTACTCATTTATGGTCTAGGTGAATACTTTAGGGGGTGTAGTTTCTAAAATTGGGTCACTTGTGGGGATCTGTATGGTTCTGGCAGCTAAAACCCTTTGCAAGCATGAAGTGCGGCCAATAATCCATCCGGCCTCAAATTATGCCCTGAAAGCCAAATGGCGCTCCTCTCCTTCTGGGTCCTACCACGCTGCCAAGGCACCAAATAAGGCCTAAGCGGGGGTATTTCCAAACACAGCCCGAGCAACTTAATAAAATATAGGGTGCATTTCTTTCAATATCAGAAGCTATGTACAAAAAAAAAAAGATGTCCCACAAATTATGCATTTGTGAAAAAAATCTAATTTTGAATTTTTAAACACTGACTTTGTAATAATTCCTGCCAAAAAACTATGGTGTTAAAATACTTACTGTACACCGTAGCGAATACCTTGAGGGGTCTAATTTTTAGAATGGGGTCATTTGGGGGGGGGGTCCTATATTCTACCACCTTCAGATTTCTGCAAACCTTGCATAGCACATTAAAGAAAAATATGTACTTTTCAAATTTTCAAAATTTCAAGTTACGGTAAATTGTTAGGCTTCTAATTCATTTAAAATGTTAATTAAAATCAAAAGAAATGCTCTCAAAATAAAGTAGACATCTGGAAGTATATGTTTCATAAACTATTTGGTCAGAATATATAATTTTTTTTTAATAAATATTTGCAACCTATTAATGTTAAAATAGCGAAAAATCTTTTATTTTATTTTATGATTTTTTTCATTGAAAAAAAAAAAAACTACAAATGATATCGGCTTACTTTTACTATGTACATGAAGGACAACTTGTGAGAAAAAAAACAATGTCAGAATGATGGTGATTGGCAAACATTACCAGAGTTATTCTCTAATAAAGTCAGACATCCCAGATTAAAAAAAAAAAAAAAACAGGCCTGGTCTTTCAGGGGCATACAGGTTTACTTGTGTTGGCCCTTAAGGGGAGAGAGATAGAGAGAGAGATACACACACATATACACACGTATCTGTGTCTATATCAGTATATCATATATATCAGTGTTAGAAAGGAAATTAACCCCTTAAGGACACAGCCCATTTTCACCTCTAGGACGCAGCCCTTTTTTGCACATCTGACCACTGTCACTTTAAACATTAATAACTCTGGAATGCTTTTACTTATCAATCTGATTCCGAGATTGTTTTTTCGTGACATATTCTACTTTAACATAGTGGTAATGTTTTCTGGTAACTTGCATCCTTTCTTGGTGAAAAATCCCCAAATTTGATGAAAAAATTGAAAATTTTGCATTTTTCTAACTTTGAAGCTCTCTGCTTGTAAGGAAAATGGATATTCAAAATACATTTTTTTATTCACATATACAATATGTCTACTTTATGATTGCATCATAAAATTGACGTGTTTTTACTTTTGGAAGACACCAGAGGGCTTCAAAGTTCAGCAGCAATTTTACAATTTTTCACAAAATTTTGAAACTCATTTTTCATGGACCAGTTCAGGTTTGAAGTGCATTTGAAGGGTCTTCATATTAGAAATACCCCATAAATGACCCCATTATAAAAACTACACCCCCCAAAGTATTCAAAATGACATTCAGTAAGTGTTTTAACCCTTTAGGTGTTTCACAGGAAAAGCAGCAAAGTGAAGGAGAAAATTCAAAATCTTCATTTTTTACACTTGCATGTTCTTGTAGACCCAATTTTTGAATTTTTACAAGGGGTAAAAGGATAAAATGTATACTTAAATTTGTAGCCCAATTTCTCTCGAGTAAGCACATACCTCATATGTCTATGTAAATTGTTCGGCGGGCGCAGTAGAGGGCTCAGAAGTGAAGGAGCAACAGGGGGATTTTGGAGAGTATGTTTTTCTGAAATGGTTTTTGGGGGGCATGTTGCATTTAGGAAGCCCCTATGGTGCCAAAACAGCAAAAAAAAAAAAAACACATGGCATACCATTTTGGAAACTAGACCCCTTGAGGAACGTAACAAGGAATTAAGTGAGCCTTAATACCCCACAGGTGTTTCATGACTTTTGCATATGTAAAAAAAAAAAAAAAACATTTTCACTAAAATGTGTGTTTCCCCCCAAATTTCAAATTTTTGCAAGGGTTAATAGCAGAAAATACCCCCCAAAATTTGTAACCCCATCTCTTCTGAGTATGGAGGTACCCCATAAGTTGACCTGAAGTGCACTACGGGCGAACTACAATGCTCAGAAGAGAAGGAGTCATATTTGGCTTTTTGAGAGCAAATTTTGCTCGGGGGGGCATGTCGCATTTAGGAAGCCCCTATGGTGCCAGGACAGAAAAAAAAAAAAACACATGGCATACCATTTTGGAAACTAGAGGAACGTAACAAGGGATAAAGTGAACCTTAATACCCCACAGGTGTTTCATGACTTTTGCATATGTAGACAATTTTTTTTTTTTTTTTACCAAAAATGCTTGGGTTTAGCAAAAATTTTAAATTTTAAAAAAAGGTAATAGCAGAAAATACCCCCCAAAATTTGAAGCCCAATTTCTCCCGATTCAGAAAACACCCAATATGGGGATGAAAAGTGCTCTGCTGGCGCACTACAGGTCTCAGAAGAGAAGGAGTCACATTTGGCTTTTTGGAAGCAAATTTTGCTCTGGGGGCATGCCGCATTTAGGAAGCCCCTATGGTGCCAGGACAGAAAAAAAAAACCACATGGCATACCATTTTGGAAACTAGACCCCTTGGGGAACGTAACAAGGGGTAAAGTGAACCTTAATACCCCACAGGTGTTTCACGACTTTTGCATATGTAAAAAAAAATATATATTTTTTTACACTAAAATGCTTGTTTTCCCCCAAATTTTACATTTTTACAAGGGATAATAGCAGAAAATACCCCCCAAAATTTGTAACCCCATCTCCTCTGAGTATGGAAATACCCCATAAGTGGACGTGAAGTGCACTGGGGATGAACTACAATGCTCAGAAGAAAAGGAGCATCATTGAGCTTTTGGAGAGAGAATTTGGCCATGTGCATTTCCAAAGCCCCCCGTGGTGCCAGAACAGTGGACCCCCCCCACATGTGACCCCATTTTTAAAACTACACCCCTCACGGAAGGTAATAAGGGGTGCAGGGAGAATTTACACCCCACTGGCATTTGACGGATCTTTGGAACAGTGGGCTGTGCAAATTAAAAATTTTATTTTTCATTTTCACAGACCCGTTTCAAAGATCTGTCAGACACCTGTGGGGGTGTAAATGCTCACTGTACCCCTTGTTACATTCCGTGAGGGGTGTAGTTTCCAAAATGGGGTCACATGTGGGTATTTATTGTTTTGCACTTATGTCAGAACCGCTGTAAAATCAGCCACCCCTGTGCAAATCACCAATTTAGACCTCAAATTTACATGGTGCACTCTCCCTTCTGAGCCTTGTTGTGCGTCCCCAGAACACTTTGCGCCCACATATGGGGTATCTCCGTCCTCAGGAGAAATTGCGTTCCAAATTTTGGAGGCTTTTTTTCTTTTACCGCTTGTGAAATTTTAAAGTATGGGGCAACACCAGTATGTTAGTGTACAAAAATGTTTTTTTTTTTACACTAACATGCTGGTGTAGACCCCAACTTCACCTTTTCATAAGGGGTAAAAGGAGAAAAAGCCCCCCAAAATTTGTTAGGTAATTTCTCCCGAGTACGGCGATACCCCATATGTGGCCCTAAACTGTTGCCTTGAAATACGACAGGGCTCCAAAGTGAGAGCGCAATGCGCATTTGAGGCCTGAATTAGGGATTTGCATAGGGGTGGACATAGGGGTATTCTACACCAGTGATTCCCAAACAGGGTGCCTCCAGCTGTTGCTAAACTCCCAGCATGCTTGGACAGTCAATGGCTGTCCGGAAATGCTGGGAGTTTTTGTTTTGCAACAGCTGGAGGCTCCGTTTTGGAAACACTGCTGTAGAATACGTTTTTCATTTTTATTGGGGGGGGGAAGGGGGGGTGGTGGGGGGGGGCAGTGTACGTGTGTATATGTAGTGTTTTACTCTTATGTAAGTGTAGTGTAGTGTTTTTAGGTTACATTCACACTGACGGCGGATTACACTGAGTCTCCCGCTAGGAGTTTGAGCTGCGACTGCAGCTCAAACTTGAAGCAGGGAACTCGCTGTAATCCGCCGCCAGTGTGAATGTAACCTGTACATTCACATGGGAGGGGGGGGGGGCAAAACTACAACTCCCAGCATGCACTGACAGAACGTGCATGCTGGGAGTTGTAGTTTTGCAACAGCTGGAGGCACACTGGTTGGAAAATACTGAGTTAGGTAATAGAAACCATTACCTAACTCGGTATTTCCCAACCAGTGTGCCTCCAGCTGTTGCAGAACTACAACTCTCAGCATGTACTGATTGCCAAAGGGAATGCTGGGAGATGTAGTTATGCAACAGCTGGAGGCACGCAAGTACAACTCCCAGCATGCCGAGACAGCCATTTGCTGTTCCTGAATGCTGGGAGTTGTAGTTTTGCAAGATTTAGAGGGGTTCAGTATGGAGATCACTGACAGTGGTCTCTAAACTGTGGCCCTCCAGATGTTGCAAAACTACAAATCTCAGCATGCTAAGACAGCAAACTGACTAATTATTTGTCAGAAAATGCTGAAAATTACTATATAACTACAACTCCCAGCATGCCCTGATACAGCCTATGGTTGTGTGGGTGTTGCAGCATGTTGCACTGTATAGTAGTCCAGTTAAGGTTATTGTGCAACATGCTGGGAGTTGTAGTTTTGGTTCGGGCGTGTTTGCGTGCATCCGTGGGGCTCTTGTTCAGCGGAGTATGAAGGGGGTGGGATTTTGGGGGTGCAATTTAGTACGAGTGGCCAGAAGCCACGAAAAATAAAATTAGATAGCACAACTGGCAGCAACACTTGTCAGTCCGCCCCTGAACAAAAACATACATGCATACAAATATCGTACACATATAAACACACCAGCCACTGCCCCCTATATTATACATTACATACATACAGACACATCATACATACATACACCCGCCGCTGCCCCCATCATACATTACATACACACACACACACCATACACATACATTCATCACACACACACAGACAGACATCATACACCCGCCGCTGCCCCCCCATCATACATTACATACACACACATCATACACATACACCGGCCACTGCCCCCTATAATCATACATTACATCATACATACAGACACATCATACATACACCTGCCCCCCCACATCATACATTACATACATACACATCACACATACACCATACACATATCATATATACACATACACTCACACCATAAATATACACCGTACATATGCACACATTATACATACACCTGCCGCTGCCCCGTATATATCATACATTACATACACACATACACGGACACCATACACATATACACGACACATACACCATACATATGCACACATTATACATACAGACACCATACAGACATCATATATACACATGACACATACACCATACATATGCACACATTATACATACACCTGCCGCTGATACACCCCACATCATACACACATTACACATACACGGACACCATACACATATACACACATGACACATACACCATACATATGCATACATCATATATACACATGACACATACACCATACATATGCACACATCATATATACACATGACACATACACCATACATATACACACATCATACAAACACCCGCCACTGATACACCCCCCCCAATCATACATTATATACATATACAACCTTCCCGCCGCCTGCATGCTCGGCCTCCTCACCTGAACCAGTGTGAGGTGAAATCCCCTGCCCGTGCAGTGCAGTCTCCTCACACACGTCCTCTCCCCGCTCTGTATTTACCCCGTGAATACTTGAAACCACCCCGTGACAAATTAGGTCCTGTGTAGACAGAGCAGGGGGAAGGGAGAGGCTGTGTGTGGGGGAGGGAGGAGCTGTGTACGTCCTCATTCTCCCCGTCTTCTTGTATTATGCACAGCTGCGCTCTCCATCCTCTGGGAGCGGGGAGGAGGGGGCATGGCTTAATCATCTCCTGCAGACGTGCCACCTTGGTCTCTGCCCTCGCTCCTGAGATCCCCTCACACCGGCTGGGTGGCTCTGAGCAGCAGCCCCCGGCTAATGAAATCAGCTGGGGGCCGCCACTGCCCCCTCCATACACCCTGAGCACCGGTGTGAGGTGCAGACTTGCATCGGCTCCTGCACCTCACACCGGCATAAAGAAAAATAAGGTAGAAGTCTGTCTGTCCCTGCTAGGCCGATACAGGGCTAAATCTATAAAAAAAATTCACCTGCCCGGCACCCAAAACTACTTTTCCCGGGTGTCGGCCGATAGGATTTCCACATCCCTGTAGTAAACAGGAGTGCTACCGTGTGTACCATGTAATAGTCAAAGCAAAAAAAAAGTACACCATGTAGCGCACACCCAATCAATGAACAAAAAAACTTTATTAGAAAATGCATAAATCACTTTAGACATCAAGAAGCCCCCATAAAAACATTTAAAAGAGGCATAAACATGCCCTCCCACAACAGGGGGGAGCCCGTAGCACCCCTCCCAAGAAACCAGTGTAAATATATAAGTTCTAACACCGCCTCTAAATATACATCCAAATAGCAAGATAGTTCAATATCTATACAATCTGCATATGTTACCACAGACTTCCTGCCAAATACAATATACAACCTGATTAACCCCTTAAGGACGTAGGGCATACCTGTACGCCCTACGCCCGGTCCCTGTGTTTAAAACGGGGTCACGCCGTGACCCCGCATCACACAGAGTCGGTCCTGGCTGCTAATCATAGCCGGGACCCTGGGCTAACAGCGCGCGGCATCGATCGTTGTGCCGCTGTTAACCCTTCAGACGCGGCGATCAAAGTTGACCACCGCATCTGAAAGTAAGCGCTTCCTGGCAGCTCAGTCGGGCTGATTGGGACATGGCGATAAAATCGCCATGTTCCGATCAGCTGGGACGCAGGCGGAGGTATCCTTACCTGTCTCCGCGGCGTCCGATCGTCGATTGATTGCTCCAAGCCTGAGCTACAGACTTGAGCAATCAAGCCCCTATCTCACTGATCCATTCAAAGCTATGGCTTTGCAGGGATCAGCATAGGAGATCAGTGTGTGCAGTGTTATAGGTCCCTATGGGAGCTATAACACTGCAAAAAAAAAAAGTGAAAAAAAAAAAAGTTAACAAAAGTCATTTAACCCCTTCCCTAATAAAAGTTTGAATCCCCCTTTTCCAATAAAAAAAAAAACGGTGTAAATAAAAATAAAATATATCGTTAATTAAATCGCATGGTCAATGGCGTGCACGCAAAAAAATTCCAAAGTCCAAAATAGTGTATTTTTGGTCCCTTTTTAGATCATGAAAAAAATGAATAAAAAGTGATCAAAAAGTCCAATCAATACAAAAATGTTACCGATAAAAACTTCAGAACACGGCGCGAAAAATGAGCCCTCATACCGGCCCTTACGCAGAAAAATAAAGTTATAGGGGTTAGGCCTCTTTCACACTATGAAATAGTTCCGTTTAGGAACTTCCGTCACTATATCGGGGAAACCCTGACGTTCCAAAACCCCTGACGGCCGTGACTAAATCGCAATGCAGCCTATGGGGTTCTGTAACTGTCCGTTTGCACCCGTATATGCCCGTAATTAATTACGGACGTGATACACTGACGAGACATCGTGGCGGAAAAATTACTGCATGCAGTAATTTTTCCGCCACGATGTCCCGTCACTGTATCACGTCCGTAATGAATTACGGGCATATACGGGTGCAAACGGACAGTTACAAAACCCCATAGGCTGCAATGCGATTTAGCCACGTCCGTCAGGGGTTTTGTAACGGCCGGTTTTCCCCGATATAGTGACTGAACTAGTGACGGAAGTTCCTAAACGGAACTATTTCCTAGTGTGAAAGGCCTTAGAAGATGAGAATTTTTAACATATAAATTTTCCTGCATGTAGTTATGATTTTTTTTCCGAAGAACGACAATATCCAACCTATATAAGTAGGGTATCATTTTAATCGTATGGACCTACAGAATAAAGAGAAGGTGTAATTTTTACCGAAAAATTTACTGTGTAGAAACGGAAGCCCCCAAAAATTACAAAATGGAATTTTTTTTCAATTTTGTCTCACAATGATGTTTTTTTCCGTATTGCCGTAGATTTTTGGGTAAAATGACTGACGTTGTTACAAAGTAGAATTGGTGGCACAAAAAATAAGCCATCATGTGGATTTTTAGGTGCAAAATTGAAAGAGTTATGATTTTTTTAAAAGTAAGGAGGAAAAAACGAAAATGCAAAGCCTATGGGAGGGGGCGTGACAGATGTCACGCCTCTACCCATAGGCTTGCATTGAGTGGACATCACACAGGGGTGTAGCCATGACGTCACAACGCTCCGGCCCCGTGATCGACAGTAATCAGACCCGGAGCGAACACGCTCCGGGGACTGATTTTAACGGGGTGTGGCGTGCAGGATCACGGGGGTCCCCAGCGGCGAGAACCCCGCGATAAGGCATCCTTATCCCCTATCCTTTGGATAGGTGATAAGATGTCTCAGCACCGGAGAGTCTATGAGTTATGATTTTTTTAAAGCAAGGAAGAAAAAAAACAAATGCAAAAACGGAAAACCCCCGGGTCCTTAAGGGGTTAAAGGAAGGTCTCCGTCTGGAGTTTGTCAGTCTCCCTCTGACTCACCTAAGAGTGACTTCAAGTCACTTGGGACCCACAGGATTAGTGGCACTTCAAAAAGAGGCCCTTTCCCTACTAGAAAAACAGGTTCTTCTTCCCGTACCTCAGGAAGAAGAAGGGTTGGGTTTTTATTCTACCCTTTTTTTGGTAAAAATAAAAAAAAATAAAAACACAATACTTACCGTTCCATTATAAGCTTAAAACCTCTAAATCAATACCTTGTTTACAAAAAGTTCAAAACGGAGACAATAAAATAAACAATAAATCTGTTAACAAAAGACTGCTTCATGGTCTACATCCAGACCATCAAAAATACTTACGTATAGCCATAAATTTGCCTTTTGAGATAGCCGTAGCCCCCAGGGTTTTTACCAAAATAATATCCGAAATGAAAGCACACATCCAGAAGTGCTGTCTTGCCAGTCAATTTCCATAAGGAAGGGGATGTAGTTGGGTCTATTCACGGCAGCAATCAAAGGGCCCTTCAGAAAAATTTGCTCAGTTGTTGGAATGGGACAATAGAAAACCTGGACATGATGTTTCCCATGTCTCACAAAACAAGCAATTCGCTTCTCTGGTGGCTAGTAGAAAGTAATCTAAGCATAGGACTGGATTGGGTCCTGGAAAGTCCAAACGTTCTTTCCACAGACACAAGTCCTTGGGGATGGGGGGCTCATACCAGAGACCTAAGTATTCAGGGTCGCTGGGATCCTCAAGAGTCCTCCCTTTCCTCAAATGCAAAAGAACTTCTGGCAGTCTACTATTCTCTAGGAAGAGCAAAAAAAATCACCTACACTATGTAAACATAAAACATTTCTCAGACATTACAACCGACAGGTGACTACAAGAAGCATATCACTTGTGCAAATTTGGAGAGAAAATGTTTTGCAGAGCGATATCTACATTCTTTAACCCCTTAGGGACTCAGCCCATTTTCACCTTAAGGCTAGGTTCAGACTACAGAATTTCCGCCGGAATTTTCGCTTTGAAATTTCCGGCAGAAATTCTGCTTACTATAATGCATAGTGAAGTGAATGGTTTTCCGTTCACAAATTCACACTTCGGAATTTGTGAAGCGGAAAATCCGGATGAAAAATCCGCTAGAAAATTTCCGCCTGAAGAAAGGGGTTGCTCTTTCTTCAGGCAGAAATCCGAGCGGAACACATAGCAGTCTATAGGAGACTGCAGTGTCCGCGCGGTCCTAGTGCCGACTAATTCAGTCGGCGCAGGCGGAACTTGGAATCTCCGGGCGGAAATTTCCTGTCCGGAGATTCCGTAGTCTGAACCTAGCCTAAGGGCTCAGCCCTTTTTTGTAATTCTGACCACTATCACTTTATGCATTAATAACTCTGAGATGCTTTTACCTCTTATTCTGATTCAGAGTGAGTTTTTTCGTGACATATTCTACTTTAACATACTGGTACATTTTCGTGGTTACTTGCATTCTTTCTTGGTGAAAAATCCCCAAATTTCATGAAAATTTTGAATTTTTCTAACTTTAAAACTCTCTGCTTGTAAGGAGAATGGACATTCCAAATAAATTATTTATTCACATATACAATATGTCTACTTTATGTTGGCATCATAAAGTTGACATGTTTTTACTTTTGGAAGACGTCAGAGGGCTTCAAAGTATAGCATCAATTTTCAAAATTTTCACAAAAAATTCAAAATTAAGTTTGAAGTTGATTTGAGGGGCTTTTCTGTGAGAAACACCCCATAAATTACCCCATCACAGAAACTGCACCCCTCAGAGTATTCAAAATGACGTTCAGAAAGTTTGTTAATCCATAAAGGGGTACTCCGGCGCTTAGACATCTTATCCCCTATCCAAAGGATAGGGGATAAGATTGCCTGATCGCAGGGGTCCCGCCGCTGGGGACCCCCGTGATCTTGCACGCCACACCCCGTTAAAATCAGTCCCCGGAGCGTGTTCGCTCCAGGTCTGATTACTGTCGATTACGGGGCCGGAGCATTGTGACGTAACGGCTCTGCCCCCGTGTGACATCACGCTCTGCCCCCTCAATGCAAGCCTATGGGAGGGGGCGTGACAGCTGTCACGCCCCCTCCCATAGGCTTTGCATTTTCGTTTTTTCCTCCTGACTTAAAAAAAAAAATTATAACTCTTTCAATTTTGCACCTAAAAATCCATATGATGGCTTTTTTTTGCACCACCAATTCTACTTTGTAACAATGTCAGTCATTTTACCCAAAAATCTACGGCAATACGGAAAAAAAAAAATCATTGTGAGACAAAATTGAAAAAAACCAAAACGCCATTTTGTAATTTTTGGGGGCATCCATTTCTACACAGTACATATTTCGGTAAAAATTACAACTCTTTATTCTGTAGGTCCATACGATTAAAATGATACCCTACTTATGTAGGTTTCATTTTGTCGTACTTCTGGAAAAAATCATAACTACATGCAGGAAAATGTATACGTTTAACCACTTAAGGACCCAGGGCGTATCCATACGCCCGTGGGAATTTCGGTCCCCGCCGCGCACCGGGTGGGGACCGGACCGGAGTGACTGCAGATATCGATCAGCAGGCACCCCGCACAAATGCCCAGGGGGGTCATCAGGGACCCCCCCCCCCCCCCCCATGTCGTCGATCGGCGCAAATCGCAAGTGAATTCACACTTGCGATTTGCGCTTATTCTGGGTCATACGGGTCTATGGTGACCCCGAAAATAAGGGGGATTGCGGATATCTAAGACGCCTACGACTTCCCTGAAGGGGGGGGGGGTTAACTTTCGTTTCCCCCGTCCTGCCCACCCACAATAGGCGGGGCAGAACAGGGAAACGGAGGGGACCGAACGCCGAAGTCCACTTACCCGTCTAGAGGCAGCGGGCGATGGCGATTGGCGGGCGGCGATGTCGTGCGGCAGAAGAGGACGGCTCCCTGGATTCTACGGAAGCCAGTAAGTTGATCTGGAGGGCTATAGTCTGAGACCACTGTAAAGTGGTCTCTAAACTCTAGCCCTCCAGATATTGCAAAACTAAAAAGCCCAGAAAGCTGTTTGGGCATGCTGGAATATGTAGTTTTGCAACAGCTGGAGGGATACAGTTTGAGACCATTATACAGTGGTCTCTAAACTATATCTCTCCAGATCTTGCAAAACTACAACTCCTAGCATGCCCACATAGCTGTTTGCTGTCTGGGCATGCTGGGATTTGTAGTTTTGCAACATCTTGAGGTCCACAGTTTGGCGATCACTGTGCAGTGGTCTATAAACTGTAGCCTCCAGATGTTGCAAAACTGCAAATCCCAGCATGCACAGACAGCAAACAGCTGTCTCGGCATGCTGGGAGCTGTAGTTGCGTACCTCCAGCTGTTGCATAACTACATCTCCCAGCATGCCCTTGGTGATCAGTACATTCTGGGAGTTGTAGTTTTGCAACAGCTGGAGGCACACTAGTTGGAAAATACTGAGTTAGGTAACAGAACCTAACTGAAGGTTTTCCAACCAGTGTGCCTCCAGCTGTTGCAAAAGTAAAACTCCCAGCGTGAATGGTCTGTCAGTAATGCTGGGAGTTGTAGTTTTGAAACAGCTGGAGGTTTGCACAAACTCCTAGCGGGAAACTCACCGTAACACGCCAGTGGGAATGTACCCTAAAAACACTACACTACCATATAATAAAAAGGTAAAACACTACATGAACACCCCCTTACACTGACCCACCCAATAAAAATGAAAAACATCTTGTACGGCAGGGTTTCCAAAACGGAGCCACCAGCTGTTGCCAAACAACAACTCCCAGCATTTCTGGACAGCCACTGACTGTCCAGGCATGCTGCGAGTTTTGCAACAGCTGGAGGCACCCTGTTTGGCAATCACTGGCGTGGAATACCCTTATGTCCACCCCTATGCAATCCCTAATTTAGTCCTCAAATGCGCATGGCGCTCTCTCACTTCGGAGCCCTGTCGTATTTCCAGGAAACAGTTTAAGGCCACATATGGGGTATTTCCGTCCTCGGGAGAAATTGCACTACAAATTTTGGGGGGCTTTTTCTCCTTTTACCCCTTATGAAAAGGAAAAATTGGGGGCTACACCAGCCTGTTAGTGTAAAAAAATAATAATAATTTTACACTAACATGCTCGTGTTGCCCCCATACTTTTTATTTTCACAAGCGGTAAAAGGAAAAAAAAAAAGACCCCCTAAATTTGTAACGCAATTTCTCCTGAGTACGGAAATACCCCATATGTGTGCGTAAAATGCTCTTCGGACACACAACAAGGCTCAGGAGTGAGAGCGCACTAGGGATCGACCGATATCGTTTTTTTTTTAGGGCCTATAGCGATAACCTGTGGAGGTTAGGGCCGATAGCTATTAACTTATACCGATATTCCGGTATAAGTTATCGGCTATTTATCCCCCCGCGACACCGCTGCAGATCATTGATTTAAAGCGGGCACTTTAAAACAATGAACTGCAGGGGCTTTTGCGATGTCATAGGCCACCGCCACCACCCGCTTCTCTCCCCCTGCCCGTCCGGGGGTCCTCCTGAGTCCTATCACCGCGACCACGACCCCCCCCCCCCCACACACCGCTCCACGTCGCGTCGCACCCCCCACCGCACCGCCCCCATTGCCTCCCCCCATCCCCGGTTTTATAATTACCTGTTCCGGAGCCCGGGGTCCACTCTACATTTGGCTCCGGTGGCGTCCTCCTGAGCTGTCACTGTGCGCACTGACACTGACGTCACGTCACTCGTCATTGCACACAGCGTAACGCAGGACGCAGCAGGAACCAGAAGTAGCGTGGACCCCAGCCCCCGGGAACAGGTAATTATAAAACCAGGGATGGGGGAGGCAATGGGGCCGGAGCGGTGCGGGGCATTATCGGATTATCAGCAAGGTAATTGCCAATACCGATAATGCCCAAAATCGTGATTATCGGCCGATAATCGGTCGATCCCTAGAGCGCACTATGTACATTTGAGGCCTAAATTGGTGATTTGCACAGGGGTGGCTGATTTTACAGCGGTTCTGACAAACGCAAAAAAATAAATACCCACATGTGACCCCATTTTGGAAATTACACCCCTCACGGAACGTGACAAGGGGTATAGTGAGCCTGAACACCCCACAGGTGTTTGACAAATTTTCATTAAAGATGGATGGGAAAATGAAAAAAAAATAATTTCACTAGAATGCTGGTGTTACCCTAAATTTTTCATTATCACAAGGGAAAATAGGAAAAAATCCCCCCAAAATTTGTAACCCCATTTCTTCTGAGTATGAACATACCCCATATGTGAATGTAAACTGCTCTGCTGGTGCACTACAATGCTCAGAAGAGAAGAAGCACCATTGGGATTTTGAAGAGAAAATTTATACAGAATTGAAGGCCACGTGTGTTTACAAAGCCCCCATAGTGCCAGAACAATGGACCCCCACCACATGTGACCCTATTTTGGAAACTACAACCCTCATGTAATGTAATAAGGGGTACAGTGAGCATTTACGTCCCACAGGTGTCTGACAGATTTTTGGAACAGTGTTCCGTGAAAATGAAAAATGTAATTTTTCATTTGCACAGCCCACTGTTCCAAAGATCTGTCAAATGCCAGTGGGGTGTAAATACTCACTGCACCCCTTATTAAATTCTGTGAGGGGTGTAGTTTCCAAAATGGGGTCACATGTGGGGGGGGTCCACTGTTCTGGCACCACGGGGGGCTTTGTAAATGCACATGGCCCCTGACTACCATTCCAAATGAATTCTCTTTCCAAAAGCTCAATGGCGCTCCTCCTCTTCTGAGCATTGTAGTTTGCCAGCAGAGCACTTGACGTCCACACATGGGGTATTTCCATACTCAGAAGAAATGGGGTTACAAGTTTTGGGGGTCATTTTCTCCTATTACCCCTTGTAAAAATGTAAAATTTAGGGGGAAAAATGCATTTTAGTTAAAAAAAAATATATATATATTATTTACACATCCAACTTTAACAAAAAGTCATCAAACACCTGTGGGTAGTTAAGGCTTACTGTACCCCTTGTTACATTCCTTAACCCCTTAAGGACGCAGGACGTAAATGTACGTCCTGGTGAGGTGGTACTTAACGCACCAGGACGTACATTTACGTCCTAAGCATAACCGCGGGCATCGGAGCGATGCCCGTGTCATGCGCGGCTGATCCCGGCTGCTGATCGCAGCCAGGGACCCGCCGGCAATGGCCGACGCCCGCGATCTCGCGGGCGTCCGCCATTAACCCCTCAGGTGCCGGGATCAATACAGATCCCGGCATCTGCGGCGGTTTGCGATTTAAATGAACGATCGGATCGCCCGCAGCGCTGCTGCGGGGATCCGATCATTCATAACGCCGCACGGAGGTCCCCTCTCCTTCCTCCGTGCGGCTCCCGGCATCTCCTGCTCTGGTCTGTGATCGAGCAGACCAGAGCAGGATATGACCGATAATACTGATCTGTTCTATGTCCTATACATAGAACAGATCAGTATTAGCAATCATGGTATTGCTATGAATAGTCCCCTACGGGGATTATTCAAGTGTAAAAAAAAAATGTAAAAAAAATGTAAAAGTAAAAAAAAAGTGAAAAATCCCCTCCCCCAATAAAAAAGTAAAACGTCCGTTTTTTCCTATTTTACCCCCCAAAAAGCGTAAAAAACATTTTTGATAGACATATTTGGTATCGTCGCGTGCGTAAATGTCCGAACTATTAAAATAAAATGTTAATGATCCCGTACGGTGAACGGCGTGAACGAAAATAAAAAAAGTCCAAAATTCCTACTTTTTTAATACATTTTATTTTAAAAAAATTATAAAAAATGTATTAAAAGTTTTTTATATGCAAATGTGGTATCAAAAAAAAGTACAGATCATGGCGCAAAAAATGAGCCCCCATACCGCCACTTATACGGAAAAATAAAAAAAAGTTAGAGGTCATCAAAATAAAGGGATTATAAACGTACTAATTTGGTTAAAAAGTTTGTGATTTTTTTTAAGCGCAACAATAATATAAAAGTATATAATAATGGGTATCATTTTAATCGTATTGACCCTCAGAATAAAGAACACACGTCACTTTTACCATAAATTGTACGGCGTCAAAACAAAACCTTCCAAAATTAGCAAAATTGCGTTTTTTCGTTTTAATTTCCCCACAAAAATAGTGTTTTTTGGTTGCGCCATACATTTTATGATATAATGAGTGATGTCATTACAAAGGACAACTGGTCGTGCAAAAAACAAGCCCTCATACTAGTCTGTGGATGAAAATATAAAAGAGTTATGATTTTTAGAAGGCGAGGAGGAAAAAATGAAAACGTAAAAATTAAATTGTCTGAGTCCTTAAGGCCAAAATGGGCTGAGTCCTTAAGGGGTATAGTTTCCAAAATGGTATGCCATGTGGGTATTTTTTGCTGTTCTGGCACCACAGGGGCTTCATAAATGCGACATGCCCCCCAAAAACCATTTCAGCAAAATTTGCTTTCAAAAAGCCAAATTTGACTCCTCTTCTGAGCATTGTAATTTTACGTCCTAACATGGTATTTCCATACTCAGAAGAGATGGGGTTACAAATTTTGGGGGGCATTTTCTCCGATTACCCTTAGTAAAAATTGTAAATTTGGGGGGAAAACTGCACTTTACTGAATTTTTTTTTTCAATTTACACATCCGATTTTAACGAAAAGTTGTCAAACACCTGTGGGGTGTTAAGGCTAACTGGACTCCTTGTTACGTGCCTTGAGAGGTGTAGTTTCCAAAATGGTAGGTCATGTCGAGTTTTCTGCTGTTCTGGCACCATAGGGGCTTTCTAAATGTGACATGCCCCCCAAAAACCATTTCAGCAAAATTCACTCTCCAAAATCCCATTTTTTCTCCTTCCCTTCTGAGCCCTCTACTGCGCCCGCTGAACACTTGACATACACATATGAGGTATTTCCTTACTCGAGAGAAATTGGGTTACAAATTTTGGGGGCTTTTTCTCCTATTATCCGTTCAAAAACTAAGTCTACAAGAACATGCGAGTGTAAAAAATGAAGATTTTGAATTTTCTCCTTCACTTTGCTGCTATTCCTATGAAACACCTAAAGGGTTAATAAACTTACTGCATGTCATTTTGGATACTTTGAGGGGTGCAGTTTTTATAATTGGGTCATTTGTGGGGTATTTCTAATTTGAAGGCCCTTCAAATTACTTCAAAACAGAACTGGTCCCTGAAAAATTCCGATTTTGAAAAGTTTGTGAAAAATTGGAAAATTGCTGCTGAACTTTGAAGCCCTCTAATGTTTTCCAAAAGTAAAAACATGTCAACTCTATGATGCAAACATAAAGTAGACATATTGTGTATGTGAATCAATGTATAATTTATTTGGAATATCCATTTTCCTTATAAGCAGAGAGTTAAAAAAAAAAAAAGCAGCAGTTAAAAAAAAATTCTAAATTTTAAGTTTTTCCATCAAATTTTGGAATATTTGGGCTGGGTCCTTAACCCCTTAAGGACTCAGCCCATTTTGGCCTTAAGGACTCAGACAATTTAATTTTTACGTTTTCATTTTTTCCTCCTCACCTTCTAAAAATCATAACTCTTTTATATTTTCATCCACAGACTAGTATGAGGGCTTGTTTTTTGCACGACCAGTTGTCCTTTGTAATCACATAACTCATTATGCCATAAAATGTATGGCGCAACCAAAAAACACTATTTTTGTGGGGAAATTAAAACGAAAAAAACGCAATTTTGCTAATTTTGGAAGGTTTCGTTTTCACTCCATACAATTTACGGTAAAAATGACATGTGTTCTTTATTCTGAGGGTCAGTCCGATTAAAATGATACCCATTATTATATACTTTTATATTATTGTTGCGCTTAAAAAAAATCACAAACTTTTTAACCAAATTAGTACGTTTATAATCCCTTTATTTTGATGACCTATAACTTTTTTATTTTTCCGTATAAGCGGCGGTATGGCGGCTCATTTTTTGCGCCATGATCTGTACTTTTTTTTTATACCACATTTGCATATAAAAAACTTTTAATACATTTTTAAAAAATTTTTTTAATAAAATGTATTAAAAAAGTAGGAATTTTGGACTTTTTTTTTTTCGTTCACGCCGTTAACCGTACGGGATCATTAACATTTTATTTTAATAGTTCGGACATTTACGCACGCGGCGATACCAAATATGTCTATAAAAAAAAATTACGCTTTTTGGGGGTAAAATAGGAAAAAACGGACGTTTTACTTTTTTATTGGGGGAGGGGATTTTTCACTTTTTTTTACTTTTACTTTTACATTTTTTAACATTTTTTTTTACACTTGAATAGTCCCCATAGGGGACTATTCATAGCAATACCATGATTGCTAATACTGATCTGTTCTATGTATAGGACATAGAACAGATCAGTATTATCGGTCATCTTCTGCTCTGGTCTGCTCGATCACAGACCAGAGCAGGAGACGCCGGGAGCCGCACGGAGGAAGGAGAGGGGACCTCCGTGCGGCGTTATGAATGATCGGATCCCCGCATCTGTATTGATCCCGGCACCTGAGGGGTTAATGGCGGACGCCCGCAAGATCGCGGGCGTCGGCCATTGCCGGCGGATCCCTGGCTGCGATCAGCAGCCGGGATCAGCCGCGCATGACACGGGCATCGCTCCGATGCCCGCGGTTATGCTTAGGACGTAAATGTATGTCCTGGTGCGTTAAGTACCACCGCACCAGGACGTACATTTACGTCCTGCATCCTTAAGGGGTTAAAGGGGTACTTCGGTGATCAACGTGTTTTTTCGTTTTTGACTTACCCTATTTGTTTTGTTTCATTTCTATTCTTGTTGTTTAGCCTACTCTATGTCCGTTCTTTGTTGTCTTTTTATCCCCCACTTTGTTTTCCTATCTTTGCTTCTATTTCCTGTTTCTTGCTGTGCTGAAAACTACAAATCCCAGCATGCCACATGCCGTGCTGGTTTGTGGCGGCTCCTTTTTTTTTGTGTTTGTTTGTTCCACCCTTTACACACCCTACTATTTTCCCGGGTTAGCCCCTTTACACACAGCACACTAATATTATCAGCCTTGGTTGGGATACACTGTCATACCCACACAAAAGGGACTACAGCTCCCAGCATGTGTCATTCAGGAGTCTTCAGTCTGTGGTATATCACCAGCATGCTGCCTCTGTAGTCTCCTGGGGGTTGTAGTTCACCACACCTCTGTAGGGCATACACCAGTGTTTCCCAACCAGTGTGCCTCCAGGTGATGCAAAACTACAACTCCCAGCATGCCCTGACAGCCTTTGGGCATGATAGGAGTTGTAGTTTTGCAACAGTTGGAGGCACACTGGTTGGGAAACACTGGTGTAACATGATGTGTATGCTGAATAGGCTAGAACAGTGTTTCCCAACCAGTGTACCTCCAGCCGTTGCAAATCTACAACTCCCAGCATGCCCAAAGTCTGTCAGGGCATGCTGGGAGTTGTAGTTTTGCAACAGCTGGAGGCACACTGGTTTGTAAACACTAGCATACACACACACACACACACACAAACAGGGACTACAACTCCCAGCAAGTGTAATTCAGGAGTCCCCCCTCCCCCTTCACATATAAATAGAGATCATTCCCAGTATTAGATTTATTTCCCTGCAGTCCATACATCCACAGCCTGTGCACCTTCTCATCCTCCCCTTCAGATAACACTTATCTTTTCTGTGTTCCTTCTCCTGTGCAGACCTGCGTCCTTAGAATACAGAGCAGGGGGGAGGGGAGGTGAGGAGATGTGTACTCAGCTGGATGAGATGAGGGGGCGTGGCTTATTCCTCTCATGAAGACAGAAAAAAAAAAAAAAAAGCTGTGAAATCTTGTCCACAACAGACTCAGAACTGCGGACAACAGTAAAAGAAAACACACTGAACTACAGAACTTCCTGCCCAACAAAGGTAAGAAAAACACACATGCTGCCAAAACATATAACACATGTATATTGCAAAAAAACAAAAAAAAAAAATAACTTACAAAGATGCCATATAGTAAAAAAAATAAATAAAAAATAAATAACCACCGGAGTACCCCTTTAAAGGGTTAAAATTGTCATCTTCTGACCCCTATAACTTTTTAGCGGTACCATTTTTGTATTGATCAGACTTTTTGATCACTTTTTATTCATTTTTTCATGATATAAAAAGTGACCAAAAATACACTATTTTGCACTTTGGAATTTTTTTTGTGCGTACGCCATTGACCGTGCGGTTTAATTAATTATATATTTTTAAAATTTGGACATTTCCGCACGCAGCGATACCACATGTTTATTTTTATTTACACAGTTTTTTTTTTAAATGGGAAAGGGGGGGGGGGTGATTCAAATGATCTTTATTCACTTTTTTTTTTTTTGCAACGTTATAGCTCCCATATGGGGCTATAACACTGCACACACTGATCTTTTAAATCGTTCAATGGTTTCTCATAGGAAACCATTGATCGACGATTCTGCCGCTTGACTGCTCATGCCTGGATCTCTGGCACTGAGCAGTCATTCGGCGATCGGACACAAGGAGGCAAGGTAGGAGATCCTCCTTGTGGCTAACAGCTGTTCGGGATGCCGTGATTTAGCCGCGGCTATCCAGAACATTTTAGTTTCACTTTAGACATGGCGTTCAAAGGGTTAATAGCGCGTGGCACCGTGATAAGTGCTGCACGCTATTAGCCCGACCCGCGCCCCCGAGTTATAGAACGGGAGCGGACTCATGACGTATATGTACGTCATGGGTACTTAAGGGGTTAAAAAGGTATTTAACACCCTGGAATTGTTTGATATCTTTTCCCATTTCATCTCAAAGCTTCCCAGCCTGTCCCCGACTCGCCCCAGACTGTCATTGCTGACTAGATTTTTTGGAACTGGTGGAGGCTTGATTGAAGATATACCCTTTATTTATTTATTTATTTATTTTAAACGCTACCTCTGAGAATCCTCTGACCTATGCCGTTGCCCCCTAGATCTCCTATTGGGGGAGTAACATCTGGATTTGTAAGGGGAATAGGGAAACATTTTCTTCCTGACCCCGGCCTTATCTAAGATGCCAGCTAACACAGGCCCAAACAATAACTTTCCCTCACGGCGAAGGGCACAAAGTTTGATTTTAGAAGTAATATCACCCGGACAGGTTTTTAGCCATAAGGCCCTATTAGACAGTGCGGCAGTTCTGGCAGATAACCTAAGAGCATTCGAAGATGCATCTGCTAGAAATGCTGCTGATTTTTTTAATTAGAGGAATAGAATTTAGCAACTCTTCATGAGGGACCCGATTCTGAATGTCTGAAGATAATTGTTGCATCCAAAGAATCAAAGACCTGGCGACCCAAGAAGCTACTACATTAGGTTTCAAGGAAGCTGTGGCGGTCTCCCAGGTTCAATGCAAAAAAGGCCTCTGATTTTTTTACCATTGGGTCATGTATAATTCCCAAGAATTCCAAAGGCAAGGCACCTTTCCCAGAGACCTTAGAAATGGCTAAGTCTATTTTTTGGTACTTTCCCCCATTCAGTTAAGGCTGGGTTCACACTACGTTTTCTCCCATACGGGAGCGCATACGGCAGGGGGGAGCTAAAAGCTCGCGCTCCCGTATGTCACCGTATGCGCTCCCGTATGTCATTCATTTCAATGAGCCGGCCGGAGTGAAACGTTCGGTCCGGTCGGCTCATTTTTGCGCCGTATGCGCTTTTACAACCGGACCTAAAACTGTGGTCAACCATATGGGAGAAAACGTAGTGTGAACCCAGTCTTACTCAGTGTTGTCAAAAGTCTTACTCAGTGTTGTCGCGGGGGAGCGATCCACTACTGAGGTAGCCTGAGGGCTTACCTCTCCCGTTGCGGCGGCTCCGGTGCTCTGAATGATAAAGCCTGGCAGGGCCAGGCTTTATCAATCGAGCGCAGAGCACACAGATCATTGTGGTTTTATGAAACCACAATGATCTGTATGAGCAATCTAATGATTCCTCCTAAAAGTCCCCTAAGAGGACTAAAAGTGTAAAAAAAATAAAAAATAAAAGTTTAAACACACACACACACACACTTACCCCTTACTTATTAAAAGATTAAATCACCCCCCTTTTCCAAAATTCCATATTAAAAATACTGTAATCATAATAAAAATAAACATGTGGTATCGCCGCGTGCGTAAATGTCAGAACTATAAAAATATATAATTAATTAAACCTCACGGTCAATGGCGTACACGCAAGAAAAATCCAAATTCCAAAATAGCGTATTTTTGGTCACTTTTCATACAATAAAAAAAAAGGAATAGCGATCAAGAAGTCCGATCAAAATAAAAATGGTACAGATTAAAACTTCAGATCACGGTGCAAAAAATTAGCCCTCAAACCACCCTGTATGCGGAAAAATAAAAGTTTTAGGGGTCAGAAAAGGACAATTTTAATTGTATAAATTTTCGTGCATGTAGTTTTGATTTTTTCCAGAAGTACGACGAAATCAAACCTATATAAGTAGGGTATCATTTTAATCGTATGGACCTACAGAATAAAGATACAGTGTCATTTTTACCGAAAAATGTACTACGTAGAAACGGAAGCCCCCAAAAGTTACAAAATGGTGTTTTTTCTTCAATTTTGTCGCACAGTGATTTTTTTCTCCGTTTCGCCATATATTTTTGTGTAAAATGACTGATGTCATTTTAAAGTAGAATTGGTGGCGCAAAAAATAAGCCCTCATATGGATTTTTAGGTGCAAAATTGAAAGGGTTATGATTTTTAAAAGGTAAGGAGGAAAAAACGAAAGTGTAAAAACAGAAAAATGCTTTTTTTTTTTTTTTTTTTTTTTTTTTTATGAACTGGTGCCAGAAAGTTTAAACAGATTTGTAAATTACTTCTATTAAAACATCAATCCTTTTAGTACTTTTTAGCAACTGTATGCTACAGAGGACAGGGATGTGGAAATCCTATAGCCCGACGCCCGGGACAAGTAGTTTTGGGTGCCAGGCAGGTGAATTGTTTATAGATTTAGCCCTGTATCGGGCTAGCAGGGACAGACCGACTTCCCCCATATTTTTCTTTAATGCCGGTGTGAGGCGCAGGAGCGGATGGAAGTCTACACCTCACACCGGCGCTCAGAGTGTATGGAGGGGGCGGCTGCCTCCAGCTGACTGCAGAGTCCCCTTATCTCCCCTCCCGGAGGATGGACGGAGCTTAGAAGTCACAGCAGGGTGAGAGAAAGGATGTAGACAGCTCCGTACACAGCTCCTCCCCTCCCCCGCACACAGCTCTATCCCTCCCCCTCCCCCTGATCTGTCTCCACAGGACCTAATCCACCACGGGGAGGTTGCTAGTTTGCACGGGGACAACAGCTCTGATGTCCACTCATGGCGTCTCAGGTGAGGAGGCTGAGAATGCAGGCGGTGGCAGGAAGGGTGGTTGTATATGTAGGGTGTGAGTGTATGTGTGATGTGTGTATGTAATGTATGATTGGGGGGGTCGCAGCGGCAGGTGTATGTATGATGTGTGCATATGTATGGTGTATATCAGTGTTTCCCAACCAGGGTGCCTCCAGCTGTTGCAAAACTACAACTCCCAGCATGCCCTGGGCATGCTGAGAGTTGTAGTTTTGCAACAGCTGGAGGCACCCTGGTTGGGAAACACTGGTGGATATGTATGGGGTTAGTGTATGTGTGTATGATGTCTATGTGTGATGTGTATGTAATATATAATGTGTGTATGATGTCTGTGTGATGTGTATGTAATGTATGATGTGTGTATAATGTCTAAGTGTGATGTGTGTGTGTATGTGATGTATGATGTGTGTATGATGTCTGTCTGTGTGTGTGTGTGAGTGTATGTGTGATGTGTGTATGATGTCTGTCTATGTGTGATGTGTGTATGTGATGTATGATGTGGGGGGGGGCAGCGGCAGGTGTATGTATGATGTGTGCATATGTATGGTGTATATGTATGGTGTGAGTGTGTATGTAATGTATGATGTGGGGGGGGGCAGTGGCGGGTGTGTGTGTGTGTATGTATGATGTGGGGGGGGCAGCGGCGGGTGTATGTATGCATATGTATGATGTGGGGGGGCAGCGGCGGGTGTATGTATGCATATGTATGGTGTGAGTGTATGTGTGTATGTAATGTATGATGTGGGGGGGGGGCAGTGGCGGGTGTGTGTGTGTGTATGTATGATGTGGGGGGGCAGCGGCGGGTGTATGTATGATGTGTGCATATGTATGGTGTGAGTGTATGTATGATGTGTGTATGATGTCTGTCTGTGTGTGATGTGTATGTAATGTATAATGTGTGTATGATGTCTAAGTTAGATGTGTGTATGTATGTGATGTATGATGTGGGGTGGGCAGCGGCAGGTGTATGTATGATGTGTGCATATGTATGGTGTGAGTATGTGTGATGTGTGTATGATGTCTGTCTATGTGTGTATGTATGTAATGTATGATGTGTGGGGGGCAGCGGCGGGTGTATGTATGATGTGTGCATATGTATGGTGTATATGTATGGTGTGAGTGTATGTGTAATGTATGATGTGGGGGGGGGGGGCAGTGGCGTGTGTGTGTGTGTATGTATGTATGATATGGGGGCAGTGGTTGGTGCATGTATGATATGTGTATGCATGAATGTTTTGTATAGGAGCGGACTGTCACGTCGGGCATTAGGGCAGTTGTGCCATCTAATTTTATTTATTTTTAGTGGCACCCGCACTAAATTGCACCCCCAGAATCCCCCCCTTCATACTCATACCTGCCAACCAAGAGCCCCACGGATGCACGCAAACACGCCCGAACCAAAACTACAACTCCCAGCATTTTGCTCCATAACCTAAACTGTAGAACTATAAAGTGCAACATGCTGGGAGTTGTAGTTTTGGTTCAGGTCAGCTGCAGAGCCATAGGCTGCATCAGGGCATGCTGGGTCTTGTAGTTACTAACTGCAATTCCCTGTATTCCTTGACACATCCTATGGCTCTGCAGCTGACACAAACCAAAACTACAACTCCCAGCATGTTACACAATAACCTTTACTGTCCTACTATACAGTGTAACATGCTGAAACACCCACAGAGCCATAGGCTTATCAGGGCATGCTGGGTGTTGTAGTCATCTAGTAACTAAATGCAACTTCCAGCATTTTCTGACACAAAATGCAGCACATAAACTGGAGAAGCAGAAACCCCCCCCCCCCCCCCCCCCAGTAACACATAAGTCCCTATTGAGACTGAAAACTAGTGATTAAAATATTTTAAAAAGTGCGTATTTATGTGAATAAGCACTAATTTCCAATTTTCTTTAAATAAAAATAATGTACAAAAATAAACATAAGTGGTATCGCTACATGTGGAAATGTCCAGACTATTAAAATATAATGTTAATTAAACCGTACGGTGAACGGTGTAAATGTAAATAATAGTCCAGAATTGCTCATTTTTGGTCACTTCATATTAGAAATTTTTTATAAGGTGATCAAAAAGTTACATCTAGACTTTTCTGGGCTTCCCTCGGGTGTAAAAGGAGCTACAGCTCTCCCGCCGCTAATAGCCTGGCATACTGCGATCACCTATTAAACCATTAGATCACCGCTGTCAGCAGTGTCTAAGGGGATCTTATATCCATCCCTGGTGGTCTAGTGGGGGGGGGGGGGAATCAGACTATTTTGGTTGAAATTATTTTATCTACCAGGACAAATGGATTTTCTTGAGGGACAAGTAGATTGTGTTCAGCTTTAGTCCCTTGGACAAGTAGTTTTTTTTTTAAATTTCCACACCCCTGGAGGAAATTCTTTACTTTTTGAATTTCTTATTTGTGTTGTCCACAGTGCTCTCTGCCGACACCTCTGTCCATGTCAGGAACTGTCCAGAGTAGCATAGGTTTGCTATGGGGATTTTCTCTTGCTCTGGACAGTTCCTGATATGCCATCAGGTGTCAGCAGAGAGCACTGTGGAAAACACAAAAAGAAATTCGAAAAAGAGATTTCCTCTGTAGCAAACAGCATCTAAAAAGTACTGAAAGGATTAAGATTTTTTAATAGAAATAAATTACAAATCTGTTTAAACTTTCTGCCACAAGTTCATTTAAAAAAATAAATAAATAAAAAAAGTTTTAACCCCTTAACCCCTTAAGGACGCAGGACGTAAATGTACGTCCTGGTGAGGTGGTACTTAACGCACCAGGACGTACATTTACGTCCTAAGCATAACCGCGGGCATCGGAGCGATGCCCGTGTCATGCGCGGATGATCCCGGCTGCTGATCGCAGCCAGGGACCCGCCGGCAATGGCCGACGCCCGCGATCTCGCGGGCGTCCGCCATTAACCCCTCAGGTGCCGGGATCAATACAGATCCCGGCATATGCGGCAGTTCGCGATTTAAATGAACGATCGGATCGCCCGCGGGGATCCGATCATTCATAACGCCGCACGGAGGTCCCCTCACCTTCCTCCGTGCGGCTCCCGGCGTCTCCTGCTCTGGTCTGTGATCGACCAGACCAGAGCAGGAGATGACTGATAATACTGATCTGTTCTATGTCCTATACATAGAACAGATCAGTATTAGCAATCATGGTATTGCTATGAATAGTCCCCTATGGGGACTATTCAAGTGTAAAAAAAATGTAAAAAAATGTAAAAGTTAAAGTAAAAAAAAAGTGAAAAATCCCCTCCCCCAATAAAAAAGTAAAACGTCCGTTTTTTCCTATTTTACCCCCAAAAAGCGTAAAAAACATTTTTTATAGACATATTTGGTATCGCCGCATGCGTAAATGTCCGAACTATTAAAATAAAATGTTAATGATCCCATACGGTGAACGGCGTGAACGAAAAAAAATAAAAGTCCAAAATTCCTACTTTTTTAATACATTTTATTAAAAAAAATTTTATAAAAAATGTATTAAAAGTTTTTTATATGCAAATGTGGTATCAAAAAAAAGTACAGATCATGGCGCAAAAAATGAGCCCCCATACCGCCACTTATACGGAAAAATAAAAAAGTTAGAGGTCATCAAAATAAAGGGATTATAAACGTACTGATTTGGTTAAAAAGTTTGTGATTTTTTTTAAGCGCAACAATAATATAAAAGTGTATAATAATGGGTATCATTTTAATCGTATTGACCCTCAGAATAAAGAACACATGTCATTTTTACCATAAATTGTACGGCGTGAAAACAAAACCTTCCAAAATTAGCAAAATTGCGTTTTTCGTTTTAATTTCCCCACAAAAATAGTGTTTTTTGGTTGCGCCATACATTTTATGATATAATGAGTGATGTCATTACAAAGGACAACTGGTCGCGCAAAAAACAAGCCCTCATACTAGTCTGTGGATGAAAATATAAAAGAGTTATGATTTTTAGAAGGCGAGGAGGAAAAAATGAAAACGTAAAAATTAAATTGTCTGAGTCCTTAAGGCCAAAATGGGCTGAGTCCTTAAGGGGTTAAGGACCCAGCCCATTTTCACCTTAAAGGAGTAGTCCAGTGGTGACTCAGTGGTGAGCAACTTATCCCCTATCCTAAGGATAGGGGATAAGTTGCAGATCGCGGGGGGTCTGACCGCTGGGGCCCCCTGCGATCTCCTGTACGGAGAAGGGGGCGTGTCGACCTCCGCACGAGGCGGCGGCCGACACGGCCCCTCAATACAACTCTATGGCAGAGCCGAAGCACTGCCTTCGGCAATCTCCGGCTCTGCCATTGAGATGTATTGAGGGGGCGTGTCGGCCGCCGCTTCGTGCGGGGGTCGACACCCGCTGTCTGGCCGGAGAGCCTGGCCCCCGTACAGAGAGATCACAGGGGGCCCCAGCGGTCGGACCCCCCCCCCCCCCCCCGATCTCAAACTTATCCCTATCCTTAGGATAGGGGATAAGTTTTTCACACTGGACTACCCCTTTAAGGACCCGGCCATTTTTTGCACATCTGACCACTGTCACTTTAAGCATTAATAACTCTGGGAT
The DNA here is from genome assembly GCF_029499605.1 of Hyla sarda. Lineage (NCBI taxonomy): Eukaryota > Metazoa > Chordata > Amphibia > Anura > Hylidae > Hyla > Hyla sarda. Next base: position 355,867,150 of record NC_079192.1, read on the forward strand.
GCTTTTACTTTTCATTCTGATTCCGAGATTGTTTTTTCGTGACATATTCTACTTCATGTTAGTGGTAAATTTTTGTCGATACTTCTTGGTGAAAAATTCCAAAATTTGATGAAAAATTTTAATTTTGCATTTTTCTAACTTTGAAGCTCTCTGCTTGTAAGGAAAACAGACATTCCAAATAAATTATATATTGATTCACAAATACAATATGTCTACTTTATATTTTCATCATAAGGTTGACATGTTTTTACTTTTTGAAGACATCAGAGGGCTTCAAAGTTCAGCAGCAATTTTCCACAAAATTTTCAAGATCAAATTTTTCAGGGACCAGTTCAGTTTTGAAGTGGATTTGAAGGGACTTAATATTAGAAATACCCCACAAATGACCCCATTATAAAAACGGCACCCCTCAAAGTATCCAAAATGACATTCAGTGTGTTAAACCTTTAGGTGTTTCACAGGAATAGCAGCAAAGTGTAAAAGGAGTAAAAGGAGAAAAAAAGTCCGCCAAAATGTGTAACCCAATTTCTCTCGAGTAAGAAAATACCTCATATGTGTATGTCAAGTGTTCGGCGGGCGCAGTAGAGGGCTCAGAAGGGAAGGAGCAACAATGGGATTTTGGAGATTTTTCTGAAATGGTTTTTGGGAGGCATGTCGCATTCAGGAAGCCCCTATGGTGCCAGAAAAGCAGAAAACCCCCACATGGCATACCATTTTGGAAACTACACCCCTCAAGGCACATAACAAGGGGTCCAGGGAGCCTTAACACCCCACAGGTGTTTGACGACTTTTCGTTAAAGTCGGATGTGTAAATGAAAAAAATATAATAATAATTCTCACTAAAGTGCCTTTTTTTTCCCCATATTTACCATTTTTACAAAGGGTAATGGGAGAAAATGCCCCCCATAATTTTGAACCCCATCTCTTCTGAGTATGAAAATACCCCATCTTAGAACGTAAAAAGCTCTGGGGGCGAACTACAATGCTCAGAAGAGAAGGTGTCACATTTGGCTTTTGGAAAGCAAATTTTGCTGAAATGGTTTTTGGGGGCCATGTCACATTGAGGAAGCCCCTGTGGTGCCAGAACAGCAAAAAAAAAAAAAAATAAATAAAACATGGCATACTATTTTGTAAACTACACCCCTTAAGGAATGTAACAAGCAGTAGAGTAAGCCTTAACACCCCACAGGTGTATAAATATATACAATAACCCCAATGGGTAACTGATCCCACACTAGCTTAGAATAGCAAACAAGAGATGAGAATGCGTATATAGATCAAAGATTATCTTTATTGAATACAAGAAACATTAAAAAGCCCACAAGGGGTAAAGGAGATAGAAAATACAATAATGCAAATAGTCACCATGGACCAGACTAAAAAGCGGCGGCTAAAGACACAGTAAAAATTCACATATGATAAAGTGCAAGGGAAGGCATGCTATGAACAATCCCTGATTTTTGGGACTAAGCCCATACTACACACTACAATACAATATAGTAAACACTCCACAAATGTAAAAGAATATAAATCCAAAGTTGTATATAAAAGGGTATAGAGCCACAGTGGGACGGAGTATACCTGAGTAGCCACACACTCAACCCAAGGTTTCGATACTATTTCATCCAGGGCGCCCCGGATGAAGCATGGAAGTACCCCATGTGTGGAAGTCAAGTGCTCTGCTGGCGCACTACAATGCTCAGAAGAGGAGGAGCGCCATTGAGCTTGTGGAAAGAGAATTTGATTGGAATGGAAGTCAGGGGCCATGTGCGTTTACAAAGCCCCCCGTGGTGCCTGAACAGTGGACACCCCCCCCCATGTGACCCCATTTTGGAAACTACACCCCTCACAGAATTTAGACCCCACTGGCGTTTGACAGATTCTTGGAACAGTGGGCTGTGCAAATTTAAAATTACATTTTTCATTTTCACGGACCACTGTTCCAAAAATGTGTTAGACACCTGTGGGGGGGGGGGGGGGGGGGTAAATGCTCACTGCATCTCTTATTATATTACGTGAGGGGTGTAGTTTCCAAAATGGGGTCACATGTGGGGGGGTCCACTGTTCTGGCTTTGTAAACACACAAGACCTTCAATTCCGGACAAAATGTTCTCTTCACAATCCCAATGGCGCTCCTCTTCTTCTGAGCATTGTAGTGCACCCCGCAGAGCCCTTTACATCCACATATGGGGAATTTTGTTACTCAGAAGAAATGGGGTTACAAATTTTGGGGGGCTTTTCCTATTTTCCCTTGTGAAAATGAAAAAATTAGGGTAACACCAGCATTTTAGTGAAAACATTTTTTTCTTCATTTTCCCATCCAACTTTAAAGGGGTTCTCCGGTGCTTACACATCTTATCCCCTAGCCAAATAATAGGGGATAAGATGCCTGATCGTGGGAGTCCCGCCGCTGGGGACCCCCGTGATCTTGCACGCGGCAGCCCATTTGTAAATCAGTCCCCGGAGCGTGTTCACTCCGGGTCTGATTACCGGCGACCACCGGGCAAACACGCGCCGGGGACTGATTACAAACAGGGTGCCGCGTGCAAGATCACGGGGGTCCCCAGCGGCGGGACACCCACGATCAGGCATCTTATCCCCTATCTTTTGGATAGGGGACAAGATGTGTAAGCACCGGAGAACCCCTTTAATGAAAATTCTTCAAACACCTGTGGGGTGTTAAGGCTCACTATACCCCCTGTTACGTTCCATGAGGGGTTTAGTTTCCAAAATGGTGTCACATGTGGGTATTTTTTTTTTTTGCGTTTATGTCAGAACCGCTGTAAAATCAGCCACCCCTGTGCAAATCACCAATTTAGACCTCAAATGTACGTTGTGCACTCTCACTCCTGAGCCTTGTTGTGCGCCCGCAGAGCCTCTTACACCCACATATGGGGTATTTCTGTACGTTACAGATTTTGGGGGTCTTTTTTTTGCTTTTAGCTCTTGTGAAAATAAAAAAGTATGGGGCAACACCAGCATGTTAGTGTAAAAAAAATAAAAATAAAATTTTTGCATTAACATGCTGGTGTTGCCCCATACTTTTCCCTTTCATAAGGGGTAAAAGGAGAAAAACTCCAGCTGTTTCATAACTACAACTCCCAGCATGCACTGACAGACCATGCATGCTGGGAGTTATACTTTTGCAACAGCTGGAGGCACAATGGTTGGAAAACCTTCAGTTAGGTTCTCTTACCTAACTCAGTATTTTCCAACCAGTGTGCCTCCAGTTGTTGCAAAGCTACAACTCCCAGCATGTACTGATTGCCGAAGGGCATGCTGGGAGATCTAGTTATGCAACAGCTGGAGGTACGCAACTACAACTCCCAGCATGCCAAGACAGCTGTTTGGGCAAGCTGGGAGTTGTAGTTTTGCAACATCTGGAGGGCTACAGTTTAGAGACCACTGACTCACTGACTTCCGTAGGATCCAGGGAGCCGCATCGCCGTCCTCTTCTTCCATTGATCCCCACCCCCGATCGCTGCCTGCTGCTGCCACTGATTGGTAAGTGTACTTCGGCTCCGATCCCTGTCGGGTTTCCCCATTCTGCCCCGCCTGTTGTGGGTGGGAAGATCGGGGAAACTGAAAGTTAACCCCCGCCCCCCCCCCCCATCTGCTATAGGTCGTCGCTCCTATAGCAGGGATAGGAAGGTTGGCACTAGGGATCGACCGATATCGTTTTTTTAGGGCAGATACCGATAATCGGTGCAGGTTAGGGCCGATAGCCGATAACTTATACCGATATTCCGGTATAAGTTATCGGCTATTTAACCCCCTGCGACACCGCTGCAGATCATTGATTTAAAGCGGGCGCTTTAAATCAATGATCTGCAGTGGCTTTTGCGGGGCCATAGACCGCCGCCACCACCACCCGCTTCTCTCCCCTACCTGCCAGGGTGCTCCGGGCCATCCATCGTTCCTGTAGTGTCCGGGGGCGTTCCGGGTGAAGGGTGGTCCGGTCCGGGCTGTCCTTCTCCTACGGTCTTCTTCTCCACTCCGGGCAGGCTCCGGCCTAGTACGCTGCATAGACGTCGCTGCGCAGTGACGCCCGTGCGCAGCGACGCACCTGACGTCACGGCGTCTATGCAGCGTACTAGGCCGGAGCCTGCCCGGAGTGGAGAAGAAGACCGTGGGAGGACAGCCCGGACCGGACCACCCTCCACCCGGAACGCCCCCGGACACTACATGAAGGAAGGATGGCCTGGACCACCCCCATTACGGGCAAGTTTAATTTTTTTATTCACTCGGAGGGTGGGGGAGGGGCCTGACCGGTATAGCGGTATGGGAAAAAATCCATACCGGTATAGCGCCTAGCATCACGGTGGGGGGTGCGACGCGGTGCGGTGGGTCGGAGGTGCGGTGCGGCAGGTCGAGGGGGTGGCGGTCGCGGTGCGGTGGGGGCGGTGCGGGGGGCGGGGCATTATCGGCTTATCGGCAAGATAATTGCCGATACCGATAATGCCTAAAATCGTGATTATCGGCCGATAATATCGGCCATACCGATAATCAGTCGATCCCTAGTTGGCACCCATGCCACCTCACTCCTATCCCTTCAGGGGGATCGTGGGTGTCTTGGACAACCACGATCCCCTTATATTCCGGGTCACTGGGTCACCATAGACCCGGAATCGGCGCAAACCGCCGGTGTGAATTCACCGGCGATTTGTGTCGATCGCAGACATGGGCATTTGGGCGGGGTGCCTGCTGATAGATATCAGCAGTTGCGGCGGGGACCGAAATTCCCACGTGCGTATGGATACATCCTGGGTCCTTAAGTAATAGGAAGCAAGGGCGTATTCATACGCCCTAGGTCCTTAAGGGGTTAAAACATTTTTCACAGAATTCGCCAACCTAATTAAATCTTGCATGGAAGATAACAAAGAAAGCACTTTGGCTGAAAAAACTTTTGCTACACATGATGGGCAAGTCATCTTTTCATAACCCTGTGGTAACTTTGATATATAGTGGGGATCAAAAGTTTGGGCACCCCAGATAAAAATTTGTATTAATGTGCATAAAGAAGCCAAGGAAAGATGGAAAAATCTCCAAAAGGCATCAAATGACAGATTAGACATTCTTTTACAGTGGTCCCTCAATATACGATGGTAATTCATTCCAAACGAGCCATCGTTTGTCGAATCCATCGTATGTTGAGGGATTCGTGCAATGAAAAGTATAGGAAGCTGTACTCACCTGTCCCTGCCACTCGAGATGGTGTCCCCGCCGCTCCCGATGGTGACCCCGGCCTCTGCTGTCTTCTCCGGTCCTCTTCTGTCTTCTCCGGTCCTCTTCTGTCTTCCGCAAGGCCTTACTGGGCCTGCGTAGCGACGTCATTACGCTGCTGCGTACGCCATTCCTATTGGATGACGTGCGCAGCAGCGTATTGACGTCATCGGAGAGGGCCGAGAAGACACCGGAAGACCAACACTGGACCCGGAGGGCACCCCGGAGCATCGTGGAGGGGTAAGTAATACTTACCGCACCAAGCGGGGAACATTAAGCTGCTATCAGGCAGCAGCTTAAGCATTTGGCGCTGCCGTATAGTACTTAATGCGATGGCCCCGACATAAAAAAGCATTGTATGTCGATGCTGACATCGACATGCGATGGCCTCTGAGAGGCCATCGTATGTCGATTTCATCATATTTCGGGGCCATTGTAGGTCGGGGGGTCACTGTAATATGTCAACAAAACGTAGATTTCCATAATTTACACTTTCAAAACAACAGAAAAAAAAAATGGCGTCTGCAAAAGTTTGAGCACCCTACAGATCTAATATCTTGTACTGCCCCCTTTGGCAAGTATCACAGCTTTGTAGCCAGCCAAGAGTCTTTCAATTCTTGTTTGAGGTATCTTTGCCCATTCTTCCTTACAAAAGTCTTCCAGTTCTTTGAGATTTCTGGGTTGTCTGTCACCCACTGCTCTTTTAAAGTCTATCCATAGATTTTCAATTATGTTGAGGTCAGGAGATTGTGAAGGCCGTGGCAAAACCTTCAGTTTATGCCTCTTGATGTAATCCTCCGGGGATATCAAGGTGTGTTTAGGATCATTATACATTTGCGGTGCGGCGGGTCGGGGGGGTGCCGGTCACGGTGCGGGCGGTCGCGTTGCGGGGGATTATCGGCTTATCGGCAAGGTAATTGCCGATACCGATAATGCCCAAAATCGTGATTATCGGACGATAATATCGGCCATACCAATAATCGGTCGATCCCTAATCCCCACTGTACATGTGTTACAATTTTCAAGATGTTAGATTTTCTTAGATGATGATTTTCTAGGTACATCCCCCTAAAAAAATTAAATAAACCAAACCAGATATTACAAAAAAGATCCCTGAAATGTAATTGATACACTCACTCAGAAACACTGGCTACCCATGACGCAGTCTTTACTGGTGACTCAGCAGTATCACGTCAGGGGTCCTCCTTGGAACTCATGCTGGCATCCACTACGAAGGATGCAATCCTTTGCAGCTGCAGTCTAAATACTATTAGACCGCACTTCAAAACGCCTCCGCATCATTCAATGCACCCAGAGGACAGGTAGGACCTCCTCTGTTACTCCGCCGCCCGCCCAGACCCAGGCACAAGCAGAAACATCAGGTACGGGAAGGCAGAGCGAAACCAGGCTCAAAACTCGCAGACTAGGGAAATTAGTTAGGATTGCCTGAACCCTGAGACTAAGGTGTTTTATAACAGCTCCGGCGTGCCGTCAGCACTTTTATCCATACCTGGGATAGGGACCCCTATCCTCAGACAGGGTTCCTTAGGGGACAGGAAACACACTGGCCCTCATTTACTTATAAAATCGGGTTGTAAGTCTATCTTGCTTTCTTACCCGACTGCTTTTTTCCCCTGGTATTTATTATTATGTCTCATCCTGTTTGTCGCACGTGGGTTTTGTAGGTTTTGGTTTCCCACTCCTCTGAGTTGTCGGGAAAAAATCCACATTTCAACAAATTCGGGTTGGAAACCTTTATAAATATGTGGGAAAGCTCAGAAATGTAGGGTTACGCCCCTTTTTCGGGTTTGGGAGAATCCACATTGGGTCCGTCGGGAAAAAATGTTGCATCGTGTCGCAGACTAGCGCACGATGTCTGTGACATGTCGCAGACAAAGATGCGACAAAAAAAAACACGACAAAACAAGTCGGGTTTAGAATAGTAAATGAGGGCCCCTGAGGCCGAGGAGGAGTGTTCTTTTTAGCCTCAGGTTTCTTGTCCCTAGGGGCTGAGTTCCTCTCTCAGGTGGTGCTGTCATGGCGACAGGGAAAGAACAACTCATATTCCTCTGGAGTATACAGCAGCTGATAAGTACTGTAAGGTTTAAGTTTTTTTTTTAATAGAAGTAATTTACAAATTTTACACAGTCTGATAAAGAGTAGCTTGGCACAACTAAATTGTATCCTTAGGATGGAAAACCCATAGGCACCTGGTAAATCCCCTTGCAACTGCTGGAGGTACTTCGTTGGTGCTACCACGCTTAAAGAGATAGAATCTCGTATATCCACAGAAGAGAAAGAAAGCAGAGCACTCACCAGCTTCCTCTCTTGCAAGCAGCTTTTATTTCGGTGTGCAGATAACAACCATCAGGTCTCAGATACACATCGGGGGGGTACAGACAGGAGACAGGGGAGTGCGACAGTGGGACGCGGGGGTATCCTCTAGGTGACGGGCCGTTGCCCGCCGAATCGCTTCTCCAGACCAGGGATCCCTGGTCTGGAGAAGCGCTTCGGCGGGCAACGGCCCGTCACCTAGAGGATACCCCCACGCCCCACTGTCGCACTCCCCTGTCTGTACCCCCCCCCCCCCCCGATGTGTACCTGAGACCTGATGGTTGTTATCTGCACACCGAAATAAAAGCTGCTTGCAAGAGAGGACGCTGGTGAGTGCTCTGCTTTCTTTCTCTTCTGTGAATTTACAAATTTGTTTAACTTTCCTGCACCAGTTGATTAAAAACATTTTTTTTTTCCACCAGAGTACCCCTTTAAAAGGCACCCAGGGGAGTACAGCAAGTCGGCTCCCTGCCTCCATTGCGTACAACAGCACAACAACAATAGGAAGTTAAACCTACATAACTCTGGCAATACTGTACCTATTAAAGTAAATGAATGCTCATGTTAATGCTGCTCACTTGCACTTTAACTCAGTACAGTATATTGGGTTTAGTGCAGGTGAACAGTCTGTACCTTTCCCTTGAAGTGTGATGCAGGCTGCACAACACTGATCTGTGAGACACCTGTCCTGACCAGAGTTGCACTGTAGCCCCTTAGCTAACAGAAAGGTGCGACTATCAGGTACACCCCACATATTAGACAACTAATACGATGGTCTCATCCGTGCTGCTGCCACAATCCCTTGAGCATCAAGCTGGGAGTCACCATATCACCTACATCATGGGCTAATAAAAAAATATATATCCTAAGATAATATCAGGGCAGACTATATAAAGCATGAACCATGGAGCTTCTATAAAATCTATAGCATATCTATAAAATCACCTTCATACCATACTTCCAAGAAAGCGACTACTGAGTGTCACCCACCATACAGTTCCCCTGGTTTACCCGTGATCCAGCCCTTACAGTTGTGCAGGTAAACTCAACAACCTCATTGTAAACAGGGAAGCCAAAGCAGAAAGAAAATATATTAACAGGGCAAAAATTGTAAGAGCCAGAAGGTGCCCCATGTCACAAGACCATCCCTTGGGCAAGGGAGTGTGAAGGATGTCACAACACAGCGACCCATGGACGAACGGCAAACAGAATGGTGTGTCCATAAAGTGCTGGGGCACATTGTTACGATATGGCATCAGCTAAAGCATACAAATGACCTGGGATTGGCATCGTCCATACAGGAGCTTGTATCACACATCATCATACATGACAACTATGTATTCACACAACCAGCCAGGCTCCGCTCCCTCTATTGTCTCTGCACAGCCAGGACAATGGCCGAAGCCATCGCTGCCATCACACACGTTTCACCTTGTTCTCCAGGCTCTGGACGGCGGTAACGGGGCAGACACCTTGTGGACCGGACCTTCAGTTTCCAGGCCGTCGGTGAGGAGGATGGAGGAGAGGAGAGGAGAGGCGGGGCAGGGCTGGAAAGATGTCAAAATTCCCAAATGTCAAGGATTCGGCGCGGCGGCCATTTTGCGGTTGTGTATCCGGAAGTAAAAGAGGGCGGGGCCTGGCTCCATGTTCTTTGAGGGAGGCGACTGCTACCATGTATACGTATGCTGTGTTCCTGCACGATACATTTATGTGTAGGAGCCGTGCAGTCTTGTACTCGAGTCATATTACCTCTTCAACCAAATCATGTCATGTCGGGTAGAGGTCGGTACTGCTCAATCTGAACAGGGCAGCAGTAAGTCACCCACATCACTGCAGGGGAAAAGTTCTAGAATGACTTTTCCAATGTAACTATACTCATCCTCTAAAATGCATTACCTTAATATTGACCCCAATGCTCAGAGTAATCTTCTATACAGAGTGCATTGCCTTTAGTATACAGTATTAACCCCAGTGCACGAAATAGCGTCCTATGCAGAGTTCATTGCCTTTACGTTAGCCCCAATGCTCAGAGTAACGTTTTATACAGACTGAGCATTGGGGCTAATAGAGGGTAATGCACTCTGTATAGAACAGTACTCTGAAAATTGGGGCTAATAGTAAAAGAAATACAGAGTGCATTAACTTTAAAGGAGAACTCCGGAATATAAAAATTGTCCCCCATACTGCCAGCAGTAAAAAAAAATTAAGATGTACATACCTTCCTTTGCTTCCCCGGGCCTCCGGGAACTGGCTCTGGTCTCCGCCGTGATACTCTTCCTGGTTGCCGATGGTCGGCGAGTCATACTGCGCTCAGCCAATTACCGGCCGCAGTGAAGTCCCGACTCGGCCGGCGATAGGCTGAGCGGCAGTGAAAGTACGCTTTAGGACACAAAATTCTTCACTACATCGGTACCTGCAGCCGGGCCGAAAAAGTCACACTGTCGCTCAGCCTATCGCCGGCCGAGTCGGGACTTTGCTGCGGCCGGTGATTGGAGTATGACTCGCCGACCACCAGCAACCAGGAAGAGGATCACGGCGGAGACCTGAACCGGTAACCAGAGGCCCCGGGGGAGCGGAGGAAGGTATGTACGTCTTTATTTTTTTACTGCCGGCAGTATGGGAAACAATTTTTATATTCTGGAGTTCTCCTTTAAATTAGCCCCAATGCTCAGAGTACTGTCCTTAACAAAGTGCAATACCTTTACATTACTCCCCAACAGAGCCGGATTAAGAGCAACATGGGCCTGGTGCTGAGAATTTTGATGTGCCCCAGACCCAATAGCTGGGTTGTTAGTTAACTATGTAGAAAGACAGGTAGGTAACTTGCTAGCTAATTCAATTGTTTGCTATCTAAGTACGTAGATAGCCAGGTAGCTAAACAAGTATGTATATGTAGAAAAACAGCATCACTCCAAGGTATACATGAATAATGTGTGGCTTTATTCACCAAAACATCACAAGTTGCGACGTTTCAGCCTTCTCACAAGGCCTTTGTCAAGTACAAAGCTTGAGAAAGGCCTTGTGAGAAGGCTGAAACGTCGCAACTTCTGATGTTTTGGTGAATAAAGCCACACATTATTCACGTATACCTTGGAGTGCTGCTGTTTTTCTACATATATATTTGGGACTTGGGACCGAGTCAACCAGTTAGCACCACCTTCAATCCGGCTGTGTTGCCCGTTTTTCTTTTTTTCTAAATATGTAGCTAGATAGTGCTCACTTCCCCTGAACACAATGCCCAGGCCCGGCTGCCCTATATAGTAGGCCCCAGCACTGACGCCTCCAGCTCCTGCAGATGATGCCATCCCCAGGTGACAAGGCTGGCTGTAGAGCGGGAGCACTAGGAAGGCTTCAGTCCTTCTTTCTGTGCTGTCGGCCACTTCCCCACTGTGCTGCCTGGGTTTGAGAATAAAATGCTGCCCCTCTCCCTCTATGCTATAAAATAACACCAACCAGAACGCCTTTATATACGTTATTTTATATAATTAAATAGACTAGCAACACTTTGGGCCCCCGGATCAAATAAAGCAAGGGTCCCCTGTGGTACTCTGGTAAGTGGGCATATCCCCCACAATAGGCAGGTAGTTTCACCATTAGTTATGTATGTCCCACAGGATTTAGATAGTTCCCATATTAGGTACCTCCCTCCCCATAAGCAGGTATGGCCTCAGGGAGGATGCCCTTCCTCAATAGGTAAATATAACCTTAGGTAGGTAGATCGACCCCTCTCCCCAAGTTGATAAATATAATGGTAGGTAGTTAGTTAGCTAGGTGGATAGATTGTTAGGTAAATAGCTAGGTTGTTAACTATTTAGGTAGGTTTCTAGCTAGGTATGTTCTTCGGTAGCTATGTAGGTTAGCTAGCAACAAAAGAATACAGCAGCACACTGCTAGCACAATGATACAGATAAAGCATGAACTATACAGCTATAGTGCAAAAAAATATAGCTCACAATTTGGTGGCCAAATAGTTTGGACCATCCCACCACGGTAAGGTGACCTCATTGGAACGGACCCTACACTGTGAATATGCCTCTGTGTAATCAGTTCAACAGGCATTGCAATGTCTGAGACGTCCAAGCACCTTATATACACCTACCGTACTAGAGGTGGGTGGGGTACAGGAGCCAACATGGAGGTAGCCACCAACCCCGTATGTATAACACAAACAAGGATAAGTTAGCCAGCACTACTGACACCAAACTATTATATGGACCTGGCGTACAGGTGCACGCTGCTAGGCTAAATATACAGAAGCACACTGCTAGCACTATGATACAGATAAAACATGAACTGCTATACAGCTATAGTGCAAAAAATGAAAAAGTGGGAGCTATAACATTGCAAAAAAAAGTGAGTTAAGACCATTTAACCCCTTCCCTAAAAGTTTAAATCACCCCCCTTTTCCCATTAACCCCTTAACGACGCAGGACGTATATTTACGTCCTGCGCCGTCTCCCGCGATATGAAGCGGGATCGCGCCGCGATCCCGCATCATATCGCGTCGGTCCCGGCGCTCATCAACGGCCGGGACCCGCGGCTAATACCACACATCGCCGATCGCGGCGATGTGCGGTATTAACCCTTTAGAAGCGGCGGTCAAAGCTGACCGCCGCTTCTAAAGTGAAAGTGACCCGGCTGCTCAGTCGGGCTGTTCGGGACCGCCGCGGTGAAATTGCGGCGTCCCGAACAGCTTACAGGACACCGTGAGGGCCCTTACCTGCCTCCTCGGTGTCCGATCGGCGAATGACTGCTCCGTGCCTGAGATCCAGGCAGGAGCAGTCAAGCGCCGATAACACGGATCACAGGCGTGTTAATATATGCCTGTGATCAGGATGAGAGATCAGTGTGTGCAGTGTTATAGGTCCCTATGGGACCTATAACACTGCAAAAAAAAAGTGTTAATAAAGGTCATTTAACCCCTTAAGGACACAGCCCATTTTCACCTCTAGGACGCAGCCCTTTTTTGCACATCTGACCACTGTCACTTTAAACATTAATAACTCTGGAATGCTTTTACTTATCAATCTGATTCCGAGATTGTTTTTTCGTGACATATTCTACTTTAACATAGTGGTAAATTTTTGTGGTAACTTGCATTCTTTCTTGGTGAAAAATCCCAAAATTTGATGAAAAAATTGAAAATTTTGCATTTTTCTAACTTTGAAGCTCTCTGTTTGTAAGGAAAATGGATATTCCAAATATATTTTTTTTTGGATTCACATATACAATATGTCTACTTTATATTTTCATCATAAAATTTATGAGTTTTTACTTTTGGAAGACACCAGAGGGCTTCAAAGTTCAGCAGCAATTTTACAATTTTTCACAAAATTTTCAAACTCGCTATTTTTCATGGACCAGTTCAGGTTTGAAGTGGATTTGAAGGGTCTTCATATTAGAAATACCCCATAAAAGACCCCATTATAAAAACTACACCCCCCAAAGTATTCAAAATGACATTCAGTAAGCATTTTAACCCTTTAGGTGTTTCACAGGAAAAGCAGCAAAGTGAAGGAGAAAATTCAAAATCTTCATTTTTTACACTTGCATGTTCTTGTAGACCCAATTTTTGAATTTTTTTTTTCAAACATCTTTTTATTTGAATTTACAAACTTCCATAACCGTCTGAGTATCATCAGACGTGACATTAAACATATCATAGAACAAAGTTTCAATACAAACATGCGAATTACAGATAGTAGCAGAACATCCCCCCCCTCAACCCTCCCACCCTCCCCCCAAACCCAACTATCACATCACTAAAATTCCAGTCCTCAGGGAATGTCTGATGTGAGGCCTCACACCAAACCTATATACTTCCTAGGCCTGTACTTCCTGCACCTATCATATTTACCATCTCTTAAGAGTATTCATCACTTAAGTAGAAACTATACACGGTCCCCCTCATCTCATGTGTACAAAACGGTACAGTTTGGTTACCTATCTTCCAGAATATTTAATCTGCCCAACGTGCCTGCTATACTGTGCGACAAATACCATGTGGTGTCGCGAAAGGGTGTAATCACCTCACGCATCTCAGCTTCTGACAAGAAATGTGTAACAAACAGTTTCCATTTTTTAAAGAACCCCTTTGCCGACTTTTCTTTTGTTTTCCTAACTTCTGCAAGATCATAAAACATATATTTCTTAACCGACTGTATCACCTCAGTGATTGCAGGCATATCAGGCGTAAGCCAATGATTCAAGAGACATCTTTTTGCAACCAGTATGATGAGATGTAACAACAATGACACCCTCGTCCCTTCTGGCTCTATATGTAATAATAGCAACTGAGTATTATAAGGTAGGGATAAATGGATTGTTGTTGATATGTACATCGAGAGCGAACTCCAGAAGGATTGCACACGTGGGCACATGATCAAACAATGTAACAGGTCTGTCAGCGGAGCATCACAGTTAGGGCAGCAATCTATCCGGTCTGGGTAAGTGGGGGTTTTGGGTAGGTTGAAACCATAAGTAGCATGGTGGATTATTTTAAATTGTGTCTCCCTCCACGTTTCATTAATCACTGCTTTCCTGACCTTAAGCCATCCTTTCAAAATGTCACCTGTTAAATTATCTATATCCAACTTTCTCTCCCAATAGGAGAACAGTGTAGCACTCGTCATCTCAACGCCCTTTCGTGTTATAAAGCGGTAGAGGTGGGACAAAGAGTGACTAGGAGTGTCAGCAGTTATTAAGGAGTCAAAGGTAGTCTGGGTCCTTTCCTTCGACACATCCCGCAGTCGGGGCTTAAGGAATCCCATGACCTGAGAGTATGGAAGGAAGTGACTCTTACTCAAGGAGAATTTGGTGCATATTTCCTCAAAGGTAAGGTATCTATTTTCGGATTCATGAAATAAAGAGCCCACCCTATGTATGCCCGCTCTCTTCCATGTCCCAAACATTGCATTACTACTCCCTAACTTGAATTCCCGGTGTGTCCAAAGGGGCATATGTTTACTTAAGAAGATTGGTAAGTCTAAGGCCTTCCTACAAGCCTTCCATGCTGCCACGGTGTCTCTCACTATCAGGGTACCTTTGAGTTCCTTCGGAATGGCCCCATACGCAGTATGAAGCAGCGCGTTCAGAGACCAAGGGGAAACGAGGGCAGACTCAAGGTCATAATTTGAGTATTGATTGTCACCACGTACCCAATCTACACAGTGCCTAAATACACAAGTAAGATTATAGTGTCTCAAGTCCGGGAAACCTACTCCTCCACTCTCTTTGGGCAACATTAATTTGCGTAGGGCTATACGCGGGCGTTTGTTGGACCACACAAACTTGGTGAATGCAGACGTCAAGCTAGAGACGTCAGAGTGTTTCAGTAGCATTGGGATGGTTTGTAGTGGATATAACAATTTGGAAAAGGTAAGCATTTCCAAAAGATGACACCGTGCCAGCATAGGGAGAGGCAATGTAATCCACCTTGATAATTCCTGCTTCAGCTTATGAAACAAAGGGGGGTAATTTAAAGTATATAATGAATGAGCCGTTCTTCCTATTTCAATACCTAAATACTTAAATTGTTGTCTAGTCACCTGCACAGGCAGACGTAGGGAGGACGTCCGGAGGGCATGCTCGGGAGGAGAGAGGTCAAACAGAATGCTCTTAGTTATATTCACTCTAAAACCAGATAGATCCCCGAACTCCTTCAGAACTCTAAAAATCCCCGTCAGGTCTCTATTGGGATTACCCAGGAAAATCAATAGGTCATCAGCATATAATGCATGGGTCACGGAGATGGTGCCGACCTTAATTCCATCAAACTCCCCATTAAGAGATAAATAGCGGGACAGTGGCTCTATGGCTATGTTGAACAAGAGGGGGGATAGGGGGCATCCCTGACGGGTACCCTTTTGTGGGGAAAAGCCACCCGACAAAAAGCCCGGTGTATGTACCCTGGCGATAGGCGTGGTATAAAGAGTTTCGAGGTACTGTAAAAATGGACCCGAGAAATGCATCTTCTCCAGTACCGTCCACAGCCATCCCCAGGATACATTATCGAACGCTTTCTCAGCGTCGATGGATAGGATGGCGTCAGATCTATGATGTTGGGGTCGTAATTTAACATCATCCAATATCGAAATTAACCTGCGGATATTGGCAACCGCTGAGCGGTGCTTAACAAAGCCCACCTGAGTAGGGGAAATCAGGCATGGCAGCACCATGGACAGCCTGTCAGCCATGATCTTGGAGATAAGTTTAAGGTCTACGTTGATAAGTGAGATTGGTCTGAAACCATCAGGGTTAGTGAGATCCTTGCCTGGCTTCGGGATGACTTTAATATATGCAGTGTTTACCGTAGTAGGAATGGTCGCCCCCTGTAAGTAAGTGTTGTATAAAGTCAGTAATATCGGTGAAACTTCTTGTTTTAGTATCTTGTAGAAATCCCCACTAAACCCGTCAGGGCCAGGGGCCTTGTCGGCTTTTAGACCCTTTATAGCTCCCTCTAACTCCAGCTCCCTTACCGGCGCGTTCAGAGAAGCTAGTTCTTCCTGAGTCAAAGTAGGTAGATTTAAGGACAATAACCAATCTGGAGTTACAGCTGGTTGCGTGTCTGAGACAGAATATAGCTTCTCAAAATGCTGCTGTAATAAGGAGTTAATCTGCCTAGGGTGAGTGTGCAAGACCCCGTCATCTCCCTTTAACGCTAGTATAGGGGATGGAAATAAAGTACCTTTGGCGAACCTAGTCAACAATTTCCCCGGTTTATTTCCAAAACGGAATAGAGAGGCTTCATAAGAGCGACGATGTAAGTCATCTCTCCTGGAAAGCCAGAGTTCATAGGCCGTCTTGGCAGCTATCCAGGACTGTTTAGTATCTGCATTTGAAGAATCCAGGAAAGCAGTGTAGGCTTCCTGTAGTTTGGTGCTAAATTCCCTAAGTTGGGTCGCTATACGTTTTTTCAGGGAAGCAGTGTAACCCATGATCCTCCCGCGCAGGACTACTTTGGCTGTATCCCAGAACAGCTGTGACTCAGATAAATGCTGTTCATTGCTACTCAAATATTCTAGCCACCACCCTTTTAGCAGTGAGTGAAAAGATTCATCTCTGGCCAGACCTCTAGGAAATCTCCAGAGAAAATCTGTCCCTTTCGGGAAAGTATCCTGTATGTCCATAAGTAAAGGGGCATGATCAGAGATCACCATCTCCGTGAACTGAACCTTTTCTAGTCTAGAAAGCAGTCTATCTGATAAAAAGCCATAATCTAGTCTAGACCATGAGTCTTGGGAGCAAGAATAATGGCTATACTCCCGATCCTCAGGGTGTAACAGTCTCCAGGAATCAGTCAAGTGTAGCTGCGACATACACTGATACAACAGAGTGTCATAGAGTCTAAGCGAGGGTTGTACCTGCCGATTACTACGTCTGTCCTCCCGAGCATGCATCACCGCGTTGAAATCTCCAGCTACAATTTTATGGGAAACAGAAGAGTGCATTATGGTGCCAGAGATATTAGTAAAGAACGTCCCATCATCCCCATTAGGGCCATAAATGTTATGTAGTTCTATGAACTCGTCAGCTTGCTTAATAACGGCTGTACACATTCTCCCCACTGAATCGTGCCGTATAGAAATTAATTCGTATGCAAAATTTTTATGGAACAGTATCAGGACGCCTGCTTTGCGGTCTACTGAGGGTGAACCAATTACTCTCTCTACCCACCATTTGCGCATCCTTAAGAAGTCAGTTTCCTCCAGGTGCGTCTCCTGTAAGAACACCACATCTGGGGAAAGTTTCCTCAAGTGCCGAAGTACCTGACTCCGTTTTTGGGGGGACCGCAAGCCCTTAATATTCCAGGATATTACTCTCATAAAGTGGTTCTAATAGGTATAAGTAATTCTGCGGTGCACTAGGTCCTACACACAAATATGTAGTGGATGTGATAAACCCTCCCCCCCCTCATAAACAAACAACCCAAAATAAACGAAACAATGAGCGAGTGTCCCACAGGACCACCTACGGTAGGGACACTCTTCACTCCCTTGACTTCCCTCATCCCATGGTGCGAGTGCACAACTTCCATCACAGATAAACAACCATCGGCAATCAGCTCCTCTGAATGCAAAGGGACTAGTATCGAGGGGGCTGTGTCTACAAAAACAATCACACTGAAGTATGGTGAACACTGTTAAAACAATTAAGAACAATGGCGGAAACATGGGTCAGATGTTGTATATGACCGTCACCGCAGGGATAGTCTCCTTCACCCACTAAGGAGTCCAGTTGGACAGAGCAACACATAATGAGAGGGGAAGGAATGAGGAGGGAGAAATAGGGGAGAGGGAATCAAAGAGGAAGGGAGGACAAAAGGTCAGGAAAAAAGGGAGAGAAGGGAGGAAAAGGGAGAAGGGAGGAAAAAAAAAAAAAAAGGGGATATGATAGAAGAAGATCAGTGGAAGGAGGGAAAGTAATAAAGGGAGAGCAATAATCGTGAAGTAAAAGGAAACGTACGATGAGGAGGACGTTTAAGAAAAAGGGAAAAGAAGGGGATGAGGGGAGAGGGAGGAAGTAAAGGAAGGATGGGTAAGGCAGGTAGTGAGAAGGGACAAGAAGGAAGCAGAAAGGAGGAAGTAGAAAAAAGGGGAGAAAAGAAAAGCGGAGCCAGGGCGAAAATACTAGGCATAAGTAGCAACACAACAAAGGAGCATAGGACCACAGTAGCATATAACCCACAATATAACTATGTCCCTCTAGGCGGAAAAGCGAAACAGTGAGCTATATTCAGTTCTCACAGGAGGTCTTGCTGGTCATTAAGGACCAGTATCCCTTTTTAGAAAGGCTCTACAAGAAGCCAGCGCCAATGTCATGATTGTGCAATCCGAGCACATCTGTTAGGATAGTTCGATAACCAAGGGAGAACAGTGCGCAAGAGGGACAATTGACCTTGGCGTCCAGTAGGGTATAAACATAGTAGAAGTTCAAAGTCTCGATGAAGTCCCTCAACCAGATAAGTTAACGGTTGTAATGACAGGTCAAGTCTCTCTAGGGTCCCACAGTAATAAGCAACATAAGTGGCAGCCCTCCCCCCTCACTTATCTGGTAATGAGGATCGGCGGCGTCTCTGGTCTCTCGGGGCCGCAAACCATGGAACATCTGCTGCCGTGGGAGAAGACGGGGGTTGCATGCCATTCTCCAAGTTGGCGGTATGTGAAGGGGAACTTCCTGGATCTCGAGTCTTTGCTGCAGGAGATCTGCATGTCGAAGAACGGTCCGTTCTGTTGTCCCGAAGGTCCGACTCCGCCTGCTCAGGAGTAAGGTAGGTAGTTACCGGGCAATTGACCGGGAAAACTTTCAAGACAGCAGTGCAGTGCAAATTGGTGCAAATAGTTTTCTTTTTCTCGCAACTTCGGCTGAGTAGTCTCCGAACAGTAGTAATTTGGCACCCTCAAATGTAAGATCTTCACGTCTTTTCCGGAAAGTGCGGAGCAGGGCCACTTTGTCAGTGAAGTCCAGATATTTTACTATGACCTGTCTAGGTCTGTTCCGCAAGTCTCTGCCATGAGAGCCGGATCGTTCAGGTGCCGCTCTCAAATCTGGGCCCAGCCGGTGTGCCCGTTCCACTTTGCAGTAGGAGCGCAGCCCCAACAACTCTGGCAAAGTGTCCTCACAGAAGCGTAAGAGCTGGGGGCCTGGCACAGATTCTGGGATACCCACAATGCGCAAATTGTTTCTGCGGGACCTATTTTCTAGGTCATCTATCTTGTCCCTCAGACGTTTACATTCATTTTCTATCATAGATGCCTTGGTCAGTGCTGCATCGGCTGTTGCATCTGTCTCCTCATACCTGGCCTCCAGCGAAGTGAGTCTGCCTTCCTGCTGCGTCACCGAGGATTGCAGGTCTCTCATAGCAGTGTTCACGGTCATCGCCAGTATTTCCTGCACCTTCGGTGCTATTCGTTTCGCCACTTCCGCTGCTAATTTGTCATAGTCCAGTCCGCCATATGTGGACATTCAGCTGTGCCCTCTCTACCTGCCGCGGAATGTGCCGGGGAGGAGGCTCCGCTGGACGCCTGGGAAGCCGCCATGCTTGATGAAGCCACGTGTGAGTTCACTCTCTTTTTCTTGCCCTTTCTCGCTGTTGAGCGGCCCGTTCTGAGCAGATATCGCTCCATACACTGTTCCCCACTCCGTAGGAACAAAGGAGGCTAGTTGTCCGATCAATTATATGCAGATTCTGGGCCAGTGAATAGGAAGGAACGAGGAGCCTCTGCGTCTTGCGACCTCACACCATGGCGCCGGAACCGGAAGTCCAATTTTTGCATTTTTACAAGGGGTAAAAGGATAAAATTTATACTTGAATTTGTAGCCCAATTTCTCTCGAGTAAGCACATACCTCATATGTCTATGTAAATTGTTCGGCGGGCGCAGTAGAGGGCTCAGAAGCGAAGGAGCGACAAGGGGATTTTGGAGAGTACGTTTTTCTGAAATGGATTTTTGGGGGCATGTTGCATTTAGGAAGCCCCTATGGTGCCAAAACAGCAAAAAAAAAAACATGGCATACCATTTTGGAAACTAGACCCCTTGAGGAACGTAACAAGGAATTAAGTGAGCCTTAATACCCCACAGGTGTTTCATGACTTTTGCATATGTAAAAAAAAAAAAAAAAAATTTCACTAAAATGTGTGTTTCCCCCCAAATTTCACATTTTTGCAAGGGTTAATAGCAGAAAATACCCCCCAAAATTTGTAACCCCATCTCTTCTGAGTATGGAGGTACCCCATAAGTTGACCTGAAGTGCATTACGGGCGAACTACAATGCTCAGAAGAGAAGGAGTCATATTTGGCTTTTTGAGAGCAAATTTTGCTCGGGGGGCATGTCGCATTTAGGAAGCCCCTATGGTGCCAGGACAGCAAAAAAAAAATGACATGGCATACCATTTTGGAAACTAGACTCCTTGAGGAACGTAACAAGGGATAAAGTGAACCTTAATACCCCACAGGTGTTTCACGACTTTTGCATATGTAAAAAAAAAAATTTTTTTTTACCAAAAATGCTTGGTTTAGCAAAAATTTTACATTTTTAAAAAAGGTAATAGCAGAAAATACCCCCCAAAATTTGAAGCCCAATTTCTCCCGATTCAGAAAACACCCAATATGGGGATGAAAAGTGCTCTGCTGGCGCACTACAGGTCTCAGAAGAGAAGGAGTCACATTTGGCTTTTTGGAAGCAAATTTTGCACTGGGGGCATGCCGCATTTAGGAAGCACCTATGGTGCCAGGACAGAAAAAAAAACACATGGCATACCATTTTGGAAACTAGACCCCTTGGGGAACGTAACAAGGGGTAAAGTGAACCTTAATACCCCACAGGTGTTTCACGACTTTTGCATATGTAAAAAAAAAAAAAATTTTTACACTAAAATGCTTGTTTTCCCCCAAATTTTAAATTTTTACAAGGGATAATAGCAGAAAATACCCCCCAAAATTTGTAACCCCATCTCTTCTGAGTATGGAAATACCCAATAAGTGGACGTGAAGTGCACTGGGGGCGAATTACAATGCTCAGAAGAGAAGGAGCATCATTGAGCTTTTGGAGAGAGAATTTGGCCATGTGCATTTCCAAAGCCCCCCCGTGGTGCCAGAACAGTGGACCCCCCCACATGTGACCCCATTTTTAAAACTACACCCCTCACGGAATGTAATAAGGGGTGCAGGCAGAATTTACACCCCACTGGCATTTGACGGATCTTTGGAACAGTGGGCTGTGCAAATTAAAAATTTTATTTTTCATTTTCACAGACCCCTGTTTCAAAGACCTGTCAGACACCTGTGGGGGTGTAAATGCTCACTGTACCCCTTGTTACATTCCGTGAGGGGTGTAGTTTCCAAAATGGGGTCACATGTGGGTATTTATTGTTTTGCACTTATGTCAGAACCGCTGTAAAATCAGCCACCCCTGTGCAAATCACCAATTTAGACCTCAAATTTACATGGTGCACTCTCCCTTCTGAGCCTTGTTGTGCGTCCCCAGAACACTTTGCGCCCACATATGGGGTATCTCCGTCCTCAGGAGAAATTGCGTTACAAATTTTGGAGGCTTTTTTTCTTTTACCGCTTGTGAAATTTTAAAGTATGGGGCAACACCAGTATGTCAGTGTACAAAAATGTTTTTTTTTACACTAACATGCTGGTGTAGACCCCAACTTTACCTTTTCATAAGGGGTAAAAGGAGAAAAAGCCCCCCAAAATTTGTTAGGCAATTTCTCCCGAGTACGGAAATACCCCATATGTGGCCCTAAACTGTTGCCTTGAAATACGACAGGGCTCCAAAGTGAGAGCGCCATGTGCATTTGAGGCCTAAATTAAGGATTTGCATAGGGGTGGACATAGGGGTATTCTACACCAGTGATTCTCAAACAGGGTGCCTCCAGCTGTTGCTAAACTCCCAGCATGCTTGGACAGTCAATGGCTGTCCGAAAATGCTGGGAGTTTTTGTTTTGTAACAGCTGGAGGCTCCATTTTGGAAACACTGCTGTAGGATACGTTTTTCATTTTTATTGGGGGGGAAGGGGTGGTGGGGGGGGGGCAGTGTACGTGTGTATATGTAGTGTTTTACTCTTTATTTTATGTTAGTGTAGTGTAGTGTTTTTAGGTTACATTCACACTGACGGCGGATTACACTGAGTCTCCCGCTAGGAGTTTGAGCTGCGGCTGCAGCTCAAACTTGAAGCAGGGAACTCACTGTAATCCGTCGCCAGTGTGAATGTAACCTGTACATTCACATGGGAGGGGGGGAACTACAACTCCCAGCATGCACTGACAGAACGTGCATGCTGGGAGTTGTAGTTTTGCAACAGCTGGAGGCACACTGGTTGGAAAATACTGAGTTAGGTAATAGAACCTATTACCTAACTCGGTATTTCCCAACCAGTGTGCCTCCAGCTGTTGCAGAACTACAACTCTCAGCATGTACTGATTGCCAAAGGGAATGCTGGGAGATGTAGTTATGCAACAGCTGGAGGCACGCAAGTACAACTCCCAGCATGCCGAGACAGCCATTTGCTGTTCCTGAATGCTGGGAGTTGTAGTTTTGCAAGATTTAGAGGGGTTCAGGCTGGAGATCACTGACAGTGGTCTCTATAAACTGTGGCCCTCCAGATGTTGCAAAACTACAAATCTCAGCATGCTAAGACAGCAAACTGCTGTCTGGGCATGCTGGGAGTTGTAGTTTTGTAATATCTGGAGGGCTACAGTTTAGAGACCACTGTCAGTGATCTCCAGCCTGAACCCCTCTAAATCTTGCAAAACTACAACTCCCAGCATGCCAACACAGCAAACAGCTGTCAAGGCATGGTGGGAGTTGTAGTTTTGCAACATCTGGAGGGCGACAGTTTAGAGACCACTCTCTAAACTGTCGCCCTGCAGATGTTGCTAGGCAACAGACTCTGGACACGCGGCGTCATACTTACCTCCACCGCCGCCGTGATCACAGCCTCCGCCGCCGGGTAAGTGACCGCTGCTGCCGCCGCCGCTATGACACGGTTCCCCCCCCCGGACACCGATGGGTGGGCATAGCGGGGGGAATCGAACTTTAACCCCCCGCCCCCAGTCTGCTATTGGTCGGCCGCTCCGCCGATCAATAGCAGGGATAGGAGGGGTGGCAACCCTGCCACCTCACTCCTATCTCTTCTAGGGGGATCGAGGGTGTCTTGGACACCCCCGATCCCCCTTATTTTATCGCGGCGCCGCGATTGATGGGCAGGGGGAGAGCGCTCCCCCTGCAAACACCGTAGATGCCGTGATCAGAACTGATCACGGCATCTATGGGGTTAATGCTGCCGGGACTGGCGCGATCGCGGCCCCGGCAGCTGCGGTGGGACTCCGGCTGTGATTGACAGCTGAGTCCCACCCGCGATCTCCTGCGCTGCCCGCGGCAGAGCAGGAGATCGCTTGGACGTATGCATACGTCCATTTGCGCGAACATGTAATTCGCCTGGACGTATGCATACGTCCAATAGCGGGAAGGGGTTAACCCCTTCCCTAATAAAAGTTTGAATCACCCCCCTTTTCCCATAAAAAAAATAAAACAGTGTAAAAAAAATAAAAATAAACATATGTGGTATCGCCGCGTGCGTAAATGTCCAAACTATAAAAATATATCATTAATTAAACCGCACGGTCAATGGCGTACGCGCATTTTTGGTCACTTTTTATACCATTAAAAAATGAATAAAAAGTGATCAAAAAGTCCAATCAAAACAAAAGTCATACCGATAAAAACTTCAGATCACTGCGCTAAAAATGAGTCTTCATACCGCCCTGTTGGTGGAAAAATAAAAAAGTTATAGGGGTCAGAAGATGACATTTTTAGCCCCTTAACGACGCAGGACGTATATTTACGTCCTGCGTCGGCTCCCGCGATATGAAGCGGGATCGCGCCGCGATCCCGCATCATATCGCGTGGGTCCCGGCGCTAATCAACGGCCGGGACCCGCGGCTAAGACCACACATCGCCGATCGCGGCGATGTGCGGTATTAACCCTTTAGAAGCGGCGGTCAAAGCTGACCGCCGCTTCTAAAGTGAAACTGAAAGTATCCCGGCTGCTCAGTCGGGCTGTTCGGGACCGCCGCAGTGAAATCGCGGCATCCCGAACAGCTGATCGGACACCGGGAGGGCTCTTACCTGCCTCCTCGGTGTCCGATCGACGAATGACTGCTCCGTGCCTGAGATCCAGGCAGGAGCAGTCAAGCGCCGATAATGCTGATCACAGGCGTGTTAATACACGCCTGTGATCAGGATGAGCGATCAGTGTGTGCAGTGTTATAGGTCCCTATGGGACCTATAACACTGCAAAAAAAAAGTTTAAAAAAAGTGTTAATAAAGGTCATTTAACCCCTTCCCTAATAAAAGTTTGAATCACCCCCCTTTTCCCATAAAAAAAATTAAACAGTGTAAAAAAAAAAAAAAAATAAACATATGTGGTATCGCCGCGTGCGTAAATGTCCGAACTATAAAAATATATAATTAATGAAACCGCATGGTCAATGGCGTACGCGCAAAAAAATTCCAAAGTCCAAAAAAGCGTATTTTGGTAACTTTTTATAACATAAAAAAATGAATAAAAAGTGATCAAAAAGTCAGATCAAAACAAAAATCATACCAATAAAAACTTCAGATCACGGCGCAAAAAATGAGTCATCATACCGCCCTGTACGTGGAAAAATAAAAAAGTTATAGGGGTCAGAAGATGACATTTTTAAACGTATACATTTTCCTGCATGTAGTTATGATTTTTTCCAGAAGTGCGACAAAATCAAACCTATATAAGTAGGGTATCATTTTAACCGTATGGACCTACAGAATAATGATAAGGTGTAATTTTTGTAATTTCCTGTTTTTTGCTGTGCTGAAAACTACAAATCCCGGCATGCCACATGCCTTGCTGGTTTGGGGCGGCTCCTTTTTTTTTTCCCCCCCCGCCCTTTATCCACCCTACTATTTTACCGGGTTGGCCCCCTTATACACAGCACACTAATATAATCAGCCCTGGTTGGGATACACTGGCATACACACACAAAAGGGACTACAACTCCCAACATGTGTCATTCAGGAGTCTTCAGTCTGTGTTATAACACCAGCATGCTGCCACTGTAGTCTCCTGGGGGTTGTAGTCACCTCTATAGGGCATACACCAGTGTTTCCCAACCAGGGTGCATCCAGGTGTTGCAAAACTACTACTACAATCATGCCCAGACAGCCAAAAGCTGTCCGGGCATGCTGGGAGTTGTAGTTTTGATACAGCTGAAGACGCCCTGGTTGGGTAACAATGCATTTTGTTTGTAATATACTGAATAGGCTAGGCCAGTGTTTCAAAGTCAGTGTGCCTCCAACTGTTGCAAAACTACAACTCCCAGCATGCCCAAAGGCTGTCAGGGCATGCTGGGAGTTGTAGTTTAGCAGCAGCTGGAGGCACACTGGTTTGGAAACACTGGTGTAACGTGATGTGTTTGCTGAATAGGCTAGGCCAGTGTTTCAAAGTCAGTGTGCCTCCAGCTGTTGCAAAACTACAACTCCCAACATACCCAAAGGCTGTCAGGGCATGCTGGGAGTTGTAGTTTAGCAACAGCTGGAGGCACACTGGTTTGTAAACACTAGCATACACACAGATAACTGGGACTACAACTCCCAGCATGTGTCATTCAGGAGTCCCCCCCCCTTTCACACATAGAAATCATCCCCAGTCCGAGATTTATTCCCCTGCAGTCTATAAATCCCCAGCCCGTGCACCTTGTTATCCTCCCCTTCAGATAACACTCTTATCTTCTCTGTCTTCTTTCAGTGCAGACCTGCATCCTCAGAAGTATGTCCTCTCTCTCCCCCTGCTCTGGCTTCTTTCTCTCATGCACACCTGCATCCACCAGGAGGGGGAGATGAGAGGGCGTGGCTTCTTCCTCATGCAGTTCTGAAAGAACAGAGAGAAAAAAGCCCTGACGTGTTATCCACAGCCTAATCCTAACATGGCCGACGCTTTGGACAACAGTAAGAGATCCAACACAGAACTGCAGAACTTCCTGGCCCACAAACACATAAGAAAAAAATACACATGCTACATAAACATATAATACATGTCAATTGCAAAAAACATGAACATTAAAAGAATATGCAATATAGCCAAAAATCTTAACCGCCGGAGTACCCCTTTAAGGATCTAGCCATTTTTTGCACATGTGACCACTGTCACTAATAACTCTGGGATGCTTTTACCTTTCATTCTGATTCTGAGATAGTTGTTTCATGGCATATTCTACTTTGTTAGTGGTAAAATTTTGTCGATACTTACATAATTTTTCTGTAAAAAATTCCAAAATTTGATAAAATTTGAAAATTTTGCATTTTTTTTTACTTTGAAACTCTCTGCTTATAAGGAAAATGGACATCCCAAATAAATTATATATTGATTCACATACACAATGGGGGAGATTTATCAAAACCTGTGCAGAGGAAATGTTGCCCAGTTGCCCATAGCAACCAATCAGATCGCTTCTTTCATTTTGCAGAGGCCTTATTAAAAATGAAAGAAGCAATCTGATTGGTTGCTATGGGCAACTTTTCCTCGGGACAGGTTTTGATAAATCTACTTTTTCTACTTTATGTTTGCATCATAAGGGTACGTTCACACGCGCGGATTTTCGCAGCGGATTTAGCTGCGGATCCGCTGGTAAAGGCCCTGCTGTATGCTGGCTGCCACTACGAGCAGACACAGTACAGCGATGTGCGCGGCTTACTCGCACATCGCGGCCGCTCTCCCTGCTCTGAGCTAGGCAGAGGCTCCCGCGATGTGCGAGTATACTGCAACTCGCACATCGCAGTGTGCCTGCTGGTAGCGGCGTATTGTCGCTACGAGCAGGCACTTGTTAAGCTAGCCTAGAACGGGCCTTCACCAGCAGATTTGCAGCGTAAAATACGCTGTAAATCCGCGCGTGTGAACGTACCCTTAAGTTGATATGTTTTTACTTTTGGAAGACATCAGAGGGCTTCAAAGTTCAGGAGCAATTTTTCAGTTCTTAACAAAATTTTCAAAATCAGAATTTTTCCGGGACCAGTTCAGTTTTGAAGTGGATTTGAGGGGCCTTTATATTAGAAATACCCCATAATTGACCCCATTCTAAAAACTGCAGCCCTCAAAGTATTCAAAATGACATTCAGTAAGTGTGTTAACCCTTTAGGTGTTTCACAGGAATAGCAGCAAAGTGAAGGAGAAAATTCAAAATCTTCATTTTTTACACTCGCATGTTCTTGTAGACCCATTTTCTGAATTTTTACAAGGGGTAAAAAGAGAGAAATCCCCCTACAATTTGTAATCCAATTTCTCTTGAGTAAGGAAATACTTCATATGTGTATGTCAAGTGCTCTGTGGGTGCACTAGAGGGCTCAGAAGGGAAGGAGCGACCATGGGATTTTGGAGAGTGAGTTTTTCTGAAATAGTTTTTGGGCATCATGTCACATTTAGGAAGCCCCTGTAGTGCTAGAACAGCAGAATTTAATCAGAGTGCAGTGAGCATTTACACCACACTGGCATTTAATAGATCTTTGGAACAGTAGGCTATGCAAATGAAGAATTACATTTTTCATTTTCACA
Organism: Hyla sarda; assembly: GCF_029499605.1. Classification (NCBI taxonomy): domain Eukaryota; kingdom Metazoa; phylum Chordata; class Amphibia; order Anura; family Hylidae; genus Hyla; species Hyla sarda. The sequence continues at coordinate 355,894,800 of NC_079192.1, forward strand.
GACCACTGTTCCAAAAATCTGTGTGGCGTAAATGCTCACTGTACCCCTTATTACATTCTGTGAGGGGTGTAGTTTCCAAAATGGGGTCACATGTGGCCCCATTTTGGAAACTTCACCCCTCACAGAATATAATAAGAGGTACAGTGATCATTTACACCATTGTTCTGGCACTATGGGGGCTTTGTAAACACACGTGGCCTTCAATTCCGGACAAATTTTCTCACCAAAAGTCCAATGGCGCTCCTTCTCTTCTGAGCATTGTAGTTTGCCCACAGAGCACTTTAAATCCACATATGGGGTATTTACATACTCAGAAGAAATAGACTTACAAATTTTGGGAGGCTTTTTTTCCTATTTTCCCTTGTGAAAAATGTAGGGTAACACCAGCATTTTAGTTAAAAAAAAAAAAATATTTTTTTGTTTTTCCAGCCAACTTTACCAAAAATTCGCCAAACACCTGTGGGGTGTTCAGGCTCACTATACCCCTATACTATACCAGCGCATATACGGGGAGGGCAAGTTCAGCCTATCCAGCGGCAGCACGGGCACGTCAGGCCTTTTCTCAGCCTCTCCCGTGCTAGCGCGCGCGCATGGAAACTCCTCCCCTACGGGATCACGTGACGCTGCTCCGGAGTCCAGCACTGCTCCCTCACAGACGCTGCTGCACTCTGCTCCTGTGGGTCTTCTTTTTCTTCTGCTGCTGCATATCTGCTTAATCCAGCCGACTTTCCTGCATTCCTGAGGCTACAGGGACGTCAGTACAGGAACCTGGGTGAGCTTGTTCCATTTTTTTCTTCTGTCACTAGGTAGCTGTGCTTTGGCAATGTCCGCCCCCAGCTTTGAACCTTCTTTCAGACAGGCGGCCCCATGCTCCGATCACTTACTATGCTTGTACAGGGTGTAAGGTAAAATTTTCGGGGGGTTCGGCCGAACCCACTTGTTCTGCCTGCTCTTCCTCGCGCCCTACTCCCCCTACCCAAGATGGCCCTTCGGTGCATGTGGCCCCTGACCCTGCCCTGGTTTTGGGTGTCTTCCCTCTCCCAAACTATCTCATTCTTGGCGCAGGTTTCCAAGGAGGTGGCTACGGCCTTAAAGTAGTCCTCCTTGCGTCCCCCTCGGGAGACAAGTTCGGCGTCTTCGGACCGTCGACGCTCCCACAGACGTCCATGGGTCATTTATCCTGACTCATCTCCTGAAAACAGGCGCCGCTCGCGCTCCAGGTCTCCCGCTCCTAGGCAGCGTCCTCGGTCACTTGGCCGCTCTCCTATGGGCCGTTCTCATTCCTCGAACCGCCTTACCAGATCCCGGTCACCTAGATCGGGAGCCTCCACTAACCGTTCCCAATCTCCGGGTGAACTAGCGGACTCAGACCCGGCTCCGCATTCGGATTCTGAAGAGCTGTCATCCATGTCTGACTTGGTGGACAGCTTGGTATCTGCGGTCAGGGACACCTTCCATCTACAGGACTCTGGACCTTCGGACCCTGCTCCTGAAGTTTCCTTTACATGTACTGATCGCTCTCCCAACGTTTTCCATCCTCATAAGGAGTTTGATGACCTTCTGGAGACCGCCTGGAAGCTTCTGGAGAAGCGCTTTCAAGGCACTAAACGGTTAAAGACTCTGTGTGCATTCCCTCAGGATCTTATCTCTAAATGGACCGTTCCACCATCTGTGGACCCCCCAGTCTCCAGTTTATCCAAATCCACCATTCTACCATTGGCGGATGCCGCTTCCTTCAAGGATCCCGCGGACAAGCGGGTCGAGAATTTGGCCAAGTACGCATTTGAGGCAGTGGGATCCTCCCTGCTCCCAGCCTTCTCTTCAACCTGGGTCGCGAAGGCCTTATCGGTGTGGGCTTCACAGCTCCGTCAAGGGCTGTTGTCCGGGGCCTCCTCTGATGATCTGGCTGTGATTGCTCTCCAGGTTTCAAACGTAGGTGAATATTTATGCCAGGTTTCATTGGAGTCTGCTCGCTGTGGGGCTGTTGCGTCTGGCAATCTAGTCGCCATTCGCCGCTCTATGTGGCTTAAAGCTTGGAACGCCGATTCGGCTTCCAAGAAATCCCTGAAGGAAATGGCCTTTGCTGGTGGCTGCCTTTTTGGGAAACGGCTAGATGACATCATTTCTGAGGCTACGGGCGGTAAGAGTTCTTTGCTTCCCCAGAACAAGGCGCGCTGCCCTGCGGCTCGTGGGTGTTTTCGTAAGTCGACTTCCTTTCAGTCCTTTCGCTTCCTGGGCCCTTGCCGCCAGGATAAATCGTGCTCCTAGCAAGGTAGGCAGGGCCTGTCCTTCAAACTTCGCCCCTCATTGAAGCAGGATAGCCATTCCAATCAAATACCCGCAAACCTTCCTCGACCTGAAGGGGCGCATCCGAATCGAGTTTGCTTCTTTTCCCTGAGATCGTTTTTTTTCGGTCCCGGCCTCCTCGTTCACCTGCCCTGGCTGCAGGTTTTCACTTTGCCATTCGCACTCTGCTACAACAGGGTGTCATTGTGCCCGTTCCATCTCAGGACCGTTTCAAGGGTTTCTATTCAAACCTCTTCGTTGTCCCCAAAAAGGAGGGTTCGGTCCGTCCGATTTTGGACCTAAAACTCCTCAATCGACATCTTCGACTTCGCCACTTCCGAATGGAGTCGCTACGGTCGATTGTTGCATCCATGGATAAGGGCCAATTTCTGTCTTCAGTGGACATTCGGGATGTGTATCTCCACATCCCGATTTTTCCTCCTCATCAACGTTTTCTGCGTTTTGCCGTTCTACAGGGTCACTTTCAGTTCGTGGCCCTGCCCTTCGGCCTGGCCACAGCCCCCAGAGCCTTTACCAAGGTCCTGGCGGCTGTTATGGCCGTTCGCAGGTCCTGGGGGGTCTCTGTCCTCCCTTACCTGGACGACCTGCTTATCAAGGCTCAGTCCCGGGTCCAGAGCGAGGAGAGTCTCCACATCACTCTGCTGACCCTAACCAGCTTCGGGTGGCTGATCAACGAGGAGAAGTCCCATCTTTCTCCCTCCCGGTCTCTAGTTTCTCTGGGCCTCCGATTCAATACCGAGAGCGTCCAGGTTTTCCTCCCTTCGGACAAACGGAGCGCTCTGCTGTCCGGTGTTCGTCACTTGAGACGCCCTCATCCGGTGTCCATTCGTTCCTGCATGGCAGTACTGGGCAGGATGGTGGCGGAGGTTCCGTTTGCACAGTTCTGTTACTGCCCACTTCAGTGGGCCATTCTGTCCCTCTGGGACGGATCCCCTCTGTCCTTGGATCACCGGATCCGTCTGCCCACCTTGGCTCGCCAGTCACTTCTTTGGTGGCTCCGCTCTCCTCTCCTTCTGAGCGGCCGCTCGTTTCTACCGTTGGACTGGCTGGTACTGACGACGGACGCCAGCCTCCTCGGTTGGGGGGGGGTGTTCTCCTGGACCGGACGGTCCAGGGCCGGTGGTCTTCTCAGGAAGCCAGGCTCCCTATCAATGTCCTGGGGATCCGGGGAAACTTCCTTGTCTCCGGCACTGGGAGCCCCTTCTCCGAGGGCGCCCAGTCCGCATTCAGTTGGACAACGCCACGGCCGTGGCGTATGTCAACCGCCAAGGGGGCACTCGCAGCAGCCATGACCGAGGTGTCCAAGATCTTAATCTGGGCGGAGCGCATGGTCCCCTCTCTATCAGCGATCCACATCCCGGGGGTGGACAACTGGGAGGCGGACTTTCTGAGTCGTTCTTCTCCCTTCACCCAGAGGTGTTCACAGCCGTTTGCCATCGCTGGGGGACTCCAGACGTGGACCTCTTTGTGTCCCGCCTAAGTCGTCAGGTTCCAACCTTCGTGGCAAAGTCAAGAGATCATCTGGCTCTGGCCGCGGATGCCCTCGTTATTTCCTGGTCTTGGTTCACTCTCCCGTACCAGTTTCCGCCTCTTCCTCTCCTTCCCCGGGTGCTCAGGAAACTCAAGGCATCTCGGCCATCCTGGTGGCTCCAGATTGGCCCCGCCGCTCTTGGTACGCCAACGTGGTTCGGCTCGTGGTGGACGTTCCCTTTCGTCTCAGGGGCCTCTTTGCCACCCCAATTCACAGCTGCTGCGTTTGACGGCGTGGCGGTTGAAACCGCGGTATTGAAGGCGCGCGGTTTCTCATCTGGGGTTTTTCGCACTATGTCGGAATTGGCAGCTCTCTCATGTCAACCTCCTTTCCTGATTCTTCATAGAGACAAGGCTGTTCTTCGGCCAGTTCCTTCTTTTCAACCGAAGGTGGTCTCGTCTTTTCATCTGAACGAGGATATTGTTCTTCCTTCCTTCTGCCCTGCTCCGTCCTATCCCAGGGAGCGTTCTCTCCACAATCTGGATGTGGTCCGGGCTTTGCGAGTTTACCTTTCGGCCACCTCTTCCTTCCGACGGTCGGAGTCATTGTTTGTCCTTCCAGAGGGCAGACGCAAGGGGTTGCCGGCTTCTAAAGCTACCATCTCCAGATGGATCCGGTCCGCCATTTCTGAGGCGTATCGTTCCAAGGGGAAGGATCCTCCCTTCCGGGTTACGGCTCATTCCACTCGCTCTGTGGGGGCCTCTTGGGCGGTCTTTAACAGGGCTTTGGCCCTACAGGTGTGTAAGGCGGCCACTTGGTCTTCGGTGCACCAAGTTCTACCAAGTGCACACTTCTGCATCCGCCGACGCCTGTTTGGGGAGTAAGGTTTTGCAGGCAGCGGTGGCTCTGCCGTCCGCTTGATTCCGGGTTGCGTTGTTTTTTCCTCCCCGGAGACTGCTTTGGTACGTCCCACGGTTCCTGTGTCCCCCAATGGAGCTGAATGAGAAAAGGAGATTTTTTACACTTACCGTAAAATCTTTTTCTCAGAAGCTCCATTGGGGGACACAGCTCCCACCCAGTGTTTTTAGTTGTAGTCTGGGAGTCGGTCGCCTGTCAGTCTGTTGGTTCAATTGTTTTGTCTGTGCTCCCTACGGACTCTGTTCCTTTCGGTTCCTCCTATTGCTTTGGGACTAAAACTGAGTGTCTCTAGTCAGTAGGTGGGATATATCCTGCTGGGAGGAGCCGACCCTTTTTGTTTTTGTAATGCCTAGTGTCAGCCTCCTAGTGGCAGCAAGATATACCCACGGTTCCTGTGTCCCCCCCAATGGAGCTTCTGAGAAAAAGATTTTACGGTAAAAATCTCCTTTTACCTCTTGTGAAAATAAAAAGTATGGGGCAACGCCAGCATGTTAGTGTAATAATTTTTTATTTTTTTTTTACACTAACAGGCTGGTGTAGACCCCAACTTTTGCTTTTCATAAGGGGTAAGAGGAGAAAAAGACCCCAAAATTTTTAATGCAATTTCTCCCGAGTACGGAAATACCCCATATGTGGCCCTAGACTGTTTCCTTGAAATACGACAGAGCTCCAAAGGGAGAGAGCACATGCACATTTGAGGACTACATTAGGGATTGCATAGGGGTGGACCTAGGGGTATTCTACGCCAGTGATTCCCAAACAGGGTGCCTCCAGCTGTTGCTAAACTCCCAGCATGCCTGGACAGTCAGTGGCTGTCCAGAAATGCTTGGAGTTGTTGCTTTGCAACAGCTGGAGGCTCCGTTTTGGAAACACTGCCGTACGATACGTTTTTCATTTTAATTGGGGGGGGTGTATATGTAGTGTTTTACCCTTTATTTTGTGTTAGTGTGTTGTAGTGGTCTTAGGGTACATTCGCACACAGGCGGTGGTTAACTGTGCGTTTGCCAGGAGTTTGCGTTGCGGCGGAAAATCTGCCGCAGCTGAAACCTGAAGCAGGAAACTCACTGTAAATCAACCCGTGTGAATGTACCCTGTACATTTATATGCGGGGGCAAACCTCCTGCTGTTGCAAAACTACAACTCCCAACATGCACTGACAGACTGTGCATTCTGGGAGTTGTACTTTTGCAACAGCTGGAGGCACACTGGCTGGAAAACCTTCAGTTAGGTTCTGTTACCTAACTCAGTATTTTCCAACCAGTGTGCTTCCAGCTGTTGCAAAACTACAACTCCCAGCATGTACTGATCACCAAAGGGCATGCTGGGAAATGTAGTTATGCAACAGCCGGAAGTACGCTACTACAACTCCCAGCATGGCAAGAAAGCAGTTTGCTAGGAGTTGTAGTTTTGCAAGACCAAACTGTGATCTCCAAACTGTGGCCGTCCAGAAGTTGCAAAACTACAAATCCCAACTTGCACAGACAGCAAAAAGCTGACAGACAGGGCATGCTAAGAGTTGTAGTTTTGCAACATCTGGAGGGTTACAGTTTAGTGGTTACTGTATAGTTGTCTCAAACTGTAGCCCTCCAGCTGCAAGTCACCGCCAATCGTCACCGCCGATGGTAAGAGGACCTCCGGCACCGGTCACCGTCAGTTCCCCTGTTCTGTCCGGACTACTGTGGGTGGGCAGAATGGGGGAACCGAACATTAAACCCCCCCCCGCCGCCGCCGATCTGCTATTGGACATCGCTTCTGAACGACCAATAGGAGGGGTGGCACCCCTCCCGCCTCACTCCTATCCCTTCAGGGCGGATCGTGGGTGTCTTGGACACTCCCGATCCCCCTTATTTTCCGGGTCACCGGAGACCTGCATGACCCGGAGTCGCCGCAGATCGCCTGTCTGAATTGACTGTCGATTTCCGGCGATCGCCGACATGGGTTGGTGGTCTTAGGATCCCACTGGGCATTTGTACGGGATGCCTGCTGATAGATATCAGTAGTTATCTCGGGCGGGGACCGAAATTCCCACGGGCGTACAGGTACGCCCTGAGTCTTTAACCTCTTAAGGACGTGGGGCGTATGCATACACCCCTGGGAATTCCAGTCCCCGCCGCTAACCGGTTGGGGACGGGACCGGAATGCCTGCTGAAATCATTCAGCAGGCATGCTGGCACATCGCCGAGGGGGGTCCTGACCCCCCCCCCATGTCGGCGATCGCAGAAAATCGCATGTCAATTCATGTCAGGGACAGCCCTGATCATCCTGAGGGCTAGGAGTGAGGTCACAGTGCTGCGATCTCCTCCTATCCCCTGCCATTGGTCAGAACTGATTCTGACCAATGGCAGGGCAGGACAGTGGGTTGCCATGGAAACCCCCCCATTCTGCCCACCCCTGGATGTCGAGGGGAAGATGGAGAGAAGATGGAGGCCATTACCTGGAGGAGAAGAGGCCTGTGGAGCCACGATCGTCGCTAGAGACTGCTGGATCCTGTCTCAGGTAGGGGAACTACAGTGTGTGTGGGGGGGGGGGAAATGAAAGTGAAAGTAATGTGATCTTTACTGTGGCAACCACTAGGAAGGCCAAACTGCAACTCCCAGCATACCAAGACAGCCAAAGGCTGTCTGGGCATGCTGGGAGTTGTAGTTTTGCAACATCTGGAGGGTCACAGTTTGGAGACCACTGTTACAGTGGTGCCCAAATGGTAGCCCTTAAGATGTTTCCAAACTACAACTCTCAGCATGCCTAGACTGCCCAGGCATGCTGGGAGTTGCAGTTCTTTAACATCTGTCCCTTCAGATTTAGCAATTTTCATGACATTTTTGAATATTGCTGCTCTACTTTGAAGCTCTAATTTTTTCAAAAAGCAAAAATATGTCAATTTTATGATGACAACATAAAGTGGGCATATTGAGGGGCATTTACTAATCTTTTACTATGTAGTCTGGTTTTTACCCTGTTTTTTTCTACTTCATTTTTGACTGTGCGACAAATTTACTTAATTGTTGCACGGTGTTAATAAATTTGGCACACATGGGAAAAGTGGGAAATTTACTTCATGTAGTAGAAAAAATAGTCTGTTCCTTTTTCCGGCTGTCTGAATAGGTTTGGCTGCTAGGTTTCCTTCTGGAGCTTTCGTTTTTGATTTTTTTTTTTTTAGCTTTTTCACCACATCTAAATAATTCAATAACTAAATTGTAGTCATGGCTCAGAATAGTGGTAAACGGCGTTTAGTGTGTGTGTGTGTGTGTTTATTACATTTTTATAACACTGTTTTTTCTCCCTAAATGTACTTACACTTTTTTTTATTAATTTTTTTGTTACTACTTCTACAGATCCGTGTATCCTGTGGACTCCTTCGGATTCGGTGGACTACTTCGATGAACAGCGTTTTTCTTTGCTTGATGCAATAAAATGGTTAACGAGGGCTTGTGGGGGAGTGTTTTTTTGTAATAAAATTGTTTTTTAAACCTGTTGTGTTTTTTTTTACTTTACTAGACAGGCTTAGTAGTGGAAGCTGTCTTATAGACGGAGTCCATTACTAAGCCGGGCTTAGCGTTAGCCGCAAAAACTGCTAGCGCTAACCCCCAATTATTACCCCGGTACCCGACGCCACAGGGGTGCCGGGAAGAGCCGGTACCAACAGGCCCGGAGCGTCAAAAATTGCGCTCCTGGGCCTAGGCGGTAACAGGCTGGCGTTATTTAGGCTGGGGAGGGCCAGTAACAATGGTCCTCGCCCACCCTGGTAACGTCAGGCTGTTACTGTTTGGTTGGTATTTGGCTGAGAATAAAAATAGGGGGGACCCTATGTGTTTTTTTTTTTTTATATTTAATTATTTATTTAAAAAAAAAAAACGCATAGGGTCCCCCCTATTTTCATTCTCAGCCAAATACCAACCAAACAGTAACAGCCTGAAGTTACCAGGGTGGGCGAGGACCATTGTTACTGGCCCTCCCCAGCCTAAATAACGCCAGTCTGTTACCGCCTAGGCCCAGGAGCGCCATTTTTGTTCTCCCTCTCCGGACTCGGCGGTCTCTGCGCTGGTGGCTCCACTCCCCTCTTCTTCTTCAGGGGCGTTCGTTCCTCCCCCTCCACTGGCAGGTGGTCACGACGGACGCCAGCCTATCGGGCTGGGGGGGGGGGGTTTCAGGGATCAGACGGTTCAGGGCCTCTGGCCTCCCCAAGAAGCCCTTCTTTCCATAAACATTCTGGAACTGAGGGCGATTTATCTTTGTCTGAAGCATTGGGAGTCCCTGCTTCTGGGTCACCCTGTCCGTGTCCAGTCGGACAATGCCACAGCTGTGGTATACATCAATCGGCAGGGCAGCACTCGCAGCTCAGCGGCCTTGTCCAAGGTGTCAAAGATCCTCCTCTGGGCGGAACAAGTGGTTCCAGCCATTTCGGCAATTCACATTCCCGGAGTTCTCAATTGGGAAGCAGATTTCCTCAGTCGGTCCTCAGCTGACCCAGGAGAGTGGTCTCTTCTTCCGGAGGTGTTCACGCAGATCTGCGACCTCTGAGGGACCCCGGACGTGGATCTCTTCCTGTCTCGACACAACCGGAAAGTTCCGAAGTTTGTGTCAAAGTCTAGGGACCCCCTGGCTCTAGCCGTGGATGCCTTAGTAATTCCGTGGTCGGGCTTTGTCCTGCACTACCTGTTCCCTCCTCTCCCTCTCCTTCCCAGGGTTCTGAGGAAGCTCAAGGCGGAAGGAGTCCCCGCCATTCTGGTGGCTCCAGACTGGCCTCGAAGGGCATGGTACGCCGACGTGGTCTAGCTTCTGGACGATGTTCCGTTCAGCCTTCCTCTTCGTCCAGACCTACTGTCACAGGGTCCCCTTTGCCACCCCAATTTACAGTTGCTGCATTTGACGGCGTGGCGGTTGAGACCGCGGTTCTAAGGGCCCGCAGCTTCTCTTCCCAGGTAATTTGCACCATGCTTAGGGCTCGCAAGCCCTTCTCTTCGAAAATTTACCACCGTACCTGGCAGTCTTACTTTTGTTGGTGCGAAGCTCAATCTTTTTCTCCAGTTACCTTTTCCGTGCCCCGTCTCCTTTCCTTTTTACAGTCGGGGTTGGAACTAGGGCTAGCTCTCAGTTCCCTTAAGGGTCAGGTTTCGACCCTTTCTATTCTTTTTCAGCGTCCTCTGGCTTCCAATTATCATGTTTGGACCTTCCTCCAAGGAGTGGCACATGCGGCCCCTCCTTACCGGTCCCCTTCTCCACCTTGGGACTTTGTTCTAGGCGCTCTCCAGGGCGCACCCTTTGAGCCCCTTGGGGAGGTTCCCCTTCGCCTCCTTTCCTGGAAAGTGGCCTTTCTTATAGCTATTACCTCCATTAGGAGAGTTTCTGAACTGGCAGCTCTCTCCTGCCGTTCCCCTTTCCTGATAATTCATCAGGACAAGGTTGTTTTCCGACCAGATCCATCTTTCTTGCCTAAGGTCGTTTCGGCTTTTCATCTCAACGAGGACATCATTCTTCCGTCCTTTTGTCCCGCTCCTTCTCATCCCAGGGAGCACCTGCTTCACAAGTTGGATGTGGTTCGAGCGGTTCGTACTTATCTTTCCGTCACCTCTTCCTTTCGTCAGTGCGATTCTTTTTTCGTCCTTACGGAAGGCCATCGGAAGGGACAGCCTGCTTTTAAGGCCACCATTTCTCGGTGGATCCGATGTGCTATTTCGGAAGCTTACCGCTGCAAGGGGAGGACCCCACCTTTCAGGGTTTTGGCTCATTCCACCCGCTCTGTGGGAGCATCCTGGGCTCTCCGAAACAAGGCCTCGGCCTCGTATATCTGTAAAGCGGCCACTTGGTCGTCTTTGCACACTTTTTCGAAATTCTATCAGGTTCATACCTTCGCGTCGGCTAGTCTGGGCCGTAAGGTGTTGCAGGCGGTGGTGGTACAGCCGACTGCCTGACCTTTTTATTCTCTGCCCACCCAAGGGACGGCTTTGGTACGTCCCAGAGTCTGTGTCCCCCAATGGAGCCGATAGAGAAAAGGAGATTTTTTTAGACTTACCGTAAAATCTCTTTCTCGAAGGATCCATTGGGGGACACAGCTCCCGCCCCTTTTCTGGGGTTCCTTTTTCGGTTATCTGCCCGAGGGAGTGGTCAGTTATTGTTTCTTCGGGTTCTCAGACAGTTCATGTTTTTTTTCCTTTGACCTGTCGGTCTCCTCCTATTGCTCTGAGACTAAACTGAATTGCTCAGTGGCCTGGAGGCGGGTATATCCTGCTGGGAGGAGCCGACTTTTTGGTTACCATAGTGTCAACCTCCTAGAGACAGCAGCATATACCCAGAGTCTGTGTCCCCCAATGGATCCTTCGAGAAAGAGATTTTATGGTAAGTCTTAAAATCTCCTTACAATAATTTTCATAATTTAAAATTTTTCATAATTAATGATTTTTATGACCATAATTCATAATTGACTTATTACCGCACGACAATTACCCCATATGTGGATGTATTTCCATAGTCAGGAGAAAAATCCCTCCAAAATTTGTAACCCAATTTCTCCCATTACCCCTTGAGAAAATGATAAAAATTGGGTCACCCCGGAATTTGTGTAAAAAATAAAAATTTTTATTTTATGGCCTACTGTTAAAAAAAAAACAAAAAAAACAGTGAGGTGTAGGTACTCGCTGTACCTCTTGTGACCTTCCTGGAGGGGTGTAGTTTCTAATATGGTGTCACATGTGGGGGGTTTCTGCTGTTCTTGCACAATGGGGGCTTTTTGCACAACTTCTCTCTCCAAAAGCCCAATGGTGCTCCTTCTATTCTGAGCATTGCAGTGCGCCCGCAAAGCACTTTACATCCACATATGGGGTATTTTCTTTATCAGGCGAAATTGTTACACAAATTTTGGGGGCGTTTCAAAGTTAGAAAAATGCAGGGGGACAGATCATGGGGGAATCCTCCCCAGTTCTGCCCGCAGACTTTGCTGTATTATATGCTCCCTGGGTCTATTTAACCCAGGGAGGCATTCATAGCTGTTCACTCACAGCCGGAACTTCTGAACTGTGTGCGCACACAGTTAAGAGAAGGCCGTGACCTCTTCCCAGAGCAGGCGCCGATGACGTCAATCATCAGCGCCTGCACTGTGGAGAAGAGAGAACGCGGCCCGGCTCTTCTGGAGATCGCTGTGTGGGACTAGGTACGTTTTTTTTGTTATTTTCTTTGGTACTCTGGGATGGGGAATCATGTGGGGTGGTGACTCGGGGGGGGGGGGCTTTTAGTCACAATACACTGTGTTACTTCACACTTACTCTACTGCAGTTTTTCCCAACCGGGGTGCCTCCAAATATTGCAAAACTACAACTCCCAGCATGCATGGACAGCCTGTGGCTGTCCAGGCATGCTGGGAGTTGTAGTTTTGCAACACCTGGAGGCACCCTGGTTGGGAAACACTGCTCTACTGGACCCTTTTCACATAGACACGCTATTATGCAGTTACTTCAGTTAATGTTTATTACTGCTCTTTATTTTGCAGTCCAATTATGTGAGTTAATGTCCTTTGTATGTTTAGTTCACAAATAGAGCAACTGATGGAGTGCACTTCATACAATCATAGATACAGAGCCTCTAGTGCAGTGGTCTCCAACCTGCGGACCTCCAGATGTTGCAAAACTACAACTCCTAGCATGCCCGGACAGCCAACGGCTGTCAGGGCATGCTGGGAGTTATAGTTTTGCAACATCTGGAGGTCCGTAGGTTGAAGACCACTGCTCTAGTGTTATTCAAAGTGCATATATAATTAGGTGTTACTGTTTTTTTGTGTAAACTGCGCACTCATAAACAAAAGATGCATATCTTTGCCTTGATGTCAGGACCCTTCTTGTATAATTGCACAAAGTCCTGTGTATTACATGGGGTCCCTATATTAGCACCAGGTAATGTATTCACTGTTCACTTTATTGCAGATGTCCCAACACTGCGCTATTGCACTAGTGCCCCTCACTCCATTTCCTAATCCACTCATGTACACAGCTTCCTTTGTTATGCATTGGCTGCAGATTGTATAACACTATGCCATTGCACATCACTGTTTCCTAGGTAGTGGTAGCTGGTTTCAAGTGTTTGGGCTCCGTTCACATTGCCATAGGTGATCCTACATGCTTCAATTAATCAGGGATCATGTTGTAGCGTGTATTCTTCTAATATCGCTTCACTGGCCACCAGTGACGGGCACTAATGCAATAGCGCAGTGTTGGGACGTGAACAGTGAATACATTACCTGGTGCTAATATAGGGACCCGATGTAATACACAGGATTTTGTGCAATTATACAAGAAGGGTCCTGACATCAAGGCAAAGTTATGCATCTTATGTTTATGAATGCGCAGTTTACACAAAATGTGAAACAGTAACACCTAATTATATATGCACTTTGAATAACACTAGAGGCTATGCATCTATGATTGTATGAAGTGACTCTATTTGCTCTATTTGTGAACTAAACATACAAAGTGTGAAGTAACACTGTGCATTGTGATCTGACTTTGCCTACATGCTATCTACCTAGCTATCAACTACCAATCCACCTAGCTACCAACTGACCTAGCTAGCTAAAAACCAACCTACATACCTTATAGGCACTGATTTAAATAGGGACCTTCCATATGATAAAATATACCTTTTATTAAGTTCCATTTAACCCCTTAACGACGAAGGACGTAAATGTACGTCCTGATGACGTGGTACTTAACGCACCAGGACGTACATTTACGTCCTAAGCATAACCACGGGCATCGGAGCAATGACCGGATCATGCACGGCAGGTCCCAGCTGTTGATCGCAGCCAGGGACCCGCCGGTAATGGTGGACATCCGCGATTCCGCGGATGTCTGCCATTAACCCCTCAGATGCCGTGATCAATACAGATCACGGCATGTGCAGCATCGCGGTCACTTAAATGGATGATCGGATCGCCCTCAGCGCTGCCGCGGTGATCCGATCATCCAGCACGGCAGACGGAGGTCCCGTCACCTGGCTCCGCTGCCTTCCGGGAGTCTTCTGCTCTGATCTGCCTTCCCGCAGAGACCTATAATACTGATCAGTGCTGTGTCCTATACATAGCACTGAACAGCATTAGCAATCGAATGATTGCTATTAAAGTGTAAAAATAAAGTAAAAAAATAAAGTTAAAAAAATTTGAAAAACCCCCTCCCCCCAATAAAAACGAAAATTGTCCAATTTTCCTTATTTCACCCCAAAAAAGTTAAAAAAAATAAAACTTTATATACAAATTTGGTATCGCCGCATGCGTAAATATCTGAACTATTAAAATAAAATGTTAATGATACCGTACGGTGAACGGCGTGAACGTAAAAAAACAAAAAGTCCAAAATAGCTGCTTTTTTGTAACATTTTATTCCCAAAAATTTTTTAGAAAAAATGTATTGAAAGTTTTATATAAGTAAATATGGTATCAATAAAAAGTAAAGATCATGGCGCAAAAAATGAGCCCTCATACCACCGCTTATATGGAAAAATGAAAAAGTTATAGGTCTTCAAAATAGGGGGATCTTAAACGTACTAATTTGGTTAAAAAGTTAGATTTTTTTTAAGTGCTACAGTAATAGAAAAGTATGTTATCATTTTAATCATATTGACCCAAAGAATAAAGAACACGTCATTTTTACCGTAAATTGTACGGCGTGAAAACAAAACCTTCCAAAATTAGCAAAATTGCGGTTTTCTTTTTAATTTCCTCACACAAATAGTATTTTTTTGGTTGCGCCATACATTTTATGGTAAAGTGAGTCATGGTATTATAACGGACAACTTGTCACGCAAAAAACAAGCCCTCATATTAGTCTGTGGATGAAAATATAAAAGAGTTATGATTTTTTGAAGGCGAGGAAACGAAAACTTAAAAATAAAATTGTCTGCGTCCTTAAGGCCCAAATGGGCTGCGTCCTTAAGGGGTTAAATATTGACTTACACTACAAAATAAACAGGCTGTCACCTATGGTTTAGCATGCATTTATCATTGCACTTGAGTATACGTAGTCTCTCAGGATAAACTCCATATAAAGTGCAAAAACAGTGTGTGTATATCTTCTGTGTTTTTATACAAAGAATTCCAACGGGAGGTATGGTCCAGGTCTATCTTATATTCTGTTCTCAAAGCTGAGTTTTTTTTTTTTTTTATGTTACATGACAAATTCCTTTATGTATCAATGTTCTCATTTATGCCACTGTTCACATTTAACTCTGTTTATTTGCTGTATCTGACTACATTCATTCTGGGGATAAAGGAATTTATGTCATGTACAGAACAGAAGATAAACCTGGACCATACCTCCTGTTGGAATTTTTTGTGTGTATATTTTGTGTGTTTTTATACACTGTTTTTGCGCTTTATATGGAGTTTATCCTGAGAGACTACTTTATACTCAAGTGCAATAAGATAAATGTGTGCTAATCCATAGGTGACCAGTGGCAGCCTGTATATTTTGTAGTGTAAGTCGATATTTTATTGGAACGTAATAAAAGGTATATTTTATTGTATGGAAGGTCCCTATTCAAATCAGTGTCTATATTATTAATGTACTGGGAGACCCACCATTTTAACCTGAAAAGTGTTAATACCTAACAATCTAGCTAACAACCTACCTACCTGGTCACCTACTTCCCTGGCTATCTAACTACCTGGCTACCTACGTAGCAAGCTAGCTGCCTGCCTACCTACCTGGCTATCTAGCAACCTGAATATCTACCTACCTAACTATCCATCTACCTACCTACCTAGCTATCTACCTAGCAACCTAACTACCTACATGTATGGCTATCTACTTAGCTAGCTAACAATCTACCTAGAAACTTAACAAGCTATCTAGCTAACAACCAACCTAGCTATGAACATACCTAGCTACTGACATAGTTGCAACCTACCCATGTAGCTAGCTACCTACTTACCTGCCTACCTACCTATCTAGCTAGCTAACAACCTACCTACTATCAGACGTATTTATCTACTGAGGGGGTCTATGGTGGGGGATAGGCCTACTTAATGGGGGACCTACTATCCTTATTATGAGAGGCGATTGCACTGGAAATATGCAGAGTCAAACATGTTTTTCCTGCAGATGCTAAAGAGACGATTTTTACCTGGAAGAAGTTGACATGTCAGTCTGATCCAGATGCACAAGAAAAGGAAAGAGGACATCACTGATCAGAAATGATGTTACCTGTGAGTCCCTAGATGTAACTATAATCACCTATATGGTATACAGATCCTGTGTACAGCTGGTATCTACCTTTTTTATGATCCTGGATACAATTACTTATATGGTATACAGGTCCTGCAACAAAGTCCAAGACCACAGCACCAAAAATTATAAACTGATATGTGCAAAAGAGCTGTAGTTTATTGGTTCCCCAAAAAGTGTTTTTTGAGGAACCAATAAATAATAGCTCTTTTTTCCAATTTTGGTGCTGTGGTCTTGGACTTTGTTGCATGTTTGGTATCCGGATTGGCTATGTGGATGACTGCGGGGACAATGGATTTATCTAGTGCTGTCTTATCTGTTTATGTATGTGTGCATGCAAGCAAGAGTGTATTTTTGTGTGTGTGTGTATATATATATATATATATATATATATATATATATACGCACGCGTGCAGAGTGAGCTTGTGCTTTAGGGTGCACACCCTAATGCAATAGGCTGCGCACGCCTATGCTTAGGCCCTGTCAGGTTGAGTCCCTCAGTGATCTGGGGGCTCTCCTGAAGTGTCTACCTTGCTGTTATTATAAGTGTAATTTATTGTCATAGGATTATAGTGAGTGTATTAATGTATAGCTAGTGTAAAGGACCTGTGAGGACCTGTGGAATGTCACATAATGTTACCCAGAGGGCACCAGTTTAACACATGACCCGCAGCTTGACCAATGGGCTTAGGCTCAACCCCCCTCTATATAAGGGGGCAGCCATTACAATTCTCTCTCTTTCTGCTGAGGACAGCAAAGCACAGATATCACAGATCCTGAGTCTAGTACACCTGGAGGCCACAAAGCCTGCACACCAGCCACATTGTCAGTAAGTCATCTCATCTATGTCTGCTGTCTCTACTAAAGTCAAGACTTTGTTCAAGTCTAATCTAGTCTGCGTGGCTGAAGTATATTACAATAACTACAAGTCCTAGCAAGCTGCAGGGCCCTTTCCGTGTTATTGGTCTACTCTCTGGGATTCTGGCCTAGCTGTAAAGATAACACCTGTCTTAATTCCTGTGTTAAACCATAACTTGATTGTGGACTCTCCTTTCACTGCCTAGCCATTGGAATGGCTGAGATACCGTTCGTGTGGTTCCGGTACCCAAAAACCACTCTGGCATCATGAACATTAGGGGTTAATAACACCTTGCCTTTGGGGTTAATACAATCTTGCCCTATCCACCTACACCGCTACACCCCGTGGTCCTGCCATCACCATAAATCACCACAATATAATTCCAGAACTGTATCTTGTTTTGTTGGAGGAGGAGTCACCCTGTAGATTCTATTCACTGACTTGTGGGGAGAAATTGTGGAAAAAAGCCGGTACAGTGGAGGTGCTGCTCAGGTGGTGAAATGACAGGAAAAACTCAGGCGGTGCAGGATAACTATTTTTATTCAAAGTATTGGGACAACGCGTTTCGGCATCTGCTGATGCCTTCCTCAGGTCCACTTAAAAATTCTAGAACAGTAAAAAAAGATATATCTGTATATCTAAACCTAATTGTATACATATATCTGGATTAAAAAACATATGAATGGTGTAAGGTCTGGTACAGAAAAAATATATATAGTATAAAAATATATATATATTTTTGAAAACAATAAATTAATATTTCTCTATACATGCCTAAGATCTCGCCAACAGGTATAGAAGGCAAATAAAATACAGATAAACAAATAAATAAATACATATAAATGGATCAGCAGTGTCACAATGGATGGTCCATGAGCTGACAGATAAATGAATAAATACCTGAATAAAATGACATGCATAAGACATGGATGGTAAAAAGGATTTTTTCATGTGATAAAAACGATCAAAAGTATGGTCCATAAAAAATTGGAATGCAAAAATAGTTGTGCTGTCAGAAATAATGGAAAATGTATGTACATATACAGATTATGTGGCTTATGTTGCATATATGTCACGATTCGGCTGGCAGGTGGTGGATCCTCTGTGCCAGAGAGGGATTGGCGTGGACCGTGCTGGTGGACCGGTTCTAAGTTGCTACTGGTATTCACCAGAGCCCGCCGCAAAGCGGGATGGTCTTGCAGCGGCGGTAGCAACCAGGTCGTATCCACCAGCAACGGCTCAACCTCTCTGACTGCTGAAGATAGGCGCGGTACAAGGGAGTAGACAAGAGCAAGGTCGGACGTAGCAGAAGGTCGGGGCAGGCAGCAAGGATCGTAGTCAGGGGCAACGGCAGGAGGTCTGGAACACAGGCTAGGAACACACAGGGAAACGCTTTCACTGGTACAATGGCAACAAGATCCGGCAAGGAAGGGAAGGGGAAGTGAGGTTATATAGGGAAGTGCACAGGTGAATTCACTAATTAGAACCAGGCGCCAATCAGCGGCACACTGGCCCTTTAAATCGCAGAGACCCGGCGCGCGCGCGCCCTAGGGAGCGGGGCCGCGCGCGCCGGGACAAGACCGACGGAGAGCGAGTCAGGTACGGGAGCCGGGATGCGCATCGCGAGCGGGCGCCTGCCACATCGCGAATCGCATCCCGGCTGGGAGAGGTATCGCAGCGCACCCGGTCAGCAGGTCTGACCGGGGCGCTGCAATTGCGAGAATGTTGCGAGCGCTCCGGGGAGGAGCGGGGACCCGGAGCGCTCGGCGTAACAGTACCCCCCCCTTGGGTCTCCCCCTCCTCTTGGAGCCTGAGAACCTGAGGATAAGACTTTTGTCTAGGATGTTGTCCTCAGGTTCCCAGGATCTCTCTTCAGGACCACAGCCCTCCCAATCCACCAGGAAATTTTTTTTTCCTCTGACCGTCTTGGAGGCCAGAATCTCCTTCACGGAGAAGACGTCAGAAGAGCCGGAAACAGGAGTGGGAGAAACAAATTTGGGAGAGAAGCGATTAATGATGAGTGGTTTAAGGAGAGAGACATGGAAGGCATTGGGAATACGGAGAGAAGGAGGAAGAAGGAGTTTGTAAGAGACAGGATTGATCTGGCACAAGACTTTGAAAGGACCAAGATAGCGTGGTCCCAGTTTGTAACTGGGGACACGAAAGCGGACATATTTAGCGGAGAGCCATACCTTGTCTCCGGGCGCAAAAATGGGGGGAGTTCTTCTTTTCTTATCGGCAAACCTTTTCATGCGGGATGAAGCCTGTAAAAGAGAATTTTGGGTCTCTTTCCATATGGTGGAAAGATCACGAGTCACTTCATCCACAGCGGGCAAACCAGAGGGCAAGGGAGTAGGGAGGGGGGGAAGAGGGTGACGGCCGTACACCATGAAAAATGGGGACTTAGCAGAAGATTCTGAGACTCTGAAGTTGTATGAGAATTCGGCCCATGGTAGAAGATCTGCCCAGTCATCCTGGCGGGAGGAAACAAAATGCCGTAAATAGTCACCCAGGACCTGGTTAATTCTTTCTACTTGCCCATTGGATTGGGGATGATAAGAAGAAGAGAAGTTTAATTTAATCTTGAGCTGTTTACAGAGGGCCCTCCAGAATTTAGACACGAATTGGACGCCTCTATCCGAGACGATCTGTGTGGGCAAACCGTGAAGACGAAAAATGTGTACAAAAAATTGTTTTGCCAACTGAGGCGCTGAAGGGAGACCAGGAAGAGGAATAAAATGTGCCATCTTGGAAAATCGATCAACGACCACCCAAACAACGGTGTTGCCACGGGATGGGGGTAAGTCTGTAATAAAGTCCATACCAATCAGTGACCAAGGCTGTTCGGGGACAGGCAGGGGATGAAGGAGACCAGCAGGTTTCTGGCGAGGAGTCTTATCCCGGGCACAGACAGTACAGGCCCGCACAAAATCAACAACATCCGTCTCCAGAGTCGGCCACCAATAGAAACGAGAGATGAGTTGCAAGGATTTTTTGATGCCCGCATGGCCTGCGAGGTGGGAGGAGTGTCCCCATTTGAGAATCCCGAGACGTTGGCGTGGAGAAACGAAGGTCTTCCCTGGAGGAGTTTGCCTGATGGAGGCTGGAGAAGTGGAGATCAGACAGTCAGGAGGAATGATGTGTTGCGGAGAGACCTCTACTTCCGAGGCATCCGAGGAACGAGAGAGGGCATCGGCCCTAATGTACTTGTCGGCAGGACGAAAGTGAATTTCAAAGTTAAAACGGGCAAAGAACAACGACCACCTGGCCTGGCGAGGGTTCAGCCGTTGGGCAGACTGGAGATAGGAGAGATTCTTGTGATCGGTGTATATGATAACAGGAAATTTTGATCCCTCCAGCAGATGCCTCCATTCCTCAAGCGCCAATTTAATGGCCAGTAACTCTCGATCCCCGATGGAGAAGTTCCTCTCCGCCGGAGAGAAGGTCCTAGAAAAAACCCCACAAGTAACAGCATGCCCGGAAGAATTTTTTTGTAGAAGGACAGCTCCAGCTCCCACTGAGGAGGCATCTACCTCCAATAGGAAGGGTTTAGATGGGTCAGGTCTGGAGAGCACGGGAGCAGAAGAAAAGGCAGACTTGAGACGTTTAAATGCGTCTTCCGCTTGGGGAGACCAGGACTTGGGATTGGCATTTTTCTTGGTTAAAGCCACGATAGGAGCCACAATAGTGGAAAAGTGTGGAATAAATTGTCTGTAATAATTGGCGAACCCCAAAAAACGTTGGATAGCACGGAGTCCGGAGGGGCGTGGCCAATCTAAGATGGCAGAGAGTTTGTCTGGGTCCATTTGTAATCCCTGGCCAGAGACCAAGTATCCTAGGAAAGGAAGAGATTGGCATTCAAACAGACATTTCTCCATTTTGGCATAAAGTTGATTGTCTCGAAGTCTCTGAAGAACCATGCGGACATGTTGGCGGTGTTCTTCTAAGTTGGCAGAAAAAATCAGAATATCGTCCAGATAAACCACAACACAGGAATATAAGAGATCACGAAAAATTTCATTAACAAAGTCTTGGAAGACAGCAGGGGCGTTGCACAGGCCAAAGGGCATGACCAGATACTCAAAGTGTCCATCTCTGGTGTTAAATGCAGTCTTCCATTCGTCCCCCTCCCTGATGCGGATGAGATTATAAGCACCTCTTAAGTCCAGTTTGGTAAAGATGTGGGCACCTTGAAGGCGATCAAAGAGTTCTGAGATAAGAGGTAGGGGGTAGCGGTTCTTTACCGTGATTTTATTAAGTCCGCGGTAATCAATGCAAGGACGTAGGGAGCCATCTT
Source organism: Hyla sarda (assembly GCF_029499605.1). Taxonomy (NCBI): domain Eukaryota; kingdom Metazoa; phylum Chordata; class Amphibia; order Anura; family Hylidae; genus Hyla; species Hyla sarda. The sequence goes on from NC_079192.1 coordinate 355,915,856, forward strand.
TCTTGGACACAAAGAAAAATCCAGCTCCGGCAGGAGAGGAGGATTTGCGGATAAACCCCTTTTTTAAATTTTCCTGGATGTATTCAGACATAGCAAGAGTCTCTGGAGCAGACAGAGGATAAATTCTGCCCCGGGGTGGAGTAGTACCCGGGAGGAGGTCAATAGGACAGTCATAAGGCCTGTGAGGAGGTAAAGTCTCAGCTTGCTTTTTGCATAACACGTCAGCATAGTCCATATAAGCCTTAGGAAGACCGGTTACAGGGGGAACCACAGGGTCACGGCAGGGAGTACAGGGAACCGGTTTAAGACAGTCCTTGAAACAAGAGGTACCCCAGCTCTTGATCTCTCCTGTGGACCAATCAAGGGTTGGAGAATGGCGTTGAAGCCACGGTAATCCAAGAAGAATTTCGGAAGTGCAGTTGGAGAGGACCAAAAACTCAATTTTTTCGTGATGAGGTCCGATGCACATTAGGAGAGGTTCCGTGCGGTAACGCACGGTACAGTCCAATCTTTCATTGTTAACAGAATTGATGTAGAGGGGTCTGGCGAGACTGGTCACTGGGATGTTGAACCTGTTGATGAGAGAGGCCAAAATAAAATTTCCTGCAGATCCGGAATCCAAGAAGGCCATAGCAGAGAAGGAGAAGGTAGAGGAAGATATTCGCACAGGCACAGTAAGGCGTGGAGAAGCAGAGTTGACATCAAGAACTGCCTCAGCTTTGTGCAGAGTCAGCGTACGTCTTTCCAGGCGGGGAGGACGGATAGGACAATCCTTCAGGAAGTGTTCGGTACCAGCACAGTACAGGCACAGATTCTCCATGCGGCGTCGTGTCCTCTCTTGAGGTGTCAAGCGAGACCGGTCAACTTGCATAGCCTCCACGGCGGGAGGCACAGGAACGGATTGCAGAGGACCAGAGGAGAGAGGAGCCGGGGAGAAAAAACGCCTTGAGCGAACAAAGTCCATATCCTGGCGGAGCTCCTGACGCCTTTCGGAAAAACGCATGTCAATGCGGGTGGCCAGATGAATAAGTTCATGCAGGTTAGCAGGAATTTCTCGTGCGGCCAGAACATCTTTAATGTTGCTGGATAGGCCTTTTTTAAAGGTCGCGCAGAGGGCCTCATTATTCCAGGATAATTCGGAGGCAAGAGTACGGAATTGGATGGCGTACTCGCCAACAGAAGAATTACCCTGGACCAGGTTCAGCAGGGCAGTCTCAGCAGAAGAGGCTCGGGCAGGTTCCTCAAAGACACTTCGAATCTCCGTGAAGAAGGAGTGTACAGAGGCAGTGACGGGGTCATTGCGGTCCCAGAGCGGTGTGGCCCATGACAGAGCTTTCCCAGACAGAAGGCTGACTACGAAAGCCACCTTAGACCTTTCAGTAGGAAACTGGTCCGACATCATCTCCAAGTGCAGGGAACATTGCGAAAGAAAGCCACGGCAAAACTTAGAGTCCCCATCAAATTTATCCGGCAAGGATAATCGTAGGCCGGAAGCGGCCACTCGCTCGGAGGAGGTGCAGGAGCTGGCGGAGGAGATGATTGCTGAAGCTGTGGTAGTAGCTGCTGTAACATCACGGTCAGTTGAGACAGCTGGTGGCCTTGTTGCTCTATCTGTTGCGACTGCTGGGCGACCACCGTGGTGAGGTCGGCGATAACTGGCAGTGAGACTTCAGCGGGATCCATGGCCGGATCTACTGTCACGATTCGGCTGGCAGGTGGTGGATCCTCTGTGCCAGAGAGGGATTGGCGTGGACCGTGCTGGTGGACCGGTTCTAAGTTGCTACTGGTATTCACCAGAGCCCGCCGCAAAGCGGGATGGTCTTGCAGCGGCGGTAGCAACCAGGTCGTATCCACCAGCAACGGCTCAACCTCTCTGACTGCTGAAGATAGGCGCGGTACAAGGGAGTAGACAAGAGCAAGGTCGGACATAGCAGAAGGTCGGGGCAGGCAGCAAGGATCGTAGTCAGGGGCAACGGCAGGAGGTCTGGAACACAGGCTAGGAACACACAGGGAAACGCTTTCACTGGCACAATGGCAACAAGATCCGGCAAGGAAGGGAAGGGGAAGTGAGGTTATATAGGGAAGTGCACAGGTGAATTCACTAATTAGAACCAGGCGCCAATCAGCGGCACACTGGCCCTTTAAATCGCAGAGACCCGACGCGCGCGCACCCTAGGGAGCGGGGCCGCGCGCGCCGGGACAAGACCGACGGAGAGCGAGTCAGGTACGGGAGCCGGGATGCGCATCGCGAGCGGGCGCCTGCCGCATCGCGAATCGCATCCCGGCTGGGAGAGGTATCGCAGCGCACCCGGTCAGCAGGTCTGACCGGGGCGCTGCAATTGCGAGAATGTTGCGAGCGCTCCGGGGAGGAGCGGGGACCCGGAGCGCTCGGCGTAACAATATATATGTACATTTGGGAGGTTCCAGGGGGTGAAGGGTTAAAAAATTATCTACTAGCATTTGCATGAAAAAGACTTACCCCAAAACTCCATTGGTGTCCAATGTGAGAGAGCTAGGGGAGGAAGGCAGAAGGTTGAGGGTTAAGGATAGGACCGAGCTGGTGAATATATGCAGTGGAGTGGGGAGGCAGAGCATTGCTCGTTTCTGAAAAAGGAACGGATACCTGAAAGATGATCCTGTCCGGCATCTGCACCGCTGCTGTTATGAGCAGTGTGCCGGGAGCGCGCGCATATGACTGCTGGTGCCGGCGCGTCACTTCCGGTAGGTTGCCTCAGCAACCACAGACGCTAGGCTGGAGCGATGCGCTCCTGTCAGCTGGTGAGCTGTCAGGAGGATCGCGGATGTGTAGTGCAGACCGCTGGGAGTGTCCACTGTTACAGTTTTTTTTTTATACTATATATATTTTCTGTACCAGACCTTACACCATTCATATGTTTTTTTATCTAGATATATGTATACAATTAGGTTTAGATATACAGATATATCTTCTTTTACTGTTCTAGAATTGTTAAGTGGACCTGAGGAAGGCATCAGCAGATGCCGAAACGCGTTGTCCCAATACTTTAAATAGAAATTGTTATCCTGCACTGCCTGAGTTTTTCCTGTCATTTCACCACTTGAGCAGCGCCTCCACTGTACCGGCTTTTTTCTACAATTTCTCCCCACATTGCATATCGGCTTCTTACTTAGGAATCCGATGCCGGTGGGAGAGCTGCAGCTCATCCAACATTAGGGCTGCACAGGTCCCAGTGCGGCTCTTCCAAGGTCGGTATATCACTGTTGGTGTGGTGGAGGGTGCACATCAGTAAATACACTTTCTCAGGGAGCGCCCCCTGCACCTTTTTCTCTCCCCTCGTCTTCTGTTCACTGACTTGTAGCAGTGCTGGTCTTTTAAGGAATTCCAGTTAAAGGGGTACTCCGCCCCTAGACATCTTATCCCCTATCCAAAGTATAGGGGATAAGATGTCAGATCGCCGGGGTCCCGCTGCTGGGGACCCCGGGGATCGCTGCTGCAGCACCCCGCTATCATTACTGCGCAGAGCGAGATCGCTCTGCACGTAATGACGGGCAATACAGGGGCCGGAGCATCGTTACGTCACGGCTCCGCCCCTGGTGGTCGTCACGCCCCCTGCCATAGACTTGCAATAAGGGAACGGGCCGTGATGTAATGAGGGGCGGAGCCATGATTTCACGCTGCTCCGGCCCCTGTATCGCCCGTCATTACGCACAGAGCGAACTCGCTCTGTGCAGTAATGATGGCAGGGTGCCGCAGCGGCGATCCCCGGGGTCCCCAGCAGCGGGACCGCGGCGATCTAACATCTTATCCCCTATCCTTTGGATAGGGGATAAGATGCCAGGGGCGAAGTACCCCTTTAAGCACACCCCTCCCTGCCTGAAACATCCGTTATTGTGTTCTTTGCACAAGATGAAAAAAATTTACCTTGAATACAATACATTTCTTTCTGGTTGAGAATGTCTGGATTCAGGGGAGGGGGATCATTTTAGACAAACTCTTTTCGGAAAAAAAAAATGAATGACTGTCTAGAACTAATGTTACAAGAGACAGCAGGGTTCTCACACATAAAAGACACGTTGCAGAACCCACACGTTCAATTCTTTGTAGATGGGAGCAGATGTCCGGAGGATGGCAGATTCTTCATTAGGTATGCAGTAACTCTACATTACACCAAGTAGTCAAAGCTGAACCACTCCTACCTTATTGCCCAGGACAAAAAGTAGAGTTGGCTGCACTAACTGATGCCTGCAGACTGGGTTAAACCACTAACATTTACACAGATTTATCTGGAAGGCTTTTCTCACCTCTTCATGTTAACCAATCAAAGATGCAGAGGGTTGGAGCATTGTCAACATTAGGACCCATACCAAGGCCAGTACTCTAGAAGCCAAAAGTATGAGTTGGCTGACATAACTGCAAAGGCCATTGCGGCACTGCCATGGAAAGGGAAGGACAAGCCAGTCCTAGTGATATCTGCCAGAGACGTGGAAATAAGCGTGTTAAAAACTCTTCCACAACAGGCAGATGTTGCTGTAAAGGAATCTTGAAAGAATTTAGGGCAGAGGAGGAAAGACTGCACATGGAGGACTTCCGCAAAAGTTTGCCTGCCTAGATCTCTGTTCCCAATGATGGCCCAAGTAATACATGATAAAACACATTTGTCCAAAGGGACCATGATGCAAGTCTTGGATAGACTAATCTTGGATAGCCCCTGGTATCTCCATCACCGTAATAGCTCTTTGAGCCTGTATGACCTGTGCTCTACGCAATCAAGGGAGGACTGTAACAGTCCCCCGAAAGCATATCCAAAGCCATTCGTCTGCTTTAGAGAGTCCAGGTAGATTACATAAGCTTGACCCCTTGTTCAGGCTATGAGTATGTCTTGGTGTGTGTTGATCTCTTTTCAGGCTGACCTGAGGCCTACCCCATGAGGAGGATGTACTACATCTACAACACCAGTATGGGAATCTGACCTCTTATGTGCAGACCTTGCATAAACATTTAAAACTAACACATGGACAAGTGTTTTCTTCCATTCCATATCCAGATAGCCTTAAAGGAACTCATAGTCTCCAGCCTGGTGATTGGGTGGTGATAAAGAGACACGTCCAAAAATCTTTGGACCCCCGATTTGATGGCCCATAACAGGTGTTAGTGACTAACAGTACCTCTGTAAAGCTAGAGGGAAAGGCTGATTGGATCCATGCCTCACACTGCAAGAAAGTGCTTCCTCTAGTGGGAGAATTAAGATCTGCATTTATATCCTTTTCATGTTGTGTCTAATAGTAACAGGAACATACAAAAATCTACACCAAGAAATGGAAGTTGATGATAAGTCCCTCAAACACTGCTAGGTCAAGAACTAAATGTGCGAGACTGCTGGATGTATACCCACTCCCTTGTATCAGCTTCCAGCATGCCGTATCTGGCAATCCCAGTACCCACAGAAGAAATATCAAACTGGAGAACTTGTTCTGACACTAGCTAATAATGATACCCAATATGTAAGAAATCAGAACACCTCTGTGGGGATTCCAATTGTAGAGTGCGAAGAAGCCCCCTGCCCAACTTGAATGAAACTGGTACTGTATTTTCCAGCATATAAGATGACTTTTTAACCCAGGAAAATCTTCTCAAAGTCAGGGGTCGTCTTATACGCCGGGTGTCGTCTTACAGGGTGGGTGCTGCAGTCAGCCAGGACGCCCGGGGTATGGATAGAGATAGAGACAGTGGCAGATCCGGGGGGGAATGGGATTTCCCATTAAAACGAGATTCATTTCCCCCCATCACATTCGGGGCATCCCTGTGTCCCGAAAGATCTTTTCGGGACACAAGGATATCCTGGTTACCTTTCTGCAGCCCCGCGTTAAATTAAAAATGCAGGGGCTGCTGGTAAGTAGCACACGCAGGGAAGCACTGATGTCCTGTGTGTGCACCCATGGAAACAGAGCAGAGTGGAGCAGCTAGGTGGAGGACATGGTAAGTTACCAGTGGCACGTCATCTTCGGTGCTTCAACCACCGCTCCTCCGGTCTCAGGACCTACTGCTATGGCCTATATGCCATAGTAGAAGGTCATGACCCCTGACCAGAGAAGCAGTGGTCGGAGCACTGAAGTGGGGCAGTACACAGTACACCGTATATGGCTGAAGGCTGTATGTCTGTGGGGGCCACTGCCTAACAAATGTGGGGGGAACTATACTGCCAAACTTATGTGGGGGGAACTATACTGCCAAACTTATGTGGGGGGAACTATACTGCCATCCTAATGTGGGGGAACTATACTGCCAATCTTATGTGGGGGGAACTATACTACCAACCTAATGTGGGGGGAACTATGCTGACAACCTAATGTGGGGAGAACTATACTGACAACCTAATGTGGGGGGAACTATGCTGACAACCTAATCTGGGGGGGAACTATGCTGACAACCTAATGTAGGGGTAATCCACTGCCCCAGCTCTCGGAACATTTTGTTCCCAACTCTGGGTGCAGGCTGTGGGGGTTTTGATGTCACAGCAATGCCTCTTGTGACATGCACTATGCACACAGCCATTTGTCCACTCAAACTACCATGTGGCTTAGTTTCCACATGTTTTTTCTTCTGGCAGTTTTTGGAAAACTGCCACTGCAGACTTTGAGCCAAAGCCAGAAGTGTATTCAAAAGGAATAGGACATATAAAGGAAGGACTTGCACTTCTCTTCCCTTATGGATCCACTTCTGGCTCAAAAACTGCCAGAAAAAAAAAAACAAATGGAAACTTAGCCACATGGAAGTTTGAGTGGACAAAAGGCTGTGTGCATTGTGCATGTCACAAGGGGCGGAAACTTAGCCTATCCAAAATCACTAAGGAACATTCTTTAGGAGATAATGAGACAACCAATCCTACTCAACAACTTAAAGGAAATCTGTCATCAGAATCACCCGCACTAAATCTGTTACACAAGCTTGTAGTGCGGGTGATCCTGATTAAAACGCTTCTTACCCGGTTAAAAATGGTTCAGCGGTTCTTAAGATATCTATATCTTTAGTTTTCTGTTATTCCCTGGCTTGGGACTCAGTGGGAGGTCTTATCATCTCGGACTCGGCTACACGTCATTCTAGCTGGATGGAGCGGCCTCCCGGCTCATGAATATTCATGAACTTATCCTCGAGGTCTAACTCCTTTTTCTAGGTCTGGTGGGGAGGGACGTGCATGTGCCGCGTTCCGTACACCCGGAAGCGGCGTTCTCCCCCCGGCTTCACTCGAGCTGCGGCCCTATACAAGTAAGAAGACGGGCTGCATGAGTGAAAAGCTTGTTCCTTCAGTTTGTGAATAAAAACACCCTCCGTCCCTCCCTTCCTCCCACCCCTGGCTTTTCACTTATGCAGCCCATCTTCTTACTTGTATAGGGCCGCAGCTCGAGTGATGCGTGGAGAACGCCGCTTCCGGTTGTACGGAACACGGCGCATGCGCGGCCCTCCCCACCAGACCTAGAAAAAGGAGTTAGACCACGAGGATAAGTTCATGAATATTCATGAGCCGGGCTGCCGCTCCACCCAGCTAGAATGACATGTAGCCGAGTCCGAGATGATAAAACCTCCCACAAAAATTTGAAAGTTTTGCATTTTTCTAACTTTGAAGCTTTCTGCTTGTAAGGAAAATGGATATTACGAATACATTTTTTTTGGTTCACATATACAATATGTCTACTTTATGTTTGCATCATAAAATTGATGAGTTTTTACTTTTGGAAGACACCAGAGGGCTTCAAAGTTCAGCAGCAATTTTCCGATTTTTCACAAAATTTTCAAACTCGATATTTTTCAGGGACCAGTTCAGGTTTGAAGTGAATTTGAAGGGTCTTCATATTAGAAATACCCCATAAATGACCCCATTATAAAAACTACACCCCCCAAAGTATTCAAAATGACATTCAGTCAGCGTTTTAACCCAATGTATCACAGGAATAGCAGCAAAGTGAAGGAGAAAATTCACAATCTTCATTTTTTACACTCACATGTTCTTGTAGACCCAATTTTTGAATTTTTACAAGGGGTAAAAGGAGAAAATTTTTACTTGTATTTGTAGCCCAATTTCTCTCGAGTAAGCACATACCTCATATGTCTATGTAAAGTGTTCGGCGGGCGCAGTAGAGGGCTCAGAAGGGAAGGAGCGACAAGGGGATTTTGGAGAATACGTTTTCTGAAATGGTTTTTGGGGGGCATGTTGCATTTAGGAAGCCCTTATGGTGCCAGAACAGCAAAAAAAAAACAAACACATGGCATACCATTTTGGAAACTAGACCCCTCGGGGAATGTAACATGGGATAAAGTGAGCCTTTATACCCCACGGGTGTTTCACGACTTTTGCAAATGTAAAAAAATAATAATAATTTTTACCTAAAATGCTTTGTTTTCCCAAAAATGTTACATTTTTAAAAAGTGTAATAGCAGAAAATACCCCTAAAAATTTGAAGCCCAATTTCTCCCTATTCAGAAAACACCCCTTATGGGGGTGAAAAGTGCTCTGCTGGCGCACTACAGGTCTCAGAAGAGAAGGAGTCACATTTGGCTTTTTGAAAGCAAATTTTGCTCTGGGGGCATGCCGCATTTAGGAAGCCCCTATGGTGCCAGGACAGCAAAAAAAAAACACATGGCATACCATTTTGGAAACTAGACCCCTCGGGGAACGTAACAAGGGGTTAAGTGAACCTTTATACCCAACAGGTGTTTCACGACTTTTGCATATGTAAAAAAAAAATTATTTTTTTTTTACCTAAAATGCTTGTTTTCCCAAAAATTTTACATTTTTAAAATGAGTAAAAGCAGAAAATACCCCCCAAAATTTGTAACACAATTTCTCCCGAGTACGGCGATACCCCATATGTGACCCTAAACTGTTGCCTTGAAATACGACAGGGCTCCAAAGTGAGAGCGCCATGCGCATTTGAGGCCTAAATTAGGGACTTGCATAGGGGTGGACATAGTGGAATTCTACGCCAGTGATTCCCAAACAGGGTGCCTCCAGCTGTTGCAAAACTCCCAGCATGCCTGGACAGTCAACGGCTGTCCGACAATACTCGGAGTTATTGTTTTGCAACAGCTGGAGGCTCCGTTTTGGAAACAGTGGTGTACCAGACGCTTTCATTTTTATTGGGGAGTGGAGGGTGGCTGTGTAGGGGTATGTGTATATGTAGTGTTTTTTTACTTTTTATTTTATTTGGTGTTAGTGTAGTGTAGTGTTTTTAGGGTACAGTCACACGGGCGGGGGTTCACAGTAGTTTCTCGCTGGCAGTTTGAGCTGCGGCAGAAAATTTGCCGCAGCTCAAACTTGCAGCCAGATACTTGCTGTAAACCTCCGCCCATGTGAGTGTACCCTGTACATTCACATGGGGGGGGGGGGGGGTAACATCCAGCTGTTGCAAAACTACAACTCCCATCATGCGCTGACAGACTGTACATGCTGAGAGTTTTAGTTTTGCAACAGCTGTGGGCACACTGGTTATGTATCACTGAGTTTGTGACCTAACTCAGTGTTTCACAACCAGTGTGCCTCCAGCTGTTGCAAAACTACAACTCCCAGCATGTACGGTGCATGGTGTACATTGACTGCTGAGAGTTGGAGTTTGCAACAGCTGGAGGCACACCGGTCGTGAAACACTGAGTTAGGTAAAAAAAAAAACTGAGTGTGCCTTCAGCTGTTGCAAAACTACAACTCTCAGCAGTCACCGACAGCCAACGGGCATGCTGGGAGTTGTAGTCATGCAACCAGCAGATGCACCACTACAACTCCCAGCATGCACTTTAGCTGTTTGTGCAAGCTGGGAGTTGTAGTTATACAACAGCTGAAGGTACACTTTTCCATAGAAAAAATGTGCCTCCAGCTGTTGCAAAACCATAAGTCCCAGCATGCCCATAAGGGAATGCTGGGAGTTGTGGTGGTCTGCCTCCTGCTGTTGCATAACTACAGTTCCCAGCATGCCCTTTTTGCATGCCGGGAGCTGTTTCTAACAGCAGGAGGCTGTCCCTCACCTCCAACGATCCACGCCGCGCAGGTCAGTCCCTCGTTGTCGCCGCTGCTGGAGACCCGATTGACCCGGAATCGCCGCAGATCGCTGGACTGAATTGTCCAGCGATCTGTGGCCATCGCCGACATGTGGGGGCATAATGACCCCCCTGGGCGATATGCCAGGATGCCTGCTGAACGATTTCAGCAGGCATCCGGCTCCGGTCCCCAACCGGCTAGCGGTGGGGACCAGAATTCCCACGGGCGTATGGATACGCCCTCGGTCCTTAAGGACTCTGAATGCAGGGCATATCCATACGCCCTATGTCCTGAAGAGGTTAAGAACCGGGTAAGAAGCGTTTTAATCAGGATCACCCGCACTACAAGCCTGTGTAACAGGTTTAGTGCCGGTGATTCTGATGACAGATTTCCTTTAATTTACAACACAGACACAGTTTTGAAAATTCTTTGCACACTCTGCACACTCATTTACACACTCATACATCCTTCCCTTTGCACAGCTCAGTCACCCATTTCTTCAGAGATAAAACATTAGGGCTCAATTAACGGACACATTTAACACCTTAAGGACGCAGCTCATTTTCCCCTTAAGGACGCAGGCCTTTTTTGCAAATCCGACCACTGACACTTAAAGCATTAATAACTTTGGGATGCTTTTACTTTTCATTCTGATTCCGACATTGTTTTTTCGTGACATATTCTACTTCATGTTAGTGGTAAAAATTTTGCCGATACTTGCATCATTTCTTGGTGAAAAATTCCAACATTTATGAAAAATGTTGCATTTTTTTATTTGGAAACTCTCTGCTTATAAGGAAAATGGACATCCCAAATAAATGATATATTGATTCACATATACAATATGTCTACTTTATGTTTGCATCATAAAGTTGACATGTTTTTTTCTTTTGGAAGACATCAGAGGGCTTCAAAGTATTGCAGCAATTTTCCAATTTTTCACAACATTTTCTAAATCAGAATTTTTCAGGGACCAGTTCAGTTTGGAAGTGCATTTGAGGGGCGTTCATATTAGAAATACCCTACAAATGACTCCATTATAAAAACTGCACCCCTCAAAGTATTCAAAATGACATTCAGTAAGTGTGTTAACCCTTTAGGTGTTTCACAGGAATAGCAGCAACGTGAAGGAGGAAATTCAAAATTTTCATTTTTTACACCTGCATGTTCTTGTAGACCCAGTTTTTCAATTTTTACAATGGGTAAAAGGAGAAAAATCATCCTAAAATTTGTAACCCAATTTCTCTTGAGTAAGGAAATATCTCATATGTGTATGTCAAGTGTTCGGCAGACACAGTAGAGGGCTCATAAGGGAAGGAGCGACAATGGGATTTTGGAGAGCGAGTTTTTCTGAAATGGTTTTTGGGGGGCATGTTACATTTAGGAAGCCCCTATGGTGCCAGAACAGCAAGAAAACCCCCACATGGAATACTATTTTGGATACTACACCCCTCAGGGAACGTAACAAGGGGTCCAGTGAGCCTTAACACCCCACAGGTGTTTGGCGACTTTTCGTTAAATTTGGATGTGTAAATGATTTTTTTTTTTCACTAAAATGCAGTTTTTTCCCCAAAATTTTACATTTACATTACGGCTAGCGGCAGGGACCGGAATTCCCACTGGCGTATGCATACGCCCCACGTCCTTAAGGACTTGGGTGCAGGGCGTATGCATACGCCCGGCGTCCTGAACAGGTTAATAAGGGGAGCAGTGAGTATTTACACCCCACTGGCGTTTGACAGATCTTTGGAACAGTGGGTTGTGCAAATTAAAAATTTAATTTTTCATTTTCACGGACCACTGTTCCAAAAATCTGTCAGACACCTGTGGGGTGTAAATGCTCATTGCACCCCTTATTACATTCTGAGAGGGGTGTAGTTTCCAAAATGGGGTCACATTGTTCTGGCACTATAGGGGCTTTGTAAACACATGGCCTTCAATTCTGGACAAATTTTCTCTTCAAAATCCCAATGGCGCTCCCTCTCTTCTGAGCATTGTAGTTCACCCACAGAGCACTTTACATCCACATATGGGGTATGTTCTTACTCAGAAGAAATAGGGTTACAAATTTTGGCGGGCTTTTTTTTCCTATTTTCCCTTGTAAAAATGAAAAATTTAGGGTAACACCAGCATTTTAGTAAAAAAAACTAAACATTTTTTCTCATTTTCCCATCCAACTTTAACAAAAATTCGTCAAACACCTGTGGGGTGTTCAGGCTGAAAATGGAAAGTATGGAACAACACCAGCATGTCAGTGTAAAAAAAAATATTTTTTAACACTAACATGCTGCTGAAGACCCCACTATTTCATTTTCATAAGGGGTAAAAGGATGAAAAGCCCCACAACATTTTTAACACAATTTCTGCCGAGTACGGAAATACCCCATATGTGGCCCTAAACTGTTGCCATGAAATACGACAGGGCTCCGAGGTGAGAGAGCGCCATGTGCATTTGAGGCCTAAATGAGGGATTTGCATAGGGGCGGACATGGATGTAAGTGTTACTCTTGCTTCCTCCACCGCAAATACCCTACCCTTGTGTTTCCCAAACAAGGTGCCTCCAGCTGTTGCAAAGCTCCCAGCATGCCTGGACAGTCCAGAAATGTCGGGAGTTGTTTTTTTGCAACAGCTGGAGGCTCTGTTTTGGAAACGCATTGTTATTTTTGGGGGTGGGGGTGGAATTGTGTAAGGGTGTATATGTAGTGTTTTACTTTTTATTTTGTGGTAGTGTAGTGTAGTGTAGTTAGTGTTTTTAGGGTACATTTACACGGGCGTGGCTTTACAGTGAGTTTCCCGCTGGGAGTTTGAGTTAGGGTGGAAAATTTGCCGCAGCTTAAACTTGAATTGGGAAACTCACTGTAAAGCTCCGCCCGTGTGAATGTACCCTGTAGATTCACATTGTGGGGGGGGGGGGGGTAGGGGGTGTTTACGGGCTCAAACCTCCGACTGTTGCAAAACTACAACTCCCAGCATGTACTGACAGCCGCTTGTTGCCGGGCATGCTGGTAGTTTTGCAAGATCTGGAGGGCCACAGTTTAGAGACCGCTGCACAGTGATTTCCAAACTGTGGTCCTCCAGATCTTGCAAAACTACAAATCCCAGCATGCCCAGATGGTAATTGGCTGTCTGGGCATGCTTGGAGTTGTAGTTTTGCAACAGCTGGAGTCACATGACTACAACTCCCAGTATGCCCAGACAGCCGTTTGCAGCCGGGCATGCTGGGAGTTGTCGTTTTGTAACATCTGGAGGACTACAGTTTGGAGACCACTGTGTAGTGTTCTCCAAACTGTGATCCTCCAGATCTTGCAAAACTACAACTCCCGGCATGCCCAGACAGTCTGGGCATGCTGGGAGTTGTAGTTTTGCAACTTGTCAGGGGGAGGGCACTTTCCCCCGTCATCTCCGCGCACCCGCCATCGCCACCACGCCAGACCTCCAGATCTTCGCGCACCCGCCATCGCTGGACCTCCAGGTTCTCCGTGCACCCGCCACACACCGGCCACCACGGGTGTCGCGTGAGAGTGGTCTCCTGCCGGACACCCTGGGACTTTAGCTAATTAACCCGATCAGCGCCGCGGGAGCACGCACTTAACACGCAAAGGTATCGCGTTATCCGCCATATAAATGCGGCGTTCTGCATGAAGGGGTTAAGCAGAACTTCTCACCTGCCGGAGACAACCGGAGGTGAAAAGTTCAACCCCCGGGATGCAGCAGCTGCAAATATGTGAACGAGGGGTATACCCGTCGCTCTGTGCGAACTCACTTCAGCAGCCAACGGGTATACCCGTCGTCCTGCGTTAAGGGGTTAAATACAGTTCTACCTTTCCATCTAAGTCTGGCTTTAAAGTACAGAAAAATATACTGGACTGGTACAATAAAAAAAAAAAAGGTATTAGATAACTCCGATACAGCACAAAATTTACCAGCAGTACGATACAAAAATCAATCATCATCATCAGTAAAATCATTCTTAACGGTATCATCATTAATAAATATCATCGTTAACGGTATCATCATCATCATCATCAAAAAAATATAATTTTTAACCCCGTGGGGATGGAGGGTTTTCCAGTTTTTGCACTTTCGTTTTTTCCTCCTTGCCTTTTAAAAATCATAACCCTTTCAATTTTGCAGCTAAAAATTCATATGAGGGCTTATTTTTTGCACCACCAATTCTACTTTGTAATGATATCAGTCATTTTACTCATAAATCTACGGCGAAATGGAAAAAAAAAATCTTTGTGCGACAAAATTGAAGAAAAAACACAATTTTTTTCTTTATTCTGTAGGTCCATACGATTAAAATGATACCCTACTTATATAGGTTTTATTTTGTCGTACTTCTGGAAAAAATCATAACTACATGCAGGAAAATTTATAGGTTTAAAATTGTCATGTTCTGACCCCTATAACTTTTTTATTTTTCCACGTATGGGGTGGTATGAGGGCTAATTTTTTGCACCGTGATCTGAAGTTTTTAGCGGTACCATTTATATATTAATAGGACTTTTTGATCACTTTTTATTCATTATTTCATTATATAAAAAGTGACCAAAAATACTCTATTTTGGACCTTGGAATTTTTTGGGACGTACGCCATTGACCGTGCGTTTTAATTAACAATATATTTTTTATAATTCGGACATTTCCGCACACGGATATACCACATATGTTTGTTTTTATTTCCACTGTTTTTTTTTTATTGGGAAAAGGGGGTGATTCAAACTTTTATTAGGGAAGGGGTTAAATGATCTTTAATCACTTTTTTTTCACTTTTTTTTGCAATGTTATAGCTCCCATTGGGGCTATAACACTCCACACACTGATCTTTTACATTGATCATTGGTTTCTCATAGGAAGCCACTGATCAATCATTCTGCCGCTTGACTGCTCATGCCTGGATCTCAGGCACTGAGCAGTCATTCGGTGATCGGACAGCATGGAGGCAGGTAGGGACCCTCCGGCTGTCCTGTAAGCTGTTCAGGATGCCACGATTACGCCGCGGCAATCCCGAACAGCTCCCTGAGCTAACTGGCAGTGCTTTACTTTCACTTTAGACACGGCGTTCAACTCTGAACTCCGCGTCTAAAGGGTTAATAGGGTACAGCACCGCGATCAGTGCCGCACCCTATTAGCCACGGGTCCTGCCCATTGTTAGAGGCCAGGCCTGACCCGCTATGACACTGGGCCACGGCGTGCCCCACGTTATAGAAAGGGAGTGGGCTGAGGGCGTATAGGTAAGCCCTCCGTCCCCAAAGAGTTAAAGATATCATCATCATCATTAAAAAATATCATCGTTAACGATATCATCTTTAAAAAATATCATCATTAACGGTATCAAAAATCAAGGAGGAAAGAGGGAAAGAAAAAAAACATTTTACTGGTTCTCTCACAATTTCTGCCGAGTTTGCTAAACTGTGGATTAAAATTTAAGCAGCAGCAATCAATCAACTACCACAAGAACTCCTCTGTGAAATTCCCTGTCGCTAGGGCTAGTCCTAGAGGGTCAACAAAAGCCATCTCCCAGGCCTGCCCAAAGAACACAGATAAGCTACAGTTCCATAAAGAAATAAGCAGACTTAACGTGTTCTTGTGGAGATTAGACTCCTAGTTTGGACAGTTCTCGGTTGCCCTGGACAGCCGGGAAGGTGTTGGTCCAACAGACTTGGCTTTTCCCTCGAGTGTGGTCCAGGGAACAGAATCCCACTTCTGACACTTCTGACACCAACTGTCAAGGATGGGTACGGATAAGGCCTTAAAATGTGTGTGACTGCTGCTGTGCATACTGCTGAGTGTCGACACAAGAAATATACACCAGACAAAAAAGTTGGTATAAAACTCTCTCAGGAAGAAACCTAGGAACTGTTCCCAAGAGTTCTCAGAGAATTCTGTTTATTATATGGAAGTACATTGGTTTTTAAATTTGACAAAAAGGGGAGGTTATTTATCGCGTCAAAATCATCATGTTATATATTTGTTTTGTGTCTATATACATTAGCATATTATCATTAATTTCTCTCTTGGCCATATTTTGTCTCTAAACTTCCAACTCCTTCTTATCTCGCTTCTCTTGGCCTCATTCCAAGGTCTCCATCTTAGTCACGAGCAGATAGCAAGCTGGATATATAAGTTAAGGGTAACAAATATCTTTTTGCAGCATTAGCAATGATCTATAAGTATTAATATATATTGATCGGCAGTCAAAATCATTTTAATCAACTTGTCAGTACCATGTTATAAACTGGGTCCTCGCTATTTGGGTCCTTACAAAATCAAAAAACACTTAAACCCTGTAGCTTATTCTCTCAATCTACCTTCCTCTCTCCGGATCTCAAATTCTTTTCATGTATCCCTCTTAAAACCATAACCGCTTCTCTAAAAAAGTCACTCCTACTCCCATCTCTGGTACCTCTCTAATATCACTGAAGAGATAGATGTTCGGCTTCATAAACAAATAGAGAGGGCCGCCCGGGCAGGTACAGTGGTAATAATGGGAGATTTTAACTATCCAGATATAGATTGGGGTCCGGGGTTGGCTAAAACTACAAAGGGGCGACAATTCCTAAATTTATTGAAGGATAATTTTATGGGCCAGTTTGTGGAGGACCCATCAAGAAGTGATGCCTTGTTGGATCTGATCATTTCCAACAACGCAGAGCTGATTGGTAATGTAACTGTGCGGGAAAACCTTGGTAATAGCGACCACAATATAGTTACTTTTGACTTAAAATGTAGAAAACAAAGACAGGCGGGGAAGGCAAAAACATATAACTTTAAAAGGCAAACTTCCCTGGGCTGAGGGCTGCACTACAGGACATAGACTGGGGGGAGGTGTTCTCAAATACTGATACAGAAGGTAAATGGGACATCTTTAAATCAACTCTAAATAACTATACATCTAAATATATACCAAAGGGGAACAAATATAAACGATTAAAACTAAATCCTACATGGCTGACACATGATGTTAAAAGAGCAATAAACAACAAAAAAATTGCCTTCAAAAAATACAAATCTGATGGGTCAGCGATAACATTTAAACAGTACAAAGAGCTTAATAAAATCTGTAAAAATGTAATAAAAACAGCAAAAATTCAAAATGAGAGACAGGTGGCCAAAGAAAGCAAAACTAATCCTAAATATTTTTTTAGATATATAAATGCAAAAAAAAAACAAGGACAGAGCATGTAGGACCCCTTAATAATGATAATGGGGAGGTTGTCACGGGCGATCAAGAGAAGGCGGAGCTACTGAATGGGTTCTTTAGTTCTGTATATACTAGGGAAAAAGGAGCTGACATTGGCCAGGTCAGTGCTGGTAACACATCATGTAATGTACTGAACTGGCTTAATGTAGAGATGGTACAAGGTAAGTTAAGTGATATAAATGTAAGCAAATCCCCAGGGCCGGATGGACTACACCCAAGAGTTCTTAGAGAGGTAAGTTCAGTAATATTTGTACCCCTGTTCATGATATTTAGAGATTCTATGGTGTCTGGTATTGTGCCAAGGGACTGGCGCAAGGCGAATGTGGTGCCAATCTTCAAAAAGGGCTCTAGGTCTTCCCCAGGAAACTATAGACCGGTAAGTTTAACGTGCATTGTGGGTAAATTGTTTGAAGGATTTATAAGGGATTACATACATAAATACATAGGGGATAATTGTACTATAAGTGATAGCCAGCATGGGTTTACTAAGGATAGAAGTTGTCAAACCAATCTAATTTGCTTTTATGAAGAGGTGAGTAGAAGCCTTGACAGAGGAATGGCTGTGGATATAGTGTTTCTGGATTTTGCTAAAGCGTTTGATACTGTCCCTCATAGACGTCTGACAGGTAAGTTAAGGTCTTTGGGTTTGGAAACTTTAGTTTGCAACTGGATTGAACACTGGCTCATGGATCGTACCCAGAGAGTGGTGGTCAATGATTCGTACTCTGATTGGTCCCCGGTAATTAGTGGTGTACCCCAAGGTTCAGTACTGGGCCAGCTGTTGTTTAATTTATTTATCAATGATATAGAGGATGGTATTAACAGCTCTGTTTCTATCTTTGCAGATGACACCAAGCTTTGTAGCATGGTACAGTCTATAGAGGATGTGCATAAGTTACAAGATGACTTGGATACACTAAGTGTCTGGGCATCCACTTGGCAAATGAGGTTCAATGTGGATAAATGTAAAGTTATGCATCTGGGTACTAATAACCTGCATGCGTCGTATGTCTTAGGGGGGATTAAACTGGCAGAGTCACTGGTAGAGAAGGATCTGGGTGTACTTGTAGATCACGGACTACAGAATAGCATGCAATGTCAGGCTGCTGCTTCCAAAGCCGGCAGGATATTGTCATGTATCAAAAGAGGCATGGACTCAAGGGACAGGGACATAATACTCCCCCTTTATAAAGCATTGGTACGGCCTCACCTGGAATATGCTGTTCAGTTTTGGGCACCTGTCCATAAAAGGGACACTGCGGAGTTGGAAAGGGTGCAGAGACGCGCGACTAAACTAATATGGGGCATGGAACATCTTAGCTATGAGGAGCCATTAAAGGAGTTACAATTGTTTAGTCTTGAGAAGAGACGTTTAAGGGGGGATATGATAAACGTATATAAGTATATTAATGGCCCATACAAAAAATATGGAGAAAAACTGTTCCAGGTTAAACCCCCCCAAAGGACGAGGGGGCACTCCCTCCGTCTGGAGAAGAAAAAGTTTAGTCTCAAGGGGCGACACGCCTTCTTTACCGTGAGGACTGTGAATTTATGGAACGGTCTACCTCAGGAACTGGTCACAGTAGGAACAATTAACAGCTTTAAAACAGGATTAGATACATTTATGGAACAAAATAACATTAATGCTTATGAAGAAATATAAAATCCCTTCCCCAATATCGCGCCACACCCCTACCTCTTAATTCCCTGGTTGAACTTGATGGACATATGTCTTTTTTCGACCGTACTAACTATGTAACCTCCAATGTTTATGTCGTCAAAGAAATTTTAGATTCCAAGTTGGTCAGAGGAAAACGTTTTTTCGTTGTAGATTGGGAAGGATTTGGCCCGAAGGAAAGATCTTGGGAGCCGCAGGACAACATTCTAGACCGTGACCTTATCCACAAGTTCTTGTCCTCAAAGGGGGGGGGGGGGGGTACTGTTACACTCTGCGTTCACAGCTGGTGCTTGCGGCTGGAGGGCAGAGTCCCTGTGTCCCTGTCTGCTGGCGGGGCAGGATTCACATCGCGGGACTTGCCCACATGCGAATCTCGGCCTGTCACTCACCATGCTCCGCTGCCGCCTCCACCCCTGTGTCTCAGCTCCGTCTCCTAGGGCACGCGCGCCGGAGCTCTGAAATTAAAATGGCCAGTATGCCCATAATTACATACACATACATACACTACATTATAAAGTCCCTGCACCTCCCACACTTTCCTGCCAGATCTTCAGTGCCCCTGACCTGAGATTAAGCATCCCTTATAGCCTGTTAGCCTTACCCGTGTATCCAGACTGTTACACTGAGCGCTCCGGGTCCCTGCTCCTCCCCGGAGCGCTCGCGGCGTTCTCTTCTCTGCAGCGCCCCGGTCAGACCCGCTGACCGGGAGCGCTGCACTGTCACTGCCGGCGGGGATGCAATCCGCGTAGCGGGAGGGTCGCATCCCAATCCACTCACCTGTCCTGTTCCCCGGCTGTCACGTCCCGGCGCGCGCGGCCCTGCTCTCTAGGGCGCGCGTGCACCAGCTCTCCGAGATTTAAAGGGCCAGTGCACCATTAATTGGTACCTGGCCCAACCAGTGTCAATCACCTCCATTGATATAAAAACCCACTTCCCCTTCCTGTCCCTGCCGGATCTTGTTGCCTTAGTGCCCTGAGAAAGTGTTTTAGTGTGTTCCCAAGCCTGTGTACCCAGACCTTCTGCTGTTGCCTCTGACTACGACTCTTGCTGCCTGCCCTGACCTTCTGCTACGTCCGACCTTGCTCTTGCCTTGTCCCTGTGTACCGCGCCTGTCTCAGCTGTCAGTGGGGTTGAGTCGCTATCGGGTGGAACGACCTGGGGGTTACCTGCCGCTGCAAGTCCATCGTGCTTTGCGGCGGGCTCTGGTGAAAACCAGTAACCCCTTAGATTCCGTTCCCCTGGTACGGCCCACGCCATCACCTCACTGACACAGCGGATCCACCTCCAGTGTCCTCGCTGCATACCAGTCCGGATCCTGACACAGACCTTTCGCTTTATTATTACACTCCGCACCTTTGCTGCCTGCCTTGACCTTCTGCTACATTTGACTATGCTACTGCCTTATCCTACAGTACCTCGCCTTGCCCAGCTACCTGTGTGGTCAAGCCATGTCGGGGGTAGCGACCTGGATGTCGCCTGCTGCAGCAAGCCCATCCTGCCAATTGGGTGATCTGGCTCTGTGGAAGGTTGAGCGCCTTCTTCTTTATGCTAAAGAAGGATTTTATGAGAAGGGTAATAAGGCCCACACTATGCTTGCCAGACCCTTACGTGATCGTACTGCTGCCTAGTCCCCCTCGGCCCTGAGGGATGCTACGGGTACTCTTCACTACCATCCTGATGCTAGCTCTCATCTTTTTCTAGACTAATACTCAAAACTGTACTCACTTCTTCACAGCTTCCGTCTGACCTGGGCAATCTTTATGCTGCCTTCAGCTCTCTTTTGTCACGCTGTGACTTGCCATCCCTATCGGCTGCTGATCGTGATGTCTTGAATGCTCCGATCACTTCCGAAGAGGTAGCGGAGGTTTTAAAATCTCTTCCTAGCGTGCGCTTCCCTGGTCTGGATGGCTTTATCTATCTATGCTATAAGACTTTTGCTTCTCTTTTGTCTCCCAGGCTTGTTTCTTTGTTGAATTCCTTTCTGGGGGGGAGGAGATTCCGCAATCCTTTTTACACTCTCTGATTGATTACTCTTATCCCCAAGCCGGGTAAGGACCCCCATGATTGCGCTCGGAACAGTCCCTGCTTCTTATCCTTGATGCTGAAAAGGCCTTTGATAGGCTCAGATGGCCATTTCAGTTTGCCACTCTTCGGAAATTTGGGATTACTGGGCCTTTTCTGACTGCCTTGAGCGGCCTTCACTCCTTCCCTACTTCTGCTATTAAACTCCCTCATGTGACTTCTTTGAGTTTTCCCCTGTTTAATGGGACTCGGCAGGGATGTCTCTGGTCTCCTTTGATCTTTGCTCTTTGTATTTAGCCCTTTGCTGCTTTGGTCTGGGAAGACCCGGGTGTTTCTTGGGTCAAGCTGCATGATAGGGACTTTAAAATCTGCCTATTTGCTGATGATGTTTTCCTGACTCTTACTCGTCCTCTCCTCTCCTTCCCTGCTTTGTATAGAATTCTGCATTCTTATGGGGTGGTTTCGGGCTACAAGGTCAATCTGTCTAAATCTGAAGCTATGCCTTTGAATCTTCCTCCCTTCCTTTCCTCTCTGCTTCGGGCTAACTTTTCCTTCAAGTGGTCTCCCTCTGTTCTTAAATATCTTGGGGTTCTGTTAACTCCCACTAATGCTTCCTTCTATTCTGCTAATTTTCCCATCGTTACTTATTTTTCTTATGGAAAAATAGTGGACTCAATATATTTCCTTTTTTGGTCGCATAGCGGCCGTTAAAATGATGATCCTCCCTAACTTGTTGTACTTTTTTTATAGACGCTTCCGGTTAGGGTCCCTCTCTCTACCCTTCGCTCCTTTCTCCTTTCAGCGGCTATTTTCCACTTTATTTGGGATGCTAAGAGACATCGATTGCCGATGTCCATTATGCTGGCAGGTCAATCTTGTGGGGGTCGGATGTAGTGAAGTATTATTGGGCAGCCCATCTGCGACACCTGGCAGCTTGGTCGTCATACCACGCATTCAGTCAATGGATAGAACTTGAGAAGCTTTGTTTTTCCCCTGTTCACAAGAACTCTCTCCTCTGGACTCCCCTGCTGTCTTCCCCTTTTCTGGGTCCTCTCTTGGGCCTGATTACTTTTTCTCGATATGTCTGGGGTTACTGTTCTGTTAAGTTTAAACTCATGTGTTTTTCTTCCCCCATGCGGTCCTTCTTGTATCACCCTGATTTCCCGTCTGGGCTGACTTCTGGTATGGTGAGGAAATGGGGTTCCCGGGGGCTTTTCTGTTGGGCTGATGTAGTGCGTTCACGCTCTTGTTCCCTCTTGCCCTTTGATCAGCTGATGTCTAGGAATGGTCTTCCCTCCTCCGAGCGGTTCCATTATCTCCAATTTAGTCATTTTATGCTTTCTACATAGGGATCCACGGTTCTTTCTTGGCCTACGGGCTTTGAGCAACTGTGCCGTCAGGGGCCACAGGTGAAGGGCATCCTTTCGGCTATTTACTCTATTCTTAATTCTCCTTTGGGTGTTGCTGACCCTGCACACGTCTATATGGGCCGTTGGAAGAAGGTTTTGAATACTAGTATTACTATTCCACAGTGGCGGGTGATTTGGGAGCGGGCCTCTATGGCCTCGATTTGTACAGCCTATATGGAAACCCAGTACAAAATGCTTATGGGGTGGTACCATACACTTGAACTCCTTAACAGGCTGGACCCTTCTATCCTTCCGCAATTCTGGCATTGTGGGGTGGGGATTAGGTCTACATTTCATATTTTTTGGTCTTGCCCTCTCATAGTGGGATATTGGAGGATGGTGACCCATCTTTTGACATCAGTGTTGGGGGTCTCTGTTCCCCCTTGATCCCATGGTATACCTTCTTCACTTGTCTCCTAGGGTCCTGACCCAAAAAAATGTTTAGACTCTTTATGCATACTGTTTTGGCGGCCAAAACACTGATCGCTAAACACTGGAAGCAAACGCTTCCACCGACAGAGAATGAGCTTTTGGCCCGAGTCCGTGAGATCTGATCCCTCGAGTCCCTGACTGCTTCCGTGAATAATACTATACCACACTTTACAGGTGGTCCATACCCTGTCAAATTTCTTAGGGCACTTATGACTCACATATAGAGCCTGGTACAACAGGACGTATTTGTTTACCAAAGTTAGCCAACGAGACAGCGGGAGAGTGGATGTACCCTTCCATGTCATTAATACTACTTTACTGTCACAGAAGAGCAGGAAACGAATCAGCAAGCGTCTATGTGAACTCAGGGGTGTGGAAATAAAAAAAAACTACTTGTCCAAGGGACAAATCTACTTGTCTCTCAAGAAAATCCACTTGTCCTGGTAGATGAAATAATTTCAACCAAAATAGTACGATCCACCCCACTATACCACCAGGGATGGATAGACGATCCATTTAGACAATGCTGTCAACCTAGACAGCGGTGATCTAATGGTTTAATAGCGGCCACGGTGATCGCAGCATGCCAGGCAATTAGCGGTGGGAGAGCTGTATCTAGCTCCTTTTACACCTGAGGCAAGCCCCCCCCCCCCATCTGACCCCTATAACGCCAATTTTTCCATATACAGGGATGCATGAGGGTAATCTTATGTGCTGTGATCTGTAGTTTTTAATGGAACCATTTATTATCAGAACTTTTATTAGGAAAGGGGCTTATTCGAATATATACGCACTTAAAATATTTTAATCACTATTTTTCAGTCTTCATAGGAGTCTTTTCATTGGAAACCACTGAACAACGCTGTGTTACTGGAGGGGGGGGGGGGGTTCTGCTTCTCCAGTTTGTGTGGTGCATTTTATTTACTCTAATTTATGTGTCAGAAAATGCTGGAAGTTGCATTTAGTTACTAGATAACTACAACTCCCAGCATGCCCTGATGAAGCCTATGGTTGTGTGGGTGTTGCACTGTATAGTAGTACAGTTAAGGTTATTGTGTAACATGCTGGGAGTTGTACTTTTGGTTCGTGTCAGCTGCAGAGCCATAGGATGTGTCAAGGAATACAGGGAATTGCAGTTAGTAACTACAAGACCCAGCATGCCCTGATGCAGCCTATGGCTCTGCAGCTGACCCGAACCAGAACTACAACTCCCAGCATGCTACACTTTATAGTTCCACAATTTAGGTTATGGTGTAACATCCTGGAAGTTGTAGTTTTGGTTCGGGCGTGTTTGCGTGCATCTGTGGGGCTCTTGGTCGGCGGGCGAGTATGAAGGGTGGGATTCTAGTGCTGCAATTTAGTGCGAGTGGCCAGAAACCACTAAAAATAAAAATTAGCACAACTGGTGGCAGCACTTGTCAGTCCGCCCCTGTACAAAGCATACATGCATACACATATCATACATACACATTTACATACACTGGCCACTGCCCCCTATTTTATACATTACATACATACATCATACATACAGACACATCATACATACACCCGCCACTACCCCCCATCATATATACACAGACATCATATTTACACAGACATCATACACACATATATACACACAGACATCATACACATACACACATACACTCACAACATACATATACACCATACATATGCACACATCATACATAAACCCGCCGCTGATACACCCCCCTAAATATACATTACATACATATACAACCACCCTTCCCGCCGCCTGCATGCTCGGTCTCCTCACCTGAGCTTCACACCCCCCGCTCTACATTGCACATGAAGCAGGGGGAGAGCGAGGACGAACACAGCTTGGTACACAGCTCCCTCCCCCACACACAGCTCCATCCCCCTCCCCCGGCTCTGTCTCCATAGGACCTCATCTACCACGGGGAGGCTGCAAGTTTGCACGGGGAAAACACAGAGCAGGGGAGGGAGAGGAGAGGATGCACTGCACGGGGCTGGGGAGGATTTCTGTGTGTGAAGGAGGACAGACTGCACGGGCTGCACAGAAATCTCACCTCACACCGGCGGGGGGTTCTCTGAGCAGCGGCTACTGAAGATCCATGGTGCCCAGGAGAAGCTCCACATCAGAAAACACAGGGGTAAACGTCAGGGAGCCAAACTGCGCCTGAACCGCATGCCTAAGCTGAAGATACCTATAAAAGGCATGACCAGGGATGTCATAACGTTCCTTCATGTCCGATAAAGGAAAACCTGATCATCCCCAAACAAGTGGATCTCAAATTTGACACCGTGAGAACCCCAGAAACTGGCCTCCCTCAACCCATGTAGGTGAGGTAAATGTACATTCCCCCACAAGGGTGCCCTAGGAGATACCAGAGGCTGTGGAAATTGATACCATGGACCACACTTTAGCTATAGTTTGAAGAGGAGTAGGAAAGGAAGAACAAGAGTGATACCTGTAGAGTGTATTAGTGAGAGCTTCATAGGAACCCATAAGTGCACCAGCCAGGGCTGTCGCCGAGTTTTACAGATCCAGATTGAGCCACCATGCTGCATAGACCAGTTGGGAGGCAAGAAAATAGTTACATACATCAGGGACAGCCAAGCCGCCATGCCGGGGCCCGACCAAGTCTGGGAGGTTTTCCCTACCAGTAGAAGGATCCCAGAGCACAACATAGGAGGTTTATCATTCTTTTCAAATGTATGGCTTTTGTATGACACACATTTTTTTTTTACTTACTTTTGCTTACATGCGACCTATTTATCAAATAGTCGCAAGACCTTGATAAATAAATCGCACGTAAGCAAAACCCGGGAAACAAGCTTACAAAAGCATTTTTAAAAGCAGAAATGTTTACTCTTATGTTAATAGCCAAAGTTTGTTATCTACCCTTTATTATCAGTAGCGTTGCTAGATAGTGGGGGGCATACTGCATCAGGTGTGTCACGATGCCGGCTGGCAGGTAGTGGATCCTCTGTGCCAGAGAGGGATTGGCGTGGACCGTGCTAGTGGACCGGTTCTAAGCCACTACTGGTTTTCACCAGAGCCCGCCGCAAAGCGGGATGGTCTTGCTGCGGCGGTAGTGACCAGGTCGTATCCACTAGCAACGGCTCACCTCTCTGGCTGCTGAAGATAGGCGCGGTACAAGGGAGTAGGCAAAAGCAAGGTCGGACGTAGCAGAAGGTCGGGGCAGGCAGCAAGGATCGTAGTCAGGGGCAACGGCAGAAGGTCTGGAAACACAGGCAAGGAACACACAAGGAACGCTTTCACTGGCACTAAGGCAACAAGATCCGGCAAGGGAGTGCAGGGGAAGTGAGGTGATATAGGGAAGTGCACAGGTGAACACACTAATTGGAACCACTGCGCCAATCAGCGGCGCAGTGGCCCTTTAAATCGCAGAGACCCGGCGCGCGCGCGCCCTAGGGAGCGGGGCCGCGCGCGCCGGGACAGAACAGACGGAGAGCGAGTCAGGTAGGGGAGCCGGGGTGCGCATCGCGAGCGGGCGCTACCCGCATCGCGAATCGCATCCCGGCTGGCAGCGGAATCGCAGCGCCCCGGGTCAGAGGACGTGACCGGAGCGCTGCCGCGGGGAGAGTGAAGCGAGCGCTCCGGGGAGGAGCGGGGACCCGGAGCGCTCGGCGTAACAGTACCCCCCCCCCTGGGTCTCCCCCTCTTCTTAGAGCCTGAGAACCTGAGGAGCAGACTTTTGTCTAGGATGTTGTCCTCAGGTTCCCAGGATCTCTCTTCAGGACCACAACCCTCCCAGTCCACTAAAAAAAAATTTTTCCCTCTGACCTTTTTGGCAGCTAAAATTTCTTTGACCGAGAAGATGTCCGAGGAGCCGGAAACAGGAGTGGGAGGAACAGATTTGGGAGAAAAACGGTTGAGGATGAGTGGTTTGAGAAGAGAGACGTGAAAGGCATTAGGGATACGAAGAGAGGGAGGAAGAAGAAGTTTATAAGAGACAGGATTAATTTGACACAAAATTTTGAAAGGACCAAGATAGCGTGGTCCCAACTTGTAGCTAGGGACACGGAAGCGGACATATTTAGCGGAGAGCCATACCTTGTCTCCAGGGGAAAAAACGGGGGGAGCTCTTCTTTTCTTATCCGCGAACTTCTTCATGCGTGATGAAGCCTGTAAGAGAGAATTTTGGGTCTCTCTCCATATGATGGAAAGGTCACGAGAAATTTCATCCACAGCGGGCAGACCAGAGGGCAAGGGAGTAGGGAGGGGGGGAAGAGGGTGACGGCCGTACACCACGAAAAATGGGGATTTGGAGGAAGACTCAGAGACCCTGAAGTTATACGAGAATTCGGCCCATGGGAGGAGATCTGCCCAGTCATCCTGGCGGGAGGAAACAAAATGTCGCAAATAATCACCCAAGATCTGGTTAATCCTTTCTACTTGTCCATTGGACTGGGGATGATATGCAGAAGAAAAATTTAATTTAATCTTGAGTTGTTTACAGAGAGCCCTCCAGAATTTAGACACGAATTGGACGCCTCTATCCGAGACAATCTGCGTAGGCAACCCGTGAAGACGAAAAATGTGTACAAAAAATTGTTTAGCCAACTGAGGCGCAGAAGGAAGACCAGGAAGAGGGATGAAATGTGCCATTTTGGAGAATCGATCAACGACCACCCAAATAACAGTGTTGCCACGGGAAGGGGGTAAATCAGTAATAAAATCCATACCAATCAGAGACCAAGGCTGTTCGGGGACAGGCAGAGGATGAAGAAAACCAGCGGGCTTCTGGCGAGGAGTCTTATCCCGGGCACAGATAGTGCAGGCTCGCACAAAGTCCACAACATCCGTCTCCAGAGTCGGCCACCAATAGAAGCGGGAGATGAGTTGCACAGATTTCTTGATACCCGCATGACCTGCGAGATGGGAGGAGTGACCCCATTTGAGGATTCCGAGGCGTTGGCGAGGAGAAACAAAGGTCTTTCCTGGAGGAGTCTGCCTGATGGAGGCAGGAGAAGTGGAGACCAGGCAGTCAGGTGGAATGATGTGTTGCGGAGAGAGTTCAACTTCTGAGGCATCCGAGGAACGAGAGAGAGCATCGGCCCTAATGTTCTTATCGGCAGGACGAAAGTGAATCTCAAAATTAAATCGGGCAAAGAACAGAGACCACCGGGCCTGGCGAGGATTCAGCCGTTGGGCAGACTGGAGGTAGGAGAGGTTCTTGTGGTCGGTGTAGATAATAACAGGAGAACTTGATCCCTCCAGCAGATGCCTCCATTCCTCAAGTGCTAATTTAATGGCTAGAAGCTCTCGATCCCCGATGGAGTAGTTCCTCTCCGCTGGAGAGAAGGTCCTAGAGAAAAAACCACAAGTGACAGCATGCCCGGAAGAATTTTTTTGTAGAAGAACAGCTCCAGCTCCCACTGAGGAGGCATCAACCTCCAATAGGAAGGGTT
The DNA here is from genome assembly GCF_029499605.1 of Hyla sarda. Taxonomy (NCBI): domain Eukaryota; kingdom Metazoa; phylum Chordata; class Amphibia; order Anura; family Hylidae; genus Hyla; species Hyla sarda. The sequence goes on from NC_079192.1 coordinate 355,944,029, forward strand.
TGGAAGGGTCAGGTCTGGAGAGGACGGGAGCCGAAGAAAAGGCAGACTTGAGTCGTTTAAAGGCGTCTTCTGCTTGAGGAGGCCAGGACTTGGGATCAGCATTTTTTTTGGTTAAAGCCACGATAGGAGCCACAATGGTAGAAAAATGTGGAATAAATTGCCTGTAATAATTGGCGAACCCCAAAAAGCGTTGGATAGCACGGAGTCCGGAGGGGCGTGGCCAATCTAAGACGGCAGAGAGTTTGTCTGGATCCATCTGTAGTCCCTGGCCAGAGACCAAATATCCTAGAAAAGGAAGAGATTGGCATTCAAACAGACATTTCTCAATTTTGGCATAGAGTTGGTTGTCACGAAGTCTCTGAAGAACCATACGGACATGCTGGCGGTGTTCTTCTAGATTGGCAGAAAAAATTAGGATATCGTCCAGATATACAACAACACAGGAGTATAACAGATCACGAAAAATTTCATTGACAAAGTCTTGGAAGACGGCAGGGGCGTTGCACAGTCCAAAGGGCATGACCAGATACTCAAAGTGTCCATCTCTGGTGTTAAATGCCGTTTTCCACTCGTCCCCCTCTCTGATGCGGATGAGGTTATAGGCGCCTCTTAAGTCCAATTTAGTGAAGATGTGGGCACCTTGGAGGCGATCAAAGAGTTCAGAGATGAGGGGTAAGGGGTAGCGGTTCTTAACCGTGATTTTATTAAGACCGCGGTAGTCAATGCAAGGACGTAGGGAGCCATCTTTTTTGGACACAAAGAAAAATCCGGCTCCGGCAGGAGAGGAGGATTTACGGATAAAGCCCTTTTTTAGATTCTCCTGGACGTATTCGGACATGGCAAGAGTCTCTGGGGCAGAGAGAGGATAAATTCTGCCCCGGGGTGGAGTAGTGCCCGGGAGGAGGTCGATAGGGCAATCATAAGGCCTGTGAGGAGGTAGAGTCTCAGCTTGTTTTTTGCAGAAAACATCCGCGAAGTCCATATAGGCCTTAGGGAGACCGGTTACTGGAGGAACCACAGAGTTACGGCAAGGGTTACTGGGAACCGGTTTTAGACAGTTCTTGGAACAAGAGGACCCCCAACTCTTGATCTCCCCAGTGGACCAATCCAGGGTAGGGGAATGAAGTTGAAGCCAGGGAAGTCCAAGGAGAATTTCCGAGGTGCAATTGGGGAGGACCAAAAGTTCAATCCTCTCATGATGAGATCCGATGCTCATAAGAAGGGGCTCCGTGCGGAAACGTATAGTACAGTCCAATCTTTCATTATTTACACAATTGATGTAGAGGGGTCTGGCGAGACTGGTCACCGGGATGTTGAACCTGTTGACGAGAGAGGCCAAAATAAAATTTCCTGCAGATCCAGAGTCCAAGAAGGCCACTGTAGAGAAGGAGAAGGCAGAGGCAGACATCCGCACAGGCACAGTAAGACGTGGAGAAGCAGAGTAGACATCAAGGACTGTCTCACCATTGTGCGGAGTCAGCGTACGTCTTTCCAGGCGGGGAGGACGGATAGGACAATCTCTCAGGAAGTGTTCGGTACTAGCACAGTACAGGCAGAGGTTCTCCATACGGCGTCGTGTCCTCTCTTGAGGTGTCAGGCGAGACCGGTCGACCTGCATAGCCTCCACGGCGGGAGGCACAGGAACAGATTGCAGGGGACCAGAGGAGAGAGGAGCCGAGGAGAAGAAACGCCTCGTGCGAACAGAGTCCATATCTTGGCGGAGTTCCTGACGCCTTTCGGAAAAACGCATGTCAATGCGAGTGGCTAGGTGAATAAGTTCATGTAGATTAGCAGGAATTTCTCGTGCGGCCAGAACATCTTTAATGTTGCTGGATAGGCCTTTTTTGAAGGTCGCGCAGAGGGCCTCATTATTCCAGGACAATTCTGAAGCAAGAGTACGGAATTGTACGGCATACTCGCCAACGGAAGAATTACCCTGGACCAGGTTCAACAGGGCAGTCTCAGCAGAAGAGGCTCGGGCAGGTTCCTCAAAGACACTTCGGATTTCCGAGAAGAAGGAGTGTACAGAGGCAGTGACGGGGTCATTGCGGTCCCAGAGCGGTGTGGCCCAAGACAGGGCTTTTCCGGACAGAAGGCTGACTACGAAAGCCACCTTAGACCTTTCAGTGGGAAACAGGTCCGACATCATCTCCAGATGCAGGGAACATTGGGAAAGAAAGCCACGGCAAAACTTAGAGTCCCCATCAAATTTATCCGGCAAGGATAAGCGTATCCCAGGAGCGGCCACTCGCTGCGGAGGAGGTGCAGGAGCTGGCGGAGGAGATGACTGCTGAAGCTGTGGTAGTAACTGTTGTAGCATAATGGTCAGTTGAGACAGCTGTTGGCCTTGTTGCGCTATCTGTTGTGACTGCTGGGCGACCACCGTGGTGAGGTCAGCGACAACTGGCAGAGGAACTTCAGCGGGATCCATGGCCGGATCTACTGTCACGATGCCGGCTGGCAGGTAGTGGATCCTCTGTGCCAGAGAGGGATTGGCGTGGACCGTGCTAGTGGACCGGTTCTAAGCCACTACTGGTTTTCACCAGAGCCCGCCGCAAAGCGGGATGGTCTTGCTGCGGCGGTAGTGACCAGGTCGTATCCACTAGCAACGGCTCACCTCTCTGGCTGCTGAAGATAGGCGCGGTACAAGGGAGTAGGCAAAAGCAAGGTCGGACGTAGCAGAAGGTCGGGGCAGGCAGCAAGGATCGTAGTCAGGGGCAACGGCAGAAGGTCTGGAAACACAGGCAAGGAACACACAAGGAACGCTTTCACTGGCACTAAGGCAACAAGATCCGGCAAGGGAGTGCAGGGGAAGTGAGGTGATATAGGGAAGTGCACAGGTGAACACACTAATTGGAACCACTGCGCCAATCAGCGGCGCAGTGGCCCTTTAAATCGCAGAGACCCGGCGCGCGCGCGCCCTAGGGAGCGGGGCCGCGCGCGCCGGGACAGAACAGACGGAGAGCGAGTCAGGTAGGGGAGCCGGGGTGCGCATCGCGAGCGGGCGCTACCCGCATCGCGAATCGCATCCCGGCTGGCAGCGGAATCGCAGCGCCCCGGGTCAGAGGACGTGACCGGAGCGCTGCCGCGGGGAGAGTGAAGCGAGCGCTCCGGGGAGGAGCGGGGACCCGGAGCGCTCGGCGTAACAGTGTGACACCCTGGCTGTCCTGCCTGGCACTAAATAGCTGCACTCCAACTATCCCGCAACAACCCTCCTCAGAAATTAAAAAAATATTAAAAACATACTATGCACCATGGAGGCTTTGTTGTTTAATTTGAGCCCGCATTTTGGGACGTTGGTGGGCGGAGTCTTGCGTGGCTGCGCTGAGGCCAGAGTTTATGACAGGAAGACAGCACAGCACCAGCAGGCACATAAACAATAGTTTAGCCACACAAGAAACAAAAAAATGTGCAGCTGTATTACTATGGATGTTTCTGGTTTTTTTTTAAGGAAAAGTTTTAGTGCAACACATAGGTTATTTAGGTAGTCTGTAAAAATTCTTACACAATTATTTTGTACCTTATTATATTTTAACACAACATTAATTTTAAAATTTAGTGGGTACAGCATGTACGTTTCCTAAAATTAACAAGGTGTGCAGTGTGTATTTTCAACCTTAAAATGTATAATTTTTTTCTATAATTAACACTAACCTGTTGGGGACCAGGGGCGTATGGATATGCCCTTGCGTCCTGGTACTTAAGGACCAAGGGCATACCTGTATGCCCGTGGGAATTTTGATCCCCGCCACTAGCGGACGGGGATTGGAATGGGATGCCTGCTGAAATCATTCAGCAGGCCTCCCATGCAAATGCCTGAGGGGGTCCTGAGACCCCCCATGTTGGCGGTCACCACAAATCGCCGATCAATTCAGATCGGCGATTCCGGGCTGATGGGGTCTCTGATGACCCGATAGCCCGGAAAATAGGGATGATCGGAGCTGTCAGAGACAGCCCCAATCATCCTAAAGGATAGGAGTGAGGTGGCAGGGGTGCCACCTACTCCTATCCCCTGCGACTGGCCGATCAGGACTGATCGGCAAATCGCAGGGCAGGGGCGGGGTGAACGTTCATTTCCCCCGCTCTACCCGCCTGGATGTCGGGGATGAGCAGGGGAAGATGGCGGCAATGTGCGGGGGGCCTGTGGATGCGGTGGGAACCACCGGCGCCGGCTACCTGGCTTCACGTGGGGACCAGTGACCATGGACTGGCGGCTGACGGGAGGCGCAGGTAAGTGGAGGCGGCAGCGGCGGCGGTTTCCCAGATGCAGCAGTGAAGATTGCCGTAAAATGATCTTCACTGCTGTATCTAGGAGTTTCAAAACTACAACTCCCAGCATGCCCAGACAACCTTTGGCTGTCTGGGCATGCTGGAAGTTGTAGTTTTGCAACATCTGGAGGGCCACAGTTTGGAGACCACCTTCCAGATGTTACAGAACTACAACTCTCAGCATGCCCAGACTTTCCAGGCATGCTAGGAGTTGTAGTTCTGTAACATCTGGCCCTTCAGATGTTGCAGAACTACAACTCCCTGCATGCTTGGACGGTCTCAGCATGCTGGGAGTTGTAGTTTTGCAACATCTGGAAGGGCACTGTTTGGAGACCACTATACAGTGATGTTCAAACTGTAGTGCTCCAGATGTCAATTCAAAGCATGCCGAGACTGTCCAGGCATGCTGGGAGATGTAGTTCGGCAACATCTGGCCCTTCAGATGTTGAACTACAACTCCCAGCATGCCTGGGCAGTCTGGGCATGCTTGGAGTTGAAGTCTTGCAACATCTTGAGGGCTACAGTTTGGAGACCACTACACAGTGGTCTCCAAATTGTTCTCCTCCAGCTGTTGCATAACTACAACTCCCAACATGCCCTTCGGCTGTGCTGGGAGTTGTAGTATTGCAACAACTGGAGGCACACTGGTTGGGAAACATTGTCTGTTTCCTAACTCATTGTTTCTCAACCCGTGTGCCTCCTGCTGTTGAAAAACTATAACTCCCAGCATGCACTGACAGACCATGCATGCTGGGAGTTGGAGTTTTGCAACAGCTGGAGGAGAACAATTTGGAGACCACTGTGTAGTAACACATGGGTTGGGAAACACTGAGTTAGGAAACAGACAGTGGTGCGGAAACACTGCGGTTGTCTGTTACCTAACTCAGTGTTTCCCAATCCCAACCAGTGTGCCTCTAGCTGTTGCATAACTATAACTCCCAGCATGCACGGTCTGTCAGTGCATGCTAGGAGTTGTAGTTTTGAACCCCCCCCACCGGAATGTACAGGGTACATACACATGGGCGGGGGTTTACAGCAGGTTCCCCGCATCAAGTTTGAGATGCGGCAAATTTTCCGCTGCAGCGGGAAACTCACTGTAAACCCGGGCCCGTGTGAATGTACCCCAAAAACACTACACTAACCCTAAATAAAGAGTATACACACTACACCCTTACACACCCCCCCCCCCAAATAAAAATTAAAACCATCTTGTACGTCAGTTTTTCCAAAACTGAGCCTCCAGCTGTTGCTTTGACTGTTCAGGCATGTGGGAAGTTTTGCAACAGCTGGAGGCACCCTGTTAGGGGAAAATTGACGTACAGTATTTTTGGTGGAGGAGGCAAGTGAAACGCTTGCATCCGGGAACACCCCTATAAAAATCCCTAATTTAGGCCTCAAATGTGCATGGCGCTCTCTCAATTCAGAGCCCTGTCTTATTTAAAGGCAACAGTTTAGGGCCACATATGGGGTATCTCCGTACTTGGGAGAAATTGCGCTACAAATTTTGGGGTGCTTTTACAAAATTTCTCCCAAGTACGGAAATGCCCCATATGGGGTGTAAAATGCTCTGTGGGCACACAACAAGGCTCAGAAGTGAGAGCACCATGTACATATGAGGCCTAAACTTGTGATTTGCACAGGGGTGGCTGCTAGTTTCAGCGGTTCTGACATAAATGCAAAAAAATAAAAAATACCCACATGTGACCCCATTTTGGAAACTAAACCCCTCACAGAACGTAACAAGGGGTATAGTGAGCCTTAACACACCACAGGTGCCTGACAGATTTTTTAAACTGGTGCAAGAAAATGAAAAATGACTGTTACAAAGATCTGTCAAACGCCAATATGGTGTTAATGCTCACTGCACCCCTTGTTACATTCCTTGAGGGGTGTAGTTTCCCAAATAGTGTGCCATGTGGGGTGTTTTTCGCTGTTCTGGCACCATGGGGGCTTCCTAAATGTGATATGCCCCGCAAAAACCATTTCAGCAAAATTTGCTTTCCAAAAGCTCAATGTCGTTTCCTCCCTTTTGAGCCCTCTAGTGCACCCGCAGATCACTTTACATCCACATATGAGGTATTTCCTTACTCGAGAGAAATGGGGTTTAAAATTTTGGGGGGACATTTTCACCTATTACCCTTTGTGAAAATGAAAAATTTTGGGTAACATCAGCATTTTAGTAAAAAAAAATAAATTTCATTTTCACGTCCAACTTCAACGCAAAGTCGACAAACACCTGTTCGGTGTTAAGGCTCACTGTTCCACTTGTTATGTTCCTTGAGGGTTGTAGTTTCCCAAATAGTATACCATGTGGGGTGTTTTACGCTGTTCTGGCACCATAGGGGCTTCCTAAATGTGACATGCCCCCCAAAAACCATTTCAGCAAAATTCGCTCTCCAAAATCCCATTGTCGTTCCTTCTCTTCTGAGCCCACAAAGCACTTTACATCCACATATTAGGTATTTCCTTACTCGAGAGAAATTGGGTTACATATTTTGGGGGGGCTTTTTCTCCTTTTACCCCTTGTAAAAATAAAAAATATGGGTCTACAAGAACATGTTAGTGTAAAAAATGAAGATTTTGAATTTTTGCCTCCACTTTGCTGCTATTCCTGTGAAACGCCTAAAAGATTAACAAACTTTCTGAATGTCATTTTGAATGACATTGAGGGGTGCAGTTTTCATAATGGGGTCCATTATGGGGTATTTCTAACATAAAGATCCTCAAATTCACTTCAAAACTGAACTGGTCCCTGAAAAATTCAGATTTTGAAATTTACTTGAAAAATTTGAAAATTGCTGCTATACTTTGAAGCCCTCTGATGTCTTCAAAAAGTAAAAACTTGTCATCTTTATGATGCCAACATAAAGTTGACATATTGCATATGTGAATCAATATATAATTTAAAGGAGTAGTCCAGTGGTGAACCCAGTGGTGAACAACTTATCCCCTATCCTAAGGATAGGGGATAAGTTTGAGATTGCGGGGGGTCCGACCGCTGGGGCCCCCTGCGATCTCCTGTACGGAGCCCCAACAGCCCGCGGGAAGGGGGCGTGTCGACCTCCGCACGAAGTGGCGGCCGACGCGCCCCCTCAATGCAACTCTATGGCTCTATGCCCTTCGGCAATCTCTGGCTCTGCCATAGAGATGTATTGAGGGGGCGTGTCGGCCGCCGCTTCGTGCGGAGGTCGACACCCGCTATATGGCTGGAGAGCCTGGCCCCCGTACAGAGAGATCGCAGGGGGCCCCAGCAGTCGGACCCCCCGCGATCTCAAACTTATCCCCTATCCTTAGGATAGGGGATAAGTTTTTCACCACTGTACTACCCCTTTAATTGGTATGTCAAGCAGAGAGCTTCAAAGTTATAAAAATGCTAAAGTTTAAAAAATGTAATGAAATTTTGGAATTTTTCACCAAGAAATTATGTATCGATGAAAATTTACCTCTAAAATTTACCTCTAACATAAAGTAGAATATGTCACGAAAAAACTCTCTCGGAATCAAATTCGTAAGTACAAGCCTCCCAGAGTTATTAATGCTTAAAGTGACAGTGGTCAGAATTGCAAAAAATGCTCTGGTCCTTAGGGTCAAAATGGGCTCGGTCCCCAAGGGGTTAATGAAGTAGCTTTGTTTCATGATGCAGAACAAGAACAGTTGTTAAAATGTGTTAATTTCCTTTTCTGTGGACGTATATGCACTTCAAGCCAAGTTAGACCTGGAATACATATGCGACTTTTAAATGGAGATGCAACTTTTTTTCTTCATAAATAGCGACTATCACATTTGATAAATACGCACTGCTAAGTAAAAAAAATTACCACATGAGCAGATTTCAGAAATATGCTTTGGAAGAAGCAAAAATCTAAAAAAAAGTCGCAGCATGTATAGAAAAGTCCCATGTGTGCAAGTATGTGTGACTTTTTTTACGCAAAAAAAATCTACTACGGAGCTTGATAACCAGGACCAGGGAGGGCAGAGCACTGGGACCACACACAACCAACAGAAAGAGAAACAAGGCACAGACACAAAACATATGTGATGTCCCAGTATGGGATATAGTCCCGCACAGTACTTAGGTACCTGTCAGGTTGAGTCCCTCTGTGTCCTAGGGGCTCTCCTGCAGTGTCTCCCCCATAGTAATATTTATTATGTAAAATGTTATGTGTGTTATGGATAAAGGACCTTTAGGGACCTTTGAGTTAGTCACATGATAATGTGTTCACATGATGTGTTTGTTACCCAGAGAGATCCAGCTAACCAGGTGACCTGCAGCTTGACCTATGGGCTTCTGGCTCAGCCCCCCCCCCCCCTTTATAAGAGGGGCAGCCATTACAATATCTCTATTCTACCACGCTTCCTACTGAGGCACAATAAAGACCAGACGCCTCAGAGCTAGTGTCCAGCACACTTGGAGGCCTCAAGCCTAACCTACAGCCACATGCCAGTAAGTCAAGTCGTCTATGTCTGCCGTCACTACCTACAGTCAAGTCTATAGTCAAGTCTATTCTAGTCAGCGTTGCTGTCCTAAAGTCTGTCAAAGTCAGTACAAGTCCCAGCAAGCTGCGAGGTCATTCTGGGTTACTGGCCACCTCTCTGGGATCCCGACCTAGCTGTAAAGACTATTTCCATCTGTCTAACTCAGTAAAGCTACCGTTAACCCTAATCTGCCCTAATCTGGTCTTGGACTATTATTGCCTGCCTTGGGATAGCGGAGCTACCTTCGGGTGGTTACTTAGGAAAACCACGCCCTGGCGTCAAGAACATTTAGGGGTTAACACCATCGGCCCCTGGGCTATAACATCTGCCCCATACACCTCACCTTCACACCCCATGGCTCACCACACGTATATTAAAGGAGATGCCTGGTGCGGACTTTTCCATCCGGCCCGGGCTGCAAAAAAAGAGAAAACAAACTTTCACTTGCCTTCCTACGTTCCCCCGGAGCTCCGCAACAGCTGATCGGGCGGGCCGGGGTGTCTATTGCCTACTTCCCTTAGCCCGGTACGTCACACGGCACTTCAGCCTATCACCGGCCGAGGCGGGATAACGCTGCGGCCGGTGATAGGCTGAAGCGCCGTGTGACGTACCGGGCCAGATGTTAGCTGTAAATCAATGGAAAATCGCTAAATTCTTTTTCCACTTGGCGTTTTTCAGTTTGCCATTTTTTCACTCTATGGGAGTAAAAAAACGCCAAGAAAAACACCATGTGGGTTTTAACTTTGGCGTTTTTTCAGTCAGTTTTATTCTCTTTTTGAAAAAAAAAGTGATAGAGATACCTTTTTTAATTAAATTTCATAGGGTACCATTAAAAAAAAAGAATAAAAAACATACAGTAGTTATGTAAAAAAATTTATTTAACGAAATGTATCTTTTTTATAACAACATTTTTATAAATTTTTAAACAGGGATCAATTTATGTGGGCAGCAGGGCACTAAAAATGTAGCCGACTCCATGATGGGAGTAGTAGTACCTGCAGTTAAGGAAAGATCACAGCGGGTGTCACTCCTGACATCCACTGTGATCATCCTATCTATTGCAGAGATGCAGAGCGGCTCTATACAGCGCTCGCATCTCTGCACTATACTCCGGCCAGTGATATGAATAGAACATCACTCATTCATATTTCCCGCTAAGAGCGGCCGCAACCATCTGGCCAATCCCCCCTCTGGACAGAAAATATGAATGAGTGATGTTCTATTCACATCACTGGCTGGCCGGAGTATTGTGCAGAGATGTGAGCGATGTATTGAGCCACATTATGGATGATCGCATCAGGGGATATGTCTATTAGTCCAGGTACTACTACACCCATCATGAAACAGTGTGTTCCATGCTGGGAGTAGTAGTACTACCTAAAAAATTTCAAAAATAGAGAGAGAAAAAAAAAGTGAAACACACACTAAAAATTTATTACAATTTGGTCATAAAAAATATAAATGTAATTAAATATATATTTTTTTCAAATACTACTGCATCCTTTTTTTTTTTGGTACCGAACAAATTTTGGGTACCAAAAAAAAAAAAACCCAAAGGGGCCAAAAATGCAGTTTCCACACAAATGAAAGAATGCCAGACACAGGAAATTGCACTGCCGTTTTTCAGGTGTGTTGTTTCTTGTGTTTTTTTTCAAACCAAAAAGTGCAGGACAAAAAACCAAGTAGAAACTTAACCCCTTAAGGACGCAGGACGTACTCAAACGACCCCTTTTCCGAGTCCTTAAGGACTCAGGACGTTTGAGTACGTTCTGTCCATTCCCGGCCCCCCGCCGCTAGCTGGAGGGGAGTCGGTGCCCGATGCCTGCTGAAATCGTTCAGCAGGCATCGCGGCATATCGCACAGGGGGGTCATGATGATGCCCCCATGTTGGCGATGGCCGCAGATCGCTGGACAATTCAGTCCAGCGATCTGCGGCAGATTCCGGGGCAATCGGGTCTCCAGTGACCCGGTGACCCGGAATTACAAGCTGTTCGGGGCCGTCTCTGACGGCCCCGAACAGCCATAGCCAGCAGGGGTGAAGTGGCACTGGTGCCACCTCACGATCGCCCTGATTCGTCGGCCGGTTTCCCGGCCAACCAATCAGGGCGCCTGCTGCGGGTGTCACTCCCGCAACCGGCTCCGCCCCTCTTCCGGAGGACGTGAGCGGGTGCGGGACGTGCACCCCGGGAGCTGGGAACCCCGATCCCCGGCGTGAATGTTGAGATCGGGGCCCCAGGAGCAGCGGCGGCGGCAACGACGAGGGACTGACCTGATGCGGCGTGGATCGTTGGAGGTGAGTGACAGCCTCCTGCTGTTGCTTAGCAACAGCTCCCAGCATACAAAGAGGGCATGCTGGGAGCTGTAGTTATGCAACAGCAGGAGGCAGACCACCACAACTCCAAGCATGCCCTATGGGCATGCTGGGACTTATAGTTTTGCAACAGCTGGAGGCACATCTTTCTATGTAAAAGTGTACCTTCAGCTGTTGTGTAACTACAACTCCCAGCTTGCACAAACAACTAAAGTGCATGCTGGGAGTTGTAGTGGTGCATCTGCTGGTTGCATAACTACAACTCCCAGCATGCCCGTTGGCTGTCGGTAACTGCTGAGAGTTGTAGTTTTGCAACAGCTGAAGGCACACTGAGTTAAGTAGCAAACCAGTGTGTCTCCAGCTGTTGCATAACTACAATCCCCAGCATCCCCAGCCAAAGTAGTATGCCTCCAGCTGTTGCATAACTACAAGACCCAGCATGCCCTTCCGCTGTCTGTACATGCTGGGGGTTGCAGCTTTTGCAACAGCTGAAGGAACACTGGTTGCAAAACACTGAGTTTGTTACCAAACTCGGTGTTTCACAACCAGTGTGCCTCCAGCTGTTGCAAAACTACAACTCCCTGCATGCACTGATAGACCGTACATGCTGGAAGTTGTAGTTTTGCAACAGCTGGATGTTCCCCCCCCCCCCCCAATGTGAACGTACAAGGTACACTCACATGGGCGGAGGTTTACAGTAAGTATCCGGCTGCAAGTTTGAGCTGTGGCAAATTTTCTGCCGCAGCTCAAACTGCCAGCGAGAAACTATTGTGAACCCCCGCCCATGTGACTGTACCCTAAAAACACTACACTAACAAAAAATAAAATTAAAAGTAAAAAACACTACATATACACATACCCCTACACAGCTCCCCTCCCCAATAAAAATGAAAAACGTCTAGTACGCCACTGTTTCCAAAACGGAGCCTCCAGCTGTTGCAAAACAACTACTCCCAGTATTACCAGACAGCCGTTGACTGTCCAGGCATGCTGGGAGTTTTACAACAGCTGGAGGCCCCCTGTTTGGGAATCACTGGCGTAGAATACCCCTATGTCCACCCCTATGCAATCCCTAATTTAGGCCTCTAATGCGCATGGTGCTCTCACTTTGGAGCCCTGTTGTATTTCAAGGCAACAGTTTAGGGTCACATATGGGGTATCGCCATACTCGGGAGAAATTGTGTTACAAATTTTGGGGGGTATTTTCTGATTTACCCTTTTTAAAAATGTAAAATTTTTGGGAAAAGAAGCATTTTAGGTAAAAAAAAAATTTTTTTTTTACATATGCAAAAGTCGTGAAACACCTGTGGGGTATTAAAGTTCACTTTACCCCTTGTTACGTTCCCCGAGGGGTCTAGTTTCCAAAATAGTATGCCATGGTGTTTTTTTTTTGCTGTTCTGGCACCATAGGGGCTTCCTAAATGCGGCATGCCCCCAGAGCAAAATTTGCTTTCAAAAAGCCAAATGTGACTCCTTCTCTTCTGAGACCTGTAGTGCGCCAGCAGAGCACTTTTCACCCCCATATGGGGTGTTATCTGAATCGGGAGAAATTGGGCTTCAAATTTTGGGGGGTATTTTCTGCTTTAACCCTTTGTAAAAATGTAAATTTTTGGGGAAACCAAGCATTTTAGGTAAAATTTTTTTTTTTTTTTTACATATGCAAAAGTTGTGAAACCCCTGTGGGATATTAAGGTTCACTTTACCCCTTGTTATGTTCCCCAAGGGGTCTAGTTTCCAAAATTGTATGCCATGTGGGGTTTTTTGCTGTTCTGGCACCATAGGGGCTTCCTAAAGGTGACATGCCCCCCAAAAACCATTTGTCGCTCCTTTCCTTCTAAGCCCTCTACTGCTTCCGCCGAACAATTAACATAGACATATGAGGTATGTCCTTACTCGAGAAAAATTGGGTTTCAAATACAAGTAAAAATTTTCTCCTTTTTACCCTTTGCAAAAATTCAAAAATTGGGTCTACAAGAACTTGCGAGTGTAAAAAATGAAGATTGTGAATTTTCTCCTTCACTTTGCTGCTATTCCTGTGAAACACCTAAAGGGTCAAAACGCTGACTGAATGTCATTTTCAATACTTTGGAGGGTGCAGTTTTTATAATGGGGTAATTTATGGGGTATTTCTAATATGAAGACCCTTAAAATCCACTTCAAACCTGAACTGGTCCCTGAAAAAAAGCGAGTTTCAAAATTTTGTGAAAAATTGGAAAATTGATGCTGAACTTTGAAGCCCTCTGGTGTCTTCCAAAAGTAAAAACACATCAATTTTATGATGCAAACATAAAGTAGACATATTGTATATGTGAATAAAAAAAATTATTTGGAATATCCATTTTCCTTACAAGCAGAGAGCTTCAAAGTTAGAAAAATGCAAAATTTTAAAATTTTTCATCAAATTTTGGGATTTTTCACCAAAGAAAGGATGCAAGTTACCACAAAATTTTACCACTATGTTAAAGTAGAATATGTCACGAAAAAACTATCTCGGAATCAGAATGATAACTTAAAGTATTCCAGAGTTATTAATGTTTAAAGTGACAGTGGTCAGAATTGCAAAAAATGTCCGAGTCCTTAAGGTGAAAAAGGGCTCAGTCCTTAAGGGGTTAACCTAAGGCCCCCGGCTGCCCAGGTAAGCAGCAGCAAGCACCCTGCGATCGTTGCGGGGTGCTGCTGGAGAGAGACAGAGGGTTAAACTACTGGGACCGAAGTTACTTCGGTTCTGGCAGTGTGGCAGGCCCCCGCCTGCCGGAGATCACACACAGCACCCCACACAGCTTTAAAGGAGATATGTGGAAAAAATTATTTAACTATTCCTGTGTCTGGGCTGCAAAAAAATTAAATAAAAATACTTTAATTCACTTTACTGTGTTCCCCTGTTGCGGAGATTTTGGTTCCTGTTCCTACGTTGCTGCAGGTCTTCTGGCTTCTATAGGCTCAAAATGTCAAAGAGCCATCAGTGTATTGCCGGCCACAGCAATGTCCTGCCTCGCCCGGTGATAAGCTGAGCGAACTGTCGGGGGATGTAGATTTTACCCCAACACCCCCAAGTAAACTCAGGAACATATATCGTATCAGAAGTATGCATAGGGTGATTTTCAATTAATAAGTTCACCATGTCCTTGAGGCAGTCCAATTTACATTGTGAGGCTTCACTGATTACAGAAAAACGTAAATGTCTGATATTAACCGGGATTTCTCCTTCAGTTCTCATGTGATGGCTAGATTTATTATGAAATAATTTACGTAAACTTGCGTAAAAAAAAAAAAAAAAACTGGTTCTTAATACAGAACGACATTGACCTGAGAGAATATACCATCAGTAACCCTTTAATAACTTTCAAAAAATGCAAGAACATTAAAGATGTATTAGTGCAGCGTACGTTTAAGCAGACTCTCATAAAGAAACCTGGCTGAGTAAACCCTTGAGCCCAGGCAATCACAGGTGCTGGTGCTCTTACATTTGTACAGATAAAAATTTGAAATTAAGGGGCGAGACATTATTCTTTAGAGATAGCATGTGTTGTAGGAGCAAATTTGTGGTTTGCGCCATAGTCTGTGAATGTAAACAATTCTATGTAGGGTGCACTACCAGAGCCATGAATGTGTGGTTCAGGGAACACATAAACTCTGTAAAAACATAAAAAGGTTCGCCCACATAAAAGAAGAACCGGGAAAAGAGAGTTGCAGGTTGCCCTTGAGTCAGCAAGGCGGAAGCACGGTTGGCAGTCAGCGTGGTGTGGCAGTAGTGGAAATTCTGGAGCCAAACGTGCCCGGGGGAGACCACCTGCTTCCCGGCAGCTTACCTTTCCGGGAGTTAGCGGGTTACCCGCACCGATTGATGAAAGATAGAGACACGCTAATCCATTCAGTGGAGCGCGCCTGCGGCCCCAGAAATCTGAGGGCATAACACACCTGGTATTGCTCGATCTCGCAATTGATCGTGCAAAGGTAGGGGGTTATTAAAGCCTCTTGGGTACTGCTGAGGCTACTCTTGACTGCTCCTGGTGCAATGTATGGGGTAATTAAACACTCTTGTGTAGTGTTTTTTTTTTTATTTACTGATAATTTTATCAGTAATAAAATAGAATTTTCCAGAATGCTAATCGTTACACAACGGGTGTGTACTCTTGCATCAGCCAACTCCAGGCTGTGTCATGCAGGCAATATATGGGTTACTGATGCCACAGGGGTGGGGCCTGGTTCTGGAAATTTAAAATTTTTGGATAGCGGGTGCTACCAATAAGAAATCTTTGACAAAAATTTCTCATTGTGTTGATTTTGGAGGGGGGGATTGTGAAGCCCTGGTGTGTACTGGTGCATCAGCCAACTCCAGGCTGTGTCCTACAGGCAATATATGGGTTCCTGATGCCGCAGAGGTGGGGCCTGGGTCTTGAAATTTCAAATTTTTGGATAGCGGGTGCTACCAATGAGAAAACTTTGACAGAAATTTCATATATTGTGTTGGGTTTTTTTTTTTTGGGGGGGGGGGGGGGGGGGATTGTGAAGCCCTGGTGTGTACTCTTGCATCAGCCAACACCAGGCTGTGTCATGCAGGCAATATATGGGTTACTGATGCCGCAGGGGTGGGGCCTGGTTCTGGAAATTTCAAATTTTTGGATAGCGGGTGCTACCAATGAGAAATCTTTGACAAAAATGTCATATATTGTGTTGTTGTTTTTTTTTTTGGGGGGGGGATTGTGAAGCCCTGGTGTGTACTCTTGCATCAGCCAACTCCAGGCTGTGTCATGCAGGCAATATATGGGTTACTGATGCCACAGGGGTGGGGCCTGGTTCTGGAAATTTCTAATTTTTGGATAGCGGGTGCTACCAATGAGAAATCTTTGACAAAAATTTCTCATTGTGTTGATTTTGGAGGGGGATTGTGAAGCCCTGGTGTGTACTGGTGCATCAGCCAACTCCAGTTTGTGTCCTACAGGCAATATATGGGTTACTGATGCCGCAGAGGTGGAGCCTGGGTCTGGAAATTTCTAACTTTTGGATAGCGGGTGCTACCAATGGGAAATCTTTGTCAAAAATTTCATATATGGTGTTGTTTTTTTTGGGGGGGATTGTGAAGCCCTGGTGTGTAGTGTACTAGTGCATCAGCCAACTCCACGCTGTGCTATTCAGCCACTAAATGGTCTCCTCTTGCCACGCTATGTCCACGCTATGTCATTCAGTCACTAGATGGTCTCCTGACACTGATGCCACCACCAGGCTCTGTCATTGTGCTGCTGTGCGGCAGTGATTCTAAGAGCGATGCCGGTAATCTGCATGCTATTCTGAATAACAGTATTATTTCACTACCCCAGCACACTCCATATGCGTTTTACGACACAGCAAAGTGTTCTACACCCCTACAGAGGCTGTATGTAGGCTAGAAATAGCCTTTTTTAACATCAATTCGCTGCGAATAAATTCGGATCGAAACAAACTTTTCGGGAAAATTCGGCAAATCGGCCGAATCGAATTTTTGAAAAGTTCGCTCATCTCTAAAGATTATATTCAAGTTGGTTACTAATTTGCTATCCAGTGCTAGTGTAATCACATGTTCTTGCAAAGTTTCTAATTTTTGTGTATGATTCAAAATTGCGTGTAGAAGATATGTTTACCCCAAGAAGGGGGAGATGTTTCTAATTTTGACTATGTTTCAGAACCAAGTCCAAAGTAGGTTCACTCTTTTAACCACTTGGGGTATGCCTTCGCTCCCTGGTACTTAAAGGGGTACTACCGTGGAAAACTTTTTTTTTTAATCAACTGGTGCCAGAAAGTTAAACAGATTTGTAAATCACTTCTATTAAAAAATCTTAATCCTTCCAGTACTTTTTAGGGGCTGTATACTAAAGAGAAATCCAAAAAGAAATGCATTTCCTGTGATGTCCTGACCACAGTGCTCTCTGCTGACCTCTGCTGTCCATTTTAGGAACTGTCCAGAGAAGCATATGTTTGCTATGGGGATTTTCTCCAGTAAGTGATTTACAAATCTGTTTAACTTTCTGGCACCAGTTGATTTAAAAAAAAAAGTTTTCCACAGTAGTACCCCTTTAAGGACCCAGGGCATACCTGTACGCCTGTAGGAATTTCCGTCCCTGCCACGCGGGGACCGGATCGGGATGACTGCTGATATCTATCAGCAGGCATCCCCTACAAATGCCCAGGGGGGTCCTGACACGGTGAATTCACACTGGCGATTTGCGGCGATTCCGGGTCATACGGGTCTCCGGTGACCCGGAAAATAAGGGGGATCGGGGTTGTCCAAGACACCCACGATCCCCCTGAAGGGATAGGAGTGAGGTGGTAGGGGTGCCACCCATCCTATCTCTGCTATTGGTCGTTCAGAAGCGACGACCAATAGCAGATCGGGGGCGGGGGGGGGGTTTGACATTCGGTTCCACCACTCTGCCCACCCACTGTAGTCCGGACAGAGCAAGGGAACCGACGGTGAACAGCGCAGAAGGTCAACTTACCATCTTACCATCGGCGGAGGCGATGATCGGTGGCGGTGAACAGCGGGCGGCCATGACATGCGGCTGGCTCCTGGTGCGGGGTGCTGCAGACTACAGAAGCCGGTGAGTTGCCTAGCAACATCTGGAGGGCTAGTTTGGAGACCACTATACAGTGGTCTCTAACCTATAACCCTCCAGATATTGCAAAACTACAACTCTCACCATGCCCAGACAGTTGTTTGCTGTGTGGGCATGCTGGGATTTGTAGTTTTGCAACAGCTGGAGGGCTACAGTGTGGAGATCCCTGTGCATTGATCTCTAAACTGTGGCCCTCTAGATCTTGCAAAACTACAACTCCTAGCATACCCACACAGCAGTTTGCTGTCTGTGCATGTTGGGATTTGTAGTTTTGCAACATCTGGAGGGCCACAGTTTGGAGATCACTGTGCTGTGTTTTCTAAACCGTGGCCCTCTAAATCTTGCAAAACTACAACTCCCAGCATGCACGAACACCAAACGTCTTTCTCGCCATGCAGGGAGTTGTAGTTGCATACCTCCAGCTGTTGCATAACTACATCTCCCAGCATGCCTTTTGGCGACCAGTACATTATGGGAGTTGTAGTTTTGCAACAGCTGGAGGCACACTGGTTGGAAAATACTGAGTTAGATAACAGAACTTAACTGAAGGTTTCCCAACCAGTGTGCATCCAGCAGTTGCAAAACTCCCAGCATGCACGGTCTGTCAGGGAATGTTAGGCGTTGTAGTTTTGCAACAGCTGGAGGTTTGCCCCCCCCCCCTGTGAATGTACAGGGTACATTCACATGGGGGGGGGGGTTTACAGTGAGTTTCCTACTTCAAGTTTGAGCTGCGGCAAACTTCTAGCAGGAAACTCACCGTAAACCCCCCCCCCACGTGTGAATGTACCCTAAAAACATTACACTACACTAACACATAATAAAGGGTAAAAACACTAAATATACCCTCCCCCCTTACACTGCCCCCCCCCCCCCCGAATAAAAATGAAAAAGTATCGTACGGCAGTGTTTCCAAAATGGACAGCAACAACTGGAGGCACCCTGTTTGGTAATCACTGGCATAGAATACCCCTATGTCCACTGTCATGCATTATGTGGACACACCAAAAATGAATCACTATGTTTAATATGCTTTATAGTATAAGAACATCAGTAGGCCAATTTCTGAGTTTCATCTAAAATCCTTCCCAGTGTAGGACTCCACTGAGATTTTTGTCCTGCGATTTTTGTGGCATAAAAACACCAGAAAAAACGCCAGAAAAACTGCCACAGTTTTTCCCTGCGTTTTGGCGTTTTTTCTGGCGATTTTACCTTTGTGTGGAATTTGCTGTTTTTGGCCCCTTTTGCTTTTTTTTTTTTTTTTTACAAAATAGTTGGGTAACAAAAAAAAATAAATAAAAAGGATGCAGTAGGGATGTAAAAATGTATTTAACTAAATGTATAAAGTGTGTGTTCGTTTAACTTTTTTTTTCTCTTTTTTTTCACATTTTTTATGTAGTACTACTACTCCCAGCATGAAACAAGATTGTTCCATGATGGGAGTAGTAGTACCTGTACTATAGACATATCGCCCCGCGTGTCAGTCTGACACCTGATGCGATCGTCCATAATATAGCAGTGATGTGGCTCTAAACAGCGCTCCCATCTCTGCTCTATTCACATCACTGGCCATTCATATTTCCCACCCAGAGCTGTGATTGGCCGGATGGTTGTAGCTAGAGATGAGTGAACTTACAGTAAATTTGATTCGTCACAAATTTCTCGGCTTGGCAGTTGATGACTTATCCTGCGTAAATTAGTTCAGCCTTCAGGTGCTCCGGTGGGCTGGAAAAGGTGGATACATTCCTAGGAAAGTCTCTCCTAAGACTGTATCCACCTTTTCCAGCCCACCGGAGCACCTGAAAGCTGAACTAATTTATGCAGGAAAAGTCATCAACTGCCGAGCCAAGAAGTTCGTGACGAATCGAATTTACTGTAAGTTCGCTCATCTCTAGTTGTAGTCAATCACAGCTCTGAGGGAGACATCAATGAATGAGTGGCCGGCCCGGAGTACAGTGCAGAGCGGGGATGCGAGCGATGTATACAGCCGCTCTGCATCTCTGCTATAGACAGGACAGTCAAAGCGGGTGTCAGTAGTGACACCAGCTGTGATGTGTCCTTTAGCAGGCACTACTACTCCCAACATGGAGCACACTCTGCTCCATGCTGGGAGCTGTAGTACCTGCATTAATAGACAGATCGCAGCGAGTGTAACTTCTGACACCCGCTGCGATCTGTCTATTAATGCAGGTACTACAGCTCCCAGCATGGGGCAGAGTGTACTCCATGATGGGAGTAGTAGTACTTGTAGTTAAGGGAAGATCACTGCAGGTATCACTCCTGACACCCGCTGTGATGCTCCTGTATGGATGCAGCGCCCGGCGCTCTCCTATGGTCCCCTGCACGCCATATATATATACACATTCTGATTTCTCACAGAGAGCTGTGATTGGCTGGAACCATCTGACCAATCACAGCTCTCTGCGGGAAATATGACTATATGTGTATATATACGTCAGTGCAGGGGACCAGAGAAGAGCGGCTGCCGCATCTATACATTATACAAGAGGATCGCAAGGGACGATCTGTCAATTAGTACAGGTAACTACTGCTCCCATCATGGAACAGTGTGTTCCATGCTGGGAGTAGTAGTACTACCTAAAAAAAAAAAGTGAAAAACACGCACACACACTGCATTTTTATTATTGTCGGCTACATTTTTAGCGCTTTACCCGCTCACATAAATGGATCCCTGTTTAAAAATTAATAAACATTTTGTAATAAAAAAGATACATTTCGTTAGGTACAATTTTTTCCATCACTACTATATCTTTTTTATTATTATTTTTTATGGTACCCTACGAAATTTTAATAAAAAAGGTATCTCCATATTTTTTTTGGTTCACTAAAGTCCAAAAAAGAATAAAAAACTTTTCCAAAAACGCAAAATTTAAAACCAACATGACGTTTTTCTTGGCGTTTTCGCTCTCCCATACACTTCTATGGGAGGAAAACGCCACGATTTCAGGGCAAAAAGGCCAAACTAGGTTTTTGCAGGGCGTTTTGAAAATCCAGCCTCTGAGCCAGAAATTGCTGAAAAACGCCAAAAGGATAAAAAAAAACCGCCAAACTGAAAAATGCCAAGTGAATCTGGCATTTTGACTTGCAGCTAACATCTGGACGCAGATGTTCAGTGAAAAAACGCCGTGCGGGAAAATTGGCGTTTTTGACGGCATTTTTGCAAAAAAAAAACTCTGTGGATTTCCAGCCTAAATGCCAGTCTGGGAGTACAATGCTGCTTGTATATTCAGCTTATTTATGGTGTTTAGACAAGAGACTGATAAGGGGTCTGGTTACATTCTCTAAAAGATTCACACATCTGTGAAAGAGACCTACATCAAATCATATTTACCTGCAGAAGAATCAAGACTCATAATCTATCAAAGCATTAAATAATTGCTTAGACATTGATAGAATTCCTACACACCAAGCTAAGTGTTATAAATATATTTCCCACAAAGGAAACTTGTTTCAAGTTCTTCCTCCTAAAATATAGAGCAAGATCATATATCTCTGCTATTGTCTTAATGTCTTACCATAGTAATTTATAGAAAATAGTCCAGAATGGGGGGGAGGAAGTATATCATAGTTCTTCCATGTATATATCTTAGATGGATTTCCCCATTCTTGGAGTCATGTGATTTGTAGTGGTTAGAAGGGGGCCGGGAGTGAATTTAGCATTCCATATTGATATGTCTATGATTAAGGATACATGACGTACCGGTACGTCATGAGTCCACTCCCGATCTATGACGCGGGGCCACGGCGTGGCCCCACGTCATAGCGGGTCGGGCCCGGCCTCTAATAACGACCGGGACCCGTGGCTAATAGCGCGCGGCATTGATCGCGGTGCTGCGCGCTATTACCCCTTTAGACGCGGCGTTCAAAGTTGAACGCCGCGTCTAAAGTGAAATTGAAAGCATGTCGGTTAGCTCAGGGAGCTGTTCGGGATAGCCGCGGCATCCCAAACAGCTTACAGGACAGCTGGAGGATCCCTACTTGCCTCCTCGCTGTCCGATTGCTGAATGACTGCTCAGTGCCTGAGATCCAGGCATGAGCAGTCAAGCGGCAGAATCATCGATCACTGGTTTCCTATGAGAAACCAGTGATCAATGTAAAAGATCAGTGTGTGCAGTGTTATAGGTCCCTATGGGAGCTATAACACAGAAAAAAAAGTGAATAAAGATCATTTAACCCCTTCCCTATTAAAAGTTTGAATCACCCCCCTTTTCCCATAAAAAAAAAAAAACACAGTGTAAATAAAAAGAAAAGTAAACATATATGGTATCGCCCTGTGCGGAAATGTCCAAATGATAAAAATATATCCTTAATTAAACCGCACGGTCAATGGCGCACGCGCAAAACAATTCCAAATTCCAAAATAGTGCATTTTTGGTCACTTTTTATATCATGAAAAAATGAATAAAAGCAATCAATAAGTCCTATTAATGCAAAAATGGTACCGCTAAAAACTTCAGATCACGGCGCAAAAAATGAGCCCTCATACCGCCCCATATGCGGAAAAATAAAAAAAGTTATAGGGGTCAGAAGATGACAATTTTAAACGTATTAATTTTCCTGCATGTAGTTATGATTTTATCCAGAAGTACGACAAAAGCAAACCTATATAAGTAGGGTATCATTTTAATCGTATGGACTGAAAGAATAAACCTAAGGTGTCATTTTTACCGAAAAATTCACTACGTAGAAACAGAAGCCCCCAAAAGTTACAAAACAACGTTTTGTTTTTTTTTCAATTTTGTCTCACAATGATTTATTTTTCCGTTTTGCCGTAGATTTTTGGGCAAAATGACTGACGTCATTA
Organism: Hyla sarda; assembly: GCF_029499605.1. Classification (NCBI taxonomy): domain Eukaryota; kingdom Metazoa; phylum Chordata; class Amphibia; order Anura; family Hylidae; genus Hyla; species Hyla sarda. Next base: position 355,966,497 of record NC_079192.1, read on the forward strand.
CAAAGTAGAATTGGTGGTGCAAAAAATAAGCCATCATATGGATTTTTTGGTGCAAAATTGAAAGAGTTATGATTTTTTAAAGGTAAGGAGGAAAAAACGAAAATGCAAAAACGGAAAAACCCTCGGTCCTTAAGGGGTTAATATCATGAGGTTCCTTTGGATAGAGTGATATGTAACCTTTTTCTTATATGATATTCTAACCTTGTAGCTTTTGTTTATGTAACAAGTTACCAACTACACACATGTATTGTTCTACTATATGTAGTCAATTAACAATCTTGTACTGTTTACTAATATCTAATTGATATTCATTTGCATATATCATTGTGTTTATTAATCATTTATGTTTATAATCATATAACCAATAAATCTGCATACTTTATAATACCTGTGTATTATTGTATATTGCAAAACTACATCTTTAAGCGTTACTGTCATCCCGTCATAAAAAGAACTTGTTAGTATCTGAGGAAATAGTCGGACTCAGGTGTGAATTGTATTGATTAGCTTTGTCTACAATTCACCAGGTCATAATTTAGATATTTTTAATAATTTTCATAATTTTTTATTTTTCATAATTAATAATTTTTATGACCATGCTTAACCCCTTAAGGACCCAGCCCAAATATACCTTAAGGACCCGGCCATTTTTTGAACATCTGACCACTGTCACTTTAAGCATTAATAACTCTGGGATGCTTTTACCTTTCATTCTGATTCCGAGATTGTTTTTTCGTGACATATTCTACTTTATGTTAGTGGTAAAATTTTGTCGATACTTGCATCATTTCTTGGTGAAAAATTCCAAAATTTGATGAAAAAATTGAAAATTTTGCATTTTTTTAACTTTGAAGCTCACTGCTTGTAAGGAAAATGGATATTCCAAATAAATTATATATTGATTCACATATACAATATGTCTACTTTATGTTTGCATCATAAAATTGACGTGTTTTTACTTTTGGAAGACACCAGAGGGCTTCAAAGTTCAGCAGCAATTTTCCAATTTTTCACAAAATTTTCAAAATCGGAATTTTTCAGGGACCAGTTCAGTTTTGAAGTGGATTTGAAGGGCCTTCATATTAGAAATACCCCACAAATGACCCCATTATAAAAACTGCACCCCTCAAAGTATTCAAAATGACATTCAGTAAGTGTGTTAACCCTTTAGGTGTTTCACAGGAATAGCAGCAAAGTGAAGGAGAAAATTCAAAATCTTCATTTTTTACACTCGCATGTTCTTGTAGACCAAGTTTTTGAATTTTTACAAGGGGTAATAGATGAAAAATCCCCCCAAAATTTGTAACCCAATTTCTTTTGAGTAAGGAAATACCTCATATGTGTATGTCAAGTGTTCGGCGGGTGCACTAGAGGGCTCAGAAGGGAAGGAGCGACAATAGGATTTTGGAGAGGGAATTTTGCTGAAATGGTTTTTGGGGGGCATGTCACATTTAGGAAGCCCCTATGGTGCCAGAACAGCAGAAAACCCCAACATGGCATACCATTTTGGAAACTAGACCCCTCAAGGCACGTAAAAAGGGGTCCAGTGAGCCTTAACACCCCACAGGTGTTTGACGACTTTTCGTTAAAGTCGGATGTGTAAATGAAAAAAAAAAATTTTTCACTAAAGTGCAGTTTTTCCCCCAAATTTACCATTTTTACAAAGCGTAATGGGAGAAAATGCCCCCCCAAATTTGTAACCCCATCTCTTCTGAGTATGGAAATACCCCATGTTAGGATGTAAAATGCTTTGCGGGCAAACTACAATGCTCAGAAGAGAAGGAGTCACATTTGGCTTTTTGAAAGCAACTTTTGCTGAAATGGTTTTTTGGGGGCATGTCGCATTTAGGAAGCCCCTGTGGTGCCAGAACAGCAAAAAATACCCACATGGCATACTATTTTGGAAACTACACCCCTCAAGGAACGTAACAAGGGGTCCGCTGAGCCTTAACACCCCACAGGTGTTTGACGACTTTTCGTTAAAGTTGGATGTGTAAATGAAAATATTTTTTTTTTTTACTAAAATGCAGTTTTTCCCCAAAATTTTACATTTTTACAAGGGGTAATAGGAGAAAATGACCCCCAAAATGTGTAACCCCATTTCTTCTGAGTATGGAAATACCCCATGTTAGGACGTAAAATGCTCTGCTGGCGAACTACAATGCTCAGAAGAGGAGGAGCGCCATTGAGCTTTTGGAAAGAGAATTAGTTTGGAATGGTAGTCAGGGGCCATGTGCGTTTACAATGCCCCCCGTGGTGCCAGAACAGTGGAACCCCCCACATGTGACCCCATTTTGGAAACTACACCCCTCACAGAATTTATTAAGGGGTGCAGTGAGTATTTACACCCCACAGATCTTTGGAACAGTGGGCTGTGTAAATGAAAAAGTTTATTTTTCATTTTTACGGACCACTGTTCCAAAAATCTGTCAGACATCTGTGGGGCGTAAATTCTCAATGTACCCCTTATTACATTACGTGAGGGGTGTAGTTTCCAAAATGGGGTCACATGTGTCGGGGGTCCATTGCTCTGGCACTATGGGGGCTTTGTAAACACATGTGGCCTTCAATTCCGGACAAATTTTCTCTACAAAATCCCAATGGCGCTCCTTCTCTTCTGAGCATTGTAGTTCGCCCGCAGAGCACTTTAAATTCACATATGGGGTATGATCTTACTCAGAAGAGATGGGTTTACAAATTTGGGGGGGCTTTTTTCCTATTTCCCGATGTGAAAATGAAAAATTTAGGGTAACACCAGCATTTTAGTGAAAAAATATAATTTTTTTCATTTTCCCATCCAACTTTAATGAAAATTCGTCAAACACCTGTGGGGTGTTCAGGCTCACTATACCCCTTGTCACGTTCGGTGAGGGGTGTAGTTTCCAAAATGGGGTCACATGTGGGTATTTTTTTTTTTGCGTTTGTCAGAACCGCTGTAAAATCAGCCACCCCTGTGCAAATCACCAATTTAGGCCTCAAATGTACATGGTGCACTCTCACTCCTGAGCCTTGTTGTGTGCCCGCAGAGCATTTTACGCCCACATCTGGGGTATTTCTGTACTCAGGAGAAATTGCGTTACAAATTTTGGGGGTCTTTTTTTCCTTTTACCGCTTGTGGAAATAAAAAGTATGAGGCAACACCAGCATGTTAGTGTAAAAAAATAAAAAAAATTTACACTAACAGGCTGGTGTAGCCCCCAACTTTTCCTTTTCACAAGCCGTAAAAGGAAAAAAAGCCCCCCAAAATTTGTAGTGTAATTTCTCCCGAGTACGGAGATACCCCATATGTGGCCCTAAACTGTTTCCTTGAAATACGACAGGGCTCCGAAGTAAGAGAGCACCATGCGCATTTGAGGACTAAATTAGGGATTGCATAGGGGTGGACATAGGGGTATTCTACGCCAGTGATTCCCAAACAGGGTGCCTCCAGCTGTTGCTAAACTCCCAGCATGCCTGGACAGTCAGTGGCTGTCCAGAAATGCTGGGAGTTGTTGTTTTGCAACAACTGGAGGCTCCGTTTTGGAAACCCTGCCATACAAGACGTTTTAAATTGTTTATTGGGGGGGGGGGGGGGGGGGACAGTGTAAGGGGTGTATATGTAGTGTTTTACCCTTTATTAGGTGTTAGTGTAGTGTAGTGTTTTTAGGGTACATTCACACTGGCGGGTTACGGTGAATTTCCCGCTAGGAGTTTGCACTGCGGCAAAAAATTTGCCGCAGCCCAAACTTGAAGCAGAAAATTTACTGTAAACCCGCCTATGTGAATGTACCCTGTACGTTCACATGGGGGGGCAAACCTCCAGCTGTTTCAAAACTACAACTCCCAGCATGTACTGACAGACCGTGCATGCTGGGAGTTGTAGTTTTGCAACAGCTGGAGGCACAATGGTTGGAAAACCTTCAGTTAGGTTCTGTTACCTAACTCAAAATTTTCCAACCAGTGTGCCTCCAGCTGTTGCAAAACTACAACTCCCAGCATGTACTAATCACCGAAGGGCATGCTGGGAGATGTAGTTATGAAATAGCTGGAGGTACCCAACTACAACTCCCAGCATGCCGAGACAGCTGTTTGCTTTCTGGGCATGTTGGGAATTGCAGTTTTACAACATCTGGAGAGCTACAGTTTTTAGACCACTGCACAGTGATCTCCAAACTGTGGACCTCCAGATGTTGCAAAACTACAACTCCCAGCATGTCCAGACAACAAACAGCTATGTGGGCATGCTAGGAGTTGTAGTTTTGCAAGATCTGGAGGGATATAGTTTAGAGACCACTGTATAGTGGTCTCAAACTGCAGCCCTCCAGCTGTTGCAAAACTACATATTCCAGCATGCCCAAACAGCTGTCTGGGCATGCTGGGAGTTGTAGTTTTGCAACATCTGGAGGGCTACAGTTAGAGACCATGGTCTCAGACTGTAGCCCTCCAGATCTACTTACCGGCTTCCGTAGGATCCCGGCAGCCGTCCTCTTCAGACGCACGTGACGCCGCCCGCCGATCAACGTCGCCGCAGCCTCCGGACGGGTAAGTGGACGTCGGCGCCCGGTCCCCTTCGGTTCCCCGTTCTGCTCCGCCTATTGTGGGTGGGCAGGACGGGGAAAACGAAAGTTAACCCCCCCGCCCCCGGTCTGCTATTGGTCGTCGCCTCTGACGATCAATAGCAGACCAATAGCAGGGATAGGAGGGGTGGCAACCCTGCCACCTCACTCCTATGCCTACAGGGGGATCGTGGGTGTCTTAGACAACCGCGATCCCCCTTCTATTCCGGGTCACCGGGTCACAATAGACCCGTATGACCCGGAATCGGCGCAAATCGCAAGTGTGAATTCACTTGCGATTTGCACCGATCGCCGACGGGGGGGGGGTCTGATGACCCCCCTGGGCATTTGCATGGGGTGCCTGCCGAAATTCCCACGGGAGTATGGATACGCCCTGGGTCCTTAAGTACCAGGACGTCAAGGCGTATCCATACGCCCTAGGTCCTTAAGTGGTTAATAATTCATAATTGAGTTATTACCGCACGACAAGTCCCTATGCATTCCCTAATTTAGTCCTCAAATACGCATGGTGCTCTCTCACTTTGGAGCCCTGTCATATTTCAAGGAAACAGTTAAGGGCGACATATCGGGTATTTCCGTTCTCGGGAGAAATTGCGATACAAATTTTGGGGGGCTTTTTCTCCTTTTACCCCTTAGTAAAAGGAAAAATTGGGGTCTACACCAGCCTGTTAGTGTAAAAAAATAACATTGTTTACACTAACATGCTGGTGTTGCCCCATACTTTTTATTTTCACAAGAGGTAGAAGGAACAAAGACCCCTAAAATTTGTACAGCAATTTCTCCCGAGTACGGAAATACCCGACATGTGGGCGTAAAATGCTCTGCGGGCACACAACAAGGCTCAGGAGAGAGAGCGCACTATGTACATTTGAGACCTAAATTGATGATTTGCACGGTTGATTTTACAGCAGTTCTGACATAAACGCAACAAAATAAATACCCACATGTGACCCCATTTTGGAAACTACACCACTCACGGAATGTGAGAAGGGGTATAGGGAACCTTAACACCCCATAGGAATTTGAGGAATTTTCATTGAAGTTGGATGGGAAAACAACATTTTTTTTTTTTACTAAAATGCTGGTGTTACCATACATTTTTCATTTTCACAAGGGAAAATAGGAAACAAAAGCCCCCCAAAATTTGTGACCCCATTTCTTCTGAGTAAGAACATACCTCATATGTGGATGTAAAGTGCTCTGCGGGCAAACTACAATGCTCAGAACAGAAGGAGCGCCATTGGGCTTTTGGTGGGAAAATTTGTCCGGAATTAAAGGCCACGTGTGTTTAAAAAGCCCCCATAGTGACATAACAATGGACCCCACATGTGACCCCATTTTGGAAACTACACCCCTCATGGAATGTTATAAGGGGTACAGTGAGCATTTACGCCCCACAAGTGTCTGACAGATTTTTTCACTTGCTTGGCCCACTGTTCCGAAGACCTGTCAAAGGCCAGTGGGGTGTAAATGCTCACTGCACCCCTTATTAAATTCTGTGAGGGGTGTAGTTTCCAAAATGGGGTCACATGGTGGGAAAGTCCACTGTTTTGGCACCACAGGGGGCTTTGTAAATGTACAAGGCCCCAGACTTCTATTCCAATTAAATTCTCTCTCCAAAAGATCAATGGCGCTCCTTCCCTTCTGAGCATTGTAGTGCGTCAGCAGAGCACTTGATGACCACACATGGGGTATTTCCATACTCAGAAGAAATGGAGTTACAAATTTTGGGGGGCATTTTCTCCTATTATCCCTTGTAAAAATGTAAAATTTGGGGGGGAAATCTGCATTTTAGTGGAAAGAAAAATTCATTTACACATCCACATTTAACGAAAAGTCGTCAAACACCTGTGGGGTGTTAAGGCTCACTGGACCCCTTGTTATGTTCCGTGAGGGGGGTAGTTTCCAAAATAGTATGCCATGTTTTTTTTTTTTTTTTTTTGCGGTTCTGGCACCACAGGGGCTTCCTAAATGTGACATGCCCCCCCAAAAACCAAATCAGAAAAATTCACTCTCCAAGATCCCATTATCGCTCCTTCCCTTCTGAGCCCTCTAGTGCACCCACAGAGCTCTTGACATACACATATGAGATATTTCCTTACTCAAGAGAAATCGGATTACAAGTTTTAGGGTAATTTCTCTCCTTTTACCCATTGCAAAAATTCAATAACTGGGTCTCCAAGAACATGCGAGTGTAAAAAAAATGAAGATTTTGAATTTTCTCCTTCATTTTTCTGCTTTTCCTGTGGAACAGCTAAAGGATTAACACACTTTCTGAATGTCATTTTAAATACTTTGAGGGCTGCAGTTTTTATAATGGGGTAATTTATGGTGTATTTCTAATATGAAGGCCCATCAAATCCACTTCAATACTGAACTGGTCCCTGAAAAATTCAGATTTAGAAAATGTTGTGAAAAATTGGAAAATTGCTGCTGAACTTTGAAGCCCTCTGATGTCTTCCAAAAGTAAAAACATTGTATATGTGTAGACATATTGTATATGTGAATCAATATATATTGTATATGTGAATCAATATATAATTTATTTGGGATGTCCATTTTCCTTATAAGCAGAGAGTTTAAAAGTTAAAAAAATGCTACATTTTCTAATTTTTCATGAAATTATGGAATTTTTCACCAATAAATCATGCAGGTATCAAAAAATTGTTACCACTAACAAGTAGAATATGTCACACACAAAAAAACTCTCGGAGTCAGAAGGAAAGGTAAAAGCATCCCATAGTTATTAATGCTTAACCCCTTAAGGATTCAGGGTTTTTCCGTTTTTGCACTTTCGTTTTTTCCTCCTTACCTTTTAAAAATCATAACCCTTTCAATTTTCCACCTAAAAATCCATATTATGGCTTATTTTTTGCGTCGCCAATTCTACTTTGCAGTGACATTAGTCATTTTACCCAAAAATGCACGGCAAAATGGAAAAAAAAATCATTGTGCGACAAAATCGAAAAAAAAAACGCCATTTTGTAACTTTTGGGGGCTTCTGTTTCTACGCAGTGCATATTTCGGTAAAAATTACACCTTATCATTATTCTGTAGGTCCACTTATATAGGTTTGATTTTGTTGCACTTCTGGAAAAAATCATAACTACATGCAGGAAAATTTATACGTTTAAAAATGTCATCTTCTGACCCCTATAACTTTTTTTCCACGTACAGTGCGGTATGAGGACTCATTTTTTGCACCGTGATCTGAAGTTTTTATCGGTAGGATTTTTGTTTTGATCGGACTTTTTGATCACTTTTTATTCATTTTTTAATGGTATAAAAAGTGACCAAAATACGCTTTTTTGGACTTTTTTTGCGCGTACGCCATTGACCGTGCGGTTTAATTAATGATACATTTTTATAGTTTGGACATTTACGCACGCGGCGATACCACATATGTTTATTTATTTTATTTTTTTTACACAGTTTTTTTTTTTTATGGGAAAAGGGGGGTGATTCAAACTTTTATTAGGGAAGGGGTTAAATGACCTTTATTAACACTTTTTTTTACTTTTTTTTGCAGTGTTATAGGTCCCATAGGGACCTATAACACTGCACACACTGATCTCTCATCCTGATCACAGGCGTGTATTAACACGCCTGTGATCAGTGTTATCGGCGCATGACTGCTCCTGCCTGGATCTCAGGCACGGAGCAGTCATTCGTCGATCGGACACGAGGAGGCAGGTAAGGGCCCTCCCGGTGTCCGGTCAGCTGTTCGGGACGCCGCGATTTCACCGCGGCGGTCCCGAACAGCCCGACTGAGCAGCCGGGTCACTTTCACTTTAACTTTAGAAGCGGCGGTCAGCTTTGACCGCCGCTTCTAAAGGGTTAATACCGCACATCGCCGCGATCGGCGATGTGTGGTATTAGCCGCGGGTCACGGCCGTTGATGAGCGCCGGGACCAATGCGATATGATGCGAGATCGCGGCGCGATCCCGCTTCATATCGTGGGAGCCGGCGCAGGACGTAAATATACGTCCTGCGTTGTTAAGGGGTTAAAGTGACAGAGGTCAGATGTGCAAAAAATGTCCTTAAGGTGGAAATGGGCTGGGTCCTTATGGGGTTAAGAACTCTCAAGCAGGTATCGGAGACCAACGCGATAGTGTAAACAAGTGGCAGAGCTGTATACTTTAACACCTAAGAGCTCTATAATCTAGAGGGGGCATAGACACAGAGCAACGGAGAACCTGCCTGTCACATCTTTGCAGCTTCATGTAAACATTTCCTTTTTCAGCTCACTGTGAACATCTTATCAGCATCACAGAGCAGAGTGTACCAAATCAAGGTCAAATGTACTTCTTAATAATAATAATTAGAATTGTAACTGAAGTGAAAAGTTTTTTCTACCGTGGTCATCTAGATAATTGTTGTTATCGTTAGCACACAAATTCACTATAATCCACATTAATACTCTGAAACTGAAGTTGCATAACTATATTTTCACATTGGGTATGTGTCGTAAAAGTACACACAATTTGTGGTCCATTTATTTTATTTTAAATTAAAGGTATGTTCTCAAGTATATGATAAAGGGGAGCACTTTACCTTTTCTTCATTTCAGTTGAGTTAATTTCCTGTTGACTCACGAAAATGAAGGGGGGGAGGATATGTTATGCATTCTGATTGGATCAGAACAAAGCAGAGAGACATGAGTTTAAGTAGATGCATTCAAAACTTAACCCTAAATACCAAAATGATAAATGTTATTTTATTGGATATGAAATGGTGCATTACACAAACATATTTTATATTCAAACTCTGTATATAATCAGCTGTGCACTGGATTACCCATAACACATGTGATTCTAACATTTAATAGATTTTTAGAGTTGCACATAGTTTATTCTATCATTCCTCATAAATATTCCACATGTTCTTAATTTAACCTCTTAAGGACCCAGGACGTACGTACCCTGGCGTTTTCCGGTCCCTGCCGCGCGCCGGGCAGAGATCGGAACTGGATGCCTGCTGAAATCCTTCAGCAGGCATCCAGGGCAAACGCCGAGGGGGACCATGTAGGCCCCCCATGTCGGCGATCGCCACAAATCACAAGGGAAATCGCCCTTGCGATCTGCGGCGATACCGGGCTGACCGTCCCCTACACTTACCTCGTCCCTGAAGACCCGGATCCCGGCGACGGAGACGGCGGCGGCGACAGATGAGTTGATCTTCAGCCGCGGTCGGGCCCTTTACAGCAATGCACGTCGCCGTAAAGCGACATGCATTGCTGTAATGGGACCCTGTAAACTACAACTCCCAGCATGCCCAGACAGCCCTTGGCGTCTGGGCATGCTGGGAGTTGCAGTTTTGCAACTTCTGGAGGTCCACAGTTTGGAGACCACTGTGCCCTTCCAGATGTTGCAAAACTACACATCCTCAGCATGCCCTTACTGTCCAGGCATGCTGGGAGTTGTAGTTCTGTAACATCTGGCTCTTCAGATGTTGCAGAACTACAACTCCCAGCATGCCTGGACAGTTTTGGCATACTGGGAGTTGTAGTTTTACGACATCTGGAAGGGCACAGATTGGGAACCACTGTATTAGTGGTCTGCAAACTGTAGTCCTCCAGATGTTGCAAAACTACAACTCCAAGCATGCTGGGAGTTGTAGTTCGGCAACATCTGGCTCTAAAGATGTTGCCGAACTACTACTCCCAGCATGCCTGAGAATGTTTGGGAGTTGTGGTTTTGCAACAGCTGGAGGCACACTGGTTGGGAAACATTGTCTGTTTCCTAACTCAGTGTTTCCCAACCCTGTGTGCCTCCAGCTGTTGCAAAACTATAACTACCAGCATGCACTGAGACTGTGCATGCTGGGAGTTGTAGTTTTGCAACAGCTGGAGGCCCCCCCCCCCCCCCCCCTGTGAATGTACAGGGTACATTCACATGGGCAGGGGGCTTACAGTGAGTATCAGGCTGCAAGTTTGCCATGCAGCAAATTTTGCGCTGCAGCTCAAACTCGCAGCGGGAAATTCGCTGTAATCCCCGGCCCATGTGACTGTACCCTAAAAACACTACACTACACTAACACAAAATAAAATAAAAAGTAAAAAACACTACATATACACATACCCCTACACAGCCCCCCTCCCCTCCCCAATAAAAATGAAAAACGTCTGGTACGCCACTCTTTCCAAAATGGAGCCTCCAGCTGTTGCAAAACAACAACTCCCGGTATTGCTGTCCAGGCATGCTGGGAGTTTTGCAACAGCTGGAGGCACCCTGTTTGGGAATCACTGGCGTAGAATACCCCTATGTCCACCCCTATGCAAATCCCTAATTCAGGCCTCAAATGCACATGGCGCTCTCACTTTGGAGCCCTGTCGTATTTCAAGGCAACAGTTTATGGTCACATATGGGGTATCGCCGTACTCGTGAGAAATTGCCTAACAAATCTTGGGGGTCTTTTTCTCCTTTCACCCCTTATGAAAAGGTGAAGTTGGGGTCTACACCAGCATGTAAGTGTAAAAAAAATAAACTTTTTACACTAACATGCTGGTGTTGCCCTATACTTTTCCTTTTGACAAGAGGTAAAGGGGAAAAAAGTCCCCCAAAATTTGTAACGCAATTTCTCCCAACTACGGCGATACCCCATATGTGGGCGCAAAGTGCTCTGGGGGCGCACAACAAGGCCCAGAAGGGAGAGTGCGCCATGTACATTTGAGGTGATTTGCACAGGTGTGGCTGATTGTTACAGCGGTTTTGACAAACGCAAAAAAAACAAAACCCCACATGTGACCCCATTTCGGAAACTACACCCCTCACGGAATGTAATGAGGGGTGCAGTGAGAATTTACACCCCACAGGTGTCTGACAGATCTTTGGAACATTGGGCTGTGCAAATTAAAAATTTTGTACAGCCCTCTGTTCCAAAGATATGACAGATTCCAGTGGGGGGTAAATGCTCACTGTACCCCTTGCTACATTCCTCAAGGGGTCTAGTTTCCAAAATGGTATGCCATGTGGGGGTTATTTTGCTGTCCTGGCACCATATGGGCTTCCTAAATGCGACATGCCCCCCGAGCAAAATTTGCTCTCAAAAAGCCAAATATGACTCCTCTTCAGAGCATTGTAGTTCGCCCGTAGTGTACTTCAGGTCAACTTATGGGGTACCTCCATACTCAGAAGAGATGTGGTTACAAATTTTGGGGGGTATTTTCTGCTATTAACCCTTGCAAAAATGTTACATTTGGGGGGGAAACACACCTTTTAGTTAATTTTTTTTTTTACGTATGCAAAAGTCGTGAAACCCCTGTGGGGTATTAAGGCTCACTTTATTTCTTGTTACGTTCCACAAAGGGTCTAGTTTCCAAAATGGTATGCCATGTGTTGTTTTTTTTGCTGTCCTGGCACCATAGGGGCTTCCTAAATGCGACATACCCCCGAGCAAAATTTGCTCTCAAAAAGCCAAATATGACTCCTCTTCAGAGCATTGTAGTTCACCCATAGAGCATTGTAGTTCACCCATACTCAGAAGAGTTCACCCATAGAGCATTGTAGTTCACCCATACTCAGAAGAGATGGGGTTACAAATTTTGGGGGGTATTTTCTGCTATTAACCCTTGCAAAAATGTGAAATTTGGGGGGAAACACACATTTTAGTGAAATTTTATTTTTATTTTTTTACATATGTAAAAGTCGTGAAACCCCTGTGGGGTATTAAGGCTCACTTTATTCCTTGTTACGTACCTCAAGGGGCCTAGTTTCCAAAATGGTATGCCATGTGGGGGATTTTTGCTGTTCTGGCACCATAGGGGCTTCCTAAATGCAACATGCCCCCCAAAAACCATTAAAAAAAAATTACTCTCCAAAATCCCCTTGTCGCTCCTTTGCTTCTGAGCCCTCTACTGTGCCCGCCGAACAATTTACATAGACATATGAGGTATGTCCTTACTCAGAGAAATTGGGCTACAAATATAAGTATAAATTTTCTCCTTTTACCCCTTGTAAAAATTCAAAAATTGGGTCTACAAGAACATGCGAGTGTAAAAAATGGAGATTGTGAATTTTTTCCTTCACTTTGCTGTTATTCCTGTGAAACACCTAAAGGGTTAAAACGCTGACTGAATGTCATTTTGAATACTTTGGGGGGTGCAGTTTTTATAATGGGGTCATTTGTGGGGTATTTCTAATATGAAGACCCTTCAAATCCACTTCAAACCTGAACTGGTCCCTGAAAAATTGTGAGTTTGGAAATTTTGTGAAAAATTGGAAAATTGCTGCTGAACTTTGAAGCCCTCTGGTGTCTTCCAAAAGTAAAAACACGTCAATTTTATGATGCAAACATAAAGTAGACATATTGGAAATGTGAATAAAAATTAAAATTATTTGGAATATCCATTTTCCTTACAAGCAGAGAGCTTTAAAGTTAGAAAAATGCAAAATTTTCAAATTTTTAATCAAATTTGGGGATTTTTCACCAAGAAAGGATGCAAGATACCACAAAATTTTACCACTATGTTAAAGTAGAATATGTCACGAAAAAACTGTCTCAGAATCAGAATGATAAGTAAAAGCATTGCAGAGTTATTAATGTTTAAAGTGACAGTGGTCAGATGTGCAAAAAATGGCCGGCTCCTAAGGTGTAAAATGGCTGGGTCCTTAACCCCTTAAGGACCCGGGCTTTTTCCGTTTTTTCATTTTCAATTTTTCCTCCTTAACTTTAAAAAATCATAACTCTTAAAAATTTTCACCTAAAATTATATATGATGGCTTAATTTTTGCGTCACTAATTCTACTTTGTAATGACATTAGTCATTTTACCCAAAAATCTACGGTGAAACGGGAAAAAAAATCAATGTGCGACAAAATTGATGAAAAAACACTATTTTGTAAGTTTTGGGGGCTTCTATTTTTACGCTGTACATTTTTTGTCAAAAATGATACCTTATCTTTATTCTGTAGGTCCATACGGTTAAAATGATACCCTACTTGTATAGGTTTGAATTTGTATCACTTCCGAAAAAAATCATGAATACATGCAGGAAAATTTATACGTTTAAAATGGTCATCTTTTGACCCCTATAACTTTTTTATTTTTCTGTGTTCAGGGCGCTTTGAGGACTCATTTTTTGGCCGTCATCTGAAGTTTTTAGCGGTACCATTTTTGTTCTGATCAGACTTTTTGATCACTTTTTATTCACTTTTTTGTGGTATAAAAAGTGATCAAAAATGCGCTATTTTGGACTTTGGAATTTTTTTGCGCGTACGCCATTGAACGAGCGGTTTAAAAAGCGGTATATTTTTATAAATCGGACATTTCCGCACGCGACGATACCACATATGTTTATTTTTATTATTATTTACATAATGTTTTTTTTATTTTTGGAAATGCCGGGTGATTTAAACTTTTATTAGGGGAAGGGATAATTGAAAGGGTTAATGATTTTTTTACACTTTTCTTATGCAACATTATAGCTCCCATAAGGGGCTATAACATTGCATTTACTGATCTTTTACACTGATTGATCCATCTCCATAGGAATGGATCAATCAGTGTTTTAGGCGATTGAATGCTCAAGCCTGGACCTTCCTCCTGTGCTACAGCTGTTCGGGATGCCGCGATTATACCGCGGCGATCCCGAACAGCTCCCTGAGCTAGCCGGGCACTTTTACTTTCGATTTAGCCGCGCGGCTCAGCTTTGAGCGCGCGGCTAAAGGGTTAATAGCGCGCGGCACAGCGATCAGTGCCGCGCGCTATTAGAGGCGGGTCCCGGCTTCACTATGACGCCGGGCCCGCCGCGATATGATGCGGGGTCACCGTGTGACCCCGCGTTATATCGCAGGACCGGGACCCATGACGTATGCATACGTCATGGGTCCTTAAGAGGTTAAGGGGTTAAAGGGGTATTCCAGGAAAAAACTTTTTTATATATATATCAACTGGCTCCAGAAAGTTAAACAGATTTATAAATTACTTATATTAAAAAATCTTAATCCTTTCAGTACTTACGAGCTTCTGAAGTTAAGGTTGTTCTTTTCTGTCTAAGTGCTCTCTGATGACACCTGTCTCGGGAACCACCCAGTTTAGAAGAGGTTTGTTATGGGGATTTGCTTCTAAACTGGGCGTTTCCCGAGACAGGTGTCATCAGAGAGGACTTAGACAGAAAAGAACAACCTTAACTTCAGAAGCTCATAAGTACTGAAAGGATTAAGATTTTTTAATAGAAGTAATTTACAAATCTGTTTAACTTTCTGGAGCCAGTTGATTTAAAAAAAAAAAGTTTTTTCCTGGAATACCCCTTTAACGCAACAGCAGCCATTTTAATGGATCTGTGATATTGCACAAACTAACCTCTATTCTCATAAACCTTTTTTCACAACAGCAAAATGTTCTCAACCACCATATCAGCTTTGTTTGGTGTATCTCTTAAGGTTCTAGCTACAATGCCCTTCATAGTCAAACATTGGCTATAAACAATATTTTTTCTTATATTTTGTTAAAACAAAATTGAACCACTTGATTGTCATATTATGATCACAGGCATGATTTGTGGTATGAATTTGTCACTACCCCCAAGGGGGATTTTCAATGTCCATATTGGTCAAGAGTCTTCATACCCAGGGGCATATGGCACATTCATCTTCTCTTTCCCATTACTTAAAGATAGAGGCCTCACATATATCTGATAATGTACTAGTACTTATTTGATTGTGCTAATTTTACAATGTGGTTGAAAATTATATCAATTAGTACGTATGGTGAAAGATCGATTCTAAACACCTAATAGAAGTAATAGAAGTAAAGTAAACACTTGCGATTTGCGTCTTTTCCAGACCCCCCCTTCCAGTGAACCTGTCTGGAGACCCCCAGAGGCTTAACAGCCACGGGTTCCGGAGTTTGATGGCGACTCTGGAATCCAGATTGACAATTCTGGATTATCTGAAATTGACTATTTCAGTTATTTTTTCAGTGACAGTTTTGTCAATCTGATGGTGGAGCAGATGAATCTGTATGCCCAGCAGTTCATCGCCCACCAGCCTGATTCTTTTTTTGCCAGGCCCAATGAATGGTACGCCATTGATACAGCAGAAACGAGGACATTTTGGGGCCTCGTGCTGCATATGGGCCTGGTCAAAAAGCCAAGTGTCAGGCAGTACTGGAGTGGGTACTTACAGTATGGTCATGACACAGAAGAGGTTCAAGGCCATTCGGAAATGCCTGCATTATGCAGATAATGAGGCATGTCCCCCCGAAGTGATCCCGCCTATGACCGGCTTTACAAAGTGATCGATCACTTTGGGGCCAAATTTTTGGAGGCCTACGTACCGCTCAGGGAGCTCTCAATAGATGAGTCTCTTATCAGTTTTAAGGGGAGACTCATGTTCCGCCTGTATATTCCCTCGAAGCGGGCGCAAATCTCTATAAACGTTGTGAAACCTCCGGGTACACTTACAAGTTTAGAGTGTATGAGGGACAAGATTCCCGTATTGAACCCCCAGATTGTTCCCCCACTCTGGGTGTTAGCGGGAAAATCATTTGGGAGCTTGCACACCCATTGCTGGATAAGGGTTACCACATGTACGTGGACAACTTTTATTCCAGCATCCCTCTGTTCACATCCCTTGCCACCAGATCCACGTCCATTTGTGGGGTCAGGCGGAAAAACCAGAGAGGCCTCCCTCTAAATTTGATCCAGACACCTATGCCTAAAGGTGAGTCATGTGCCCTTACCCATGAAAACCTGTTGCTGGTCAGGTATAAGGATAAGAGGGATGTCCTTATGGTGACCACTATTCATGGTAATGGCAGCTTACCTGTCCCTGTGCGAGGTATCACAACACCGGTCCTCAAGCCCGATTGTATTCTGGACTACAATCGGTATATGGGTGGAGTTGATCTTTCTGATGAAGTCCTCAAGCCATACATGGCCATGCGGAAAACACGGGCATGGTACAGGTTGCCATGTACAATTCTTTTGTACTGTCCCAGTACGCTGGCAACACAGAGACATTCCTCCAGTTCCAAGAAGAAGTCCTAAAGGTCCTGATCTTTGGTGACCGGGAAAGAGCAGGCCGGAGTTCTGAAGGAATTAGAGTTATAGGTGCCAGGATCGTCCCAGGCCAACACTTTCCAGGTGAAGTTCCCCACACTGGAAAGAAGGGACGATCCCAGAAAAGATGCAGAGTGTGTCACAAGAGGGGGATACGGAAGGATACCACCACTCAATGTGACACTTGCCCCAATCAGCCGGGCCTCTGCAATAAAAACTGCTTCAGGGAGTATCACACTTCCATGCAGTACTAAATTGTCCCTATTCATTTTAATTTCCCATAATTTGACTCCAATGTACCAAATCCAGAGTACATTCCAAATTTTAACCCCACAAAACCACTAAATTGCCCAAAAACTCTTTTAGAAAAAAAAAAAAGCGATAAGACCTCTGGGGGTATTTTTTCCAAAAATGGGTCATGGGTCACTGAGTCACTATTATCGGGGACTTTTTATGTTGCCTCAAATGCGCAGCGCTCTCTCTCCACCTGAGCGGGGTGCGCATCGGAGACAACAGGTTAGGGACGGCCACACACATCACATTCCCAGAATGATGATTCAGAGCATAGGGTTTGGGGTGGGCATATTTTTTAGTTTGGCTACGCTCTGGATCATCATTCTGGGAACATAACCTTTTTTATGATTTTGCGTCCCACTGTACCCCATTTTAGTTATTTAGTGTACCCCAGTTATTTAACCCATGTAATGCCCCTTGAGGGAGGGTCCCACTGTTCTGGCTCCATAGGAGAAATACAAAGCTCAAGGACCCTGACTGCACTTCTGAGACCAGTGTGCATGCTGTTTACGCCCAGACATGAGGTTTGTCCTTACTCCAAAGAAATGTATTTACAGATTTACAATGACATTTTCTCCTTTTACCACTTATGAAAATGAAAAATTTTGGGGTAACCCCAGCATTTTAGTGTAAAAAAAAATCTAATATTTCCTTTTCACATCCCACTTAACCAGAAATAGCGTGTAGAAAAATAGATGGGTAACACGAATAACCTAAATCAGAATATTGTCACCTTGGAATCAGAAATGAAAATAGAGTTTCCCAATGGAAAAATGTGCTTAAAACATAGCTTTTACTAGAAATATATCATAAAAATTACACCTACATAAACTTAACGTGGAGACCAACTAGTGATTATAATAAACTAACTCACTATATACCAATAACAATGTCCACCTTGGACAAAATAAAACCACTACTCCGCAATTCGGTGGTCCACTTATGGTTATCACTTTAGGATCAGAATATAAGATAAAGCTACTGATTATTCAATAATTACTCTACTTATTCTCACAAATGAGATTCATAAACCATAAAACATGATATAGTAAGCACATGACCCACAGTCATATTCATGAATCTGTGTCATGCAGACAATCCCCTCATCCCGACGCGTTTCTGCGGGTGTCACTGTGCACAAAATATGGCACCTGCTTCCTCAGGGGAATTTGCTAGGGAAGACAAGCTAGATATAGCAACAGTTATTTATTCTTTCTTATACCATTGCTCATGTGTTTTATAGAATAAACAATAGATGCGAGGACTTTCCATACATATCAATCTTAAATGGATCCCTCGTAAAAACATCAAGAAACCTCACAGATCAGCGTCATTAGTATCCTTTTTCCTGCAGGTTACAGTCCCATTATGGTAATCTTTCCAGACCTAGAAAAAAGCACAGGTAGAAAAAAAGGGGTGTGGGCAACAAGTAACATGTATCTAATGTCATGATAGGCAAGCTTACCCCATCAGAGATACACAGGCTTCAAATACTTAAGCCATCCCTACTTACATTGTTGCCGGGGGTACTATAATACCGGCGCTGTCTCTGCAAAACAACACGCCAATGGTGGACTGAGTATCTATCTATAATGCTAAATTCCAAACACAGCTTTCCAAAGTACACTTACGTTTAGAGAAGGTTTCTAAGATGCTGCAATAGCAGCGCTCCTGTCTCATTATCGGAGCTGCGCGCTCGATTTGCACGCCGGCGTCCTTATGATCACATGACCATCTGTGTATACGCCCCTTTGTTTCCGCCTCCTCAGACGCCGTGCTGGGAGGCGGAACTCTCTACTGAGCATGCGCTCTAGTTACTTCGTATGGGCGTCAGTATGTCAGGATCAAAGTTATGTTAGTAATATTAAAAATACACTGATTTGAGGCCAGTTGTAATGGTAATCCTTATGATATCAAGTATGAGAGGACGAAAAGTGAAAATTTTATGTATATGGGCAAAAGGATCTAATACTGAACCATGATTGCGTACCTATCGCTAAACTTCATGGTCTTCCAATTTAAAGGGGCAGTAGCCAATTTCCCAAAAATGCTAAAAAGCAGCATTGGGATAAGAGAGAAGTTAAGATAGCTTCTCCCAGGGCTCATGTAGTACAGGAGATTTAAGCGGATACTGCCTATACTCCTTTTGACCATTCCAAGGAGCAATGTATGGATTTCCCATACCTCCATAAGATGGTAGTCCAGTAAGTCCCAAGTCCCTCAATGGTAAAGGCAAGGGGATTTATTATTGCGCTATGCTGGATGATGGTCTAAGAATGCTGAATACACAATTTAAAGGGATACACAATTTAAAGGGACATTACCTATTGTCTTATTACCTATGTAGAATGCTAATATGAAAAATGCCAAGTGCAAAAGCACCGGACTCTAGAATTTCCCACTCTAGTGTACAAAAATATGGAATCTTCAAAAAGTACACCAAAAAGTGGTTAAAAGAGACAGACAAGAAGTGTAGTGCCTAATTAAGTAAATATCTTCACTGGGAACAAGAGCTGAGAGTTGTTCCTCAGATGGACAGGAAATTCCATCCCAGATCATCTATTGGGAATGGGATAGAACTGGAACTATGCAGGGCCCACTACTCCCCTCCTCATATAGTAAAAAGGTAAGGCTGTATATATCTGTACTTACTCTTGTGTGTCCTACTATCAGAACCCTCCACCTAAGTGGCGCTTAAAAGGGCGGTACTGTAAGTCTCGTACCTCCTATTGTCCCCTGTAGTGCCCTATACTAAGGGTGGTGCTAGCTTAGTAGGTCCACTGGGACCTCCCCTCACTACCTAATTAACCACCCATCTCCACAGGTTAGTACACAAGAGGAGGGAAGAGGGGGTATTTATTAGTTGAGATGTGGGGGAGACAGCGAGAGGGGGGGGAACGGAGAGGACAAGGATGTTGACTTGTAATAATGATGGTGTTTTGGGTATACTCAAGGGTGCATGATAGTATATATTAGAGGAAGGGGGCAAAGCAGAGTTGTTGATTCAACCCTCTAGGGGTCAAGCTTTGGAGGCGATATACCCATCTACATTCCTTCTGGAGCAGAATTTTATCTAGATCACCCCCTCTCTGTGTAGGGGGTCACCTGTTTGACTCCAATGAATTTAATGAGCTTTGTGTCACCCTGGTGATAAGTATTCATGTGAGTAGCCACTGATGTTTTGCGTCTGTTTCAAACACCACCAAGGTGCTCCAAAACCCTCCTTCTAAATTCACGGGTGGTTTTGCCCACATAGTATTTGTTGCATGTACAGATCGCCACATAAATAATTCAAGTCGAAAGTACATATAATTCTTGTAGGTTGTGGGCCTTCAGTGGATCTTCTCTGGGGTATCAGGAGCTGTGCTCTCTCTTGAGATATTGATAGGCAGGTCTAAGGGTAGAATCCAGGTAGCCACGTTGGCGGAACCTGGGTCTCAAATCCTGGGCCTGTTGTTTAAATTCTTTTGTGTCCGAACAGTTCCTCCTGAGGCGGAGGTACTGCCCCCTCGGTATGCCCCTTTTAAGGGGCACTGGGTGGATGCTTTCCCACCTCAGGAGGCTGTTCGTTGAAGTACTCTTCCGAAAAACAGTAGTTTTTAGTCCTCCCTGTCAATCTTTTGAAATATGTACATCCATAAATGCCAGGGAGTCTGTGTGGACTTCAAAAGTGAACCCAAGTCCAACCCAATGTCATTCTTGTTGAGAGATTCAAAGAACCTCTCAAAGTCCCTTTTGGTCCCGCCCACAGCACAAAAATGTCGTCAATGTAACGTAACCAAAAGATCGTGTTTTCCGATATCTCCTCCCTTTCACCCACAAATGCGATGGTAGCCTCCCACCAACCCAGGGTCAGGTTCGCATACGATGGGGCACATGGATTCCCCATAGCGGTACCCCTGAGTTGGTGGAAGTATCGCCCATTGTAGATGAAATAGTTGTGGGTGAGGATGTATCGGAGGAGGTTGACGACAAATTGGCTGTGGGTATGATGGTGGGTACCCCGGATGACAAGAAGTGAGCGACTGCATTAAGTGTAAGGGATTGAAGAATAAAGTGCCTCCACATCTATGGAGGCCAACAAAGTATCTTCCTCAATGGTGAGTCCCTCCAATTTACTGAGTAGATCAAGAGTGTCTCATGTATATGACGGAAGAGATAGCACAAATCCCCTTAAGATTTTATCCAAATAGATTCCCACATTTTGCCCGAGACTCCCTATAACAGACACTATTGGTCTACCTTTTAGCGGTGTAGTGCCTTTGTGAACCTTAGGTAAGGCATAAAATGTCGGTATTATGGGAGACTCGGGCAACATGAATTCCAGCTCATCATCGCTGATGAGATTATCTTGTCTGGCCGCTACAAGGATATCCCTCAATTCTTCACGGTATTTCGCAGTGGGATTACCAGGTAGAATTTCATAAGTAGTGCGGTCATCTAGCAGACGATGGCACATTTCCAGGTACTCACCTCGGTCAAGGAGGACACATTCCTAAATGTGACATTCCCCCCCCCCCATTTCAGCAAAATTTGCAAATGTGGCTCCTTCCCTTTTGATCATTGTAGTTCATCTGCAGTGCACTTGACGTCCACACATGGGGTATTTGCATACTCAGAAAAGATGGGGTTACACATTTTGGGGGGGCATTTCTCCTATTACCCCTTGTAAAAATGTAAAATTTGGGGGAACCAGCATTTTAGTTGAAAAAAAAATCATTTACACATCCAACTTTAACGAAAAGTCGTCGAACACCTGTGGGGTATTAAGGCTCATTGTACCCCTTGTTCCTTGCCTTGAGGGGTGTAGTTTCCAAAATAGTATGCAATCTGGTTTTGTTTTTGTTGTCCTGGCACCATAGGGGCTTCCTAAATGGGACATGCCCCCAAAAAACCGCTTTGCAAAAGCCAAATGTGACTCCTTCTCTTCTGAGCATTGTAGTACGCCAACAGAGCACTTGACGTCCACACATGGGGTGTTTCCATACTCAGAAGAGATGGGGTTACTCATTTTGGGGGGCATTTCTCCTATTAACCCTTGTAAAAATGTAAAATTTGGGGAAAAACCTGCATTTTACTGAAAAAAAACAAAAAAAAAATCATTTACACATCCAAAGTCGTCAAACACCTGTTAAGGCTCACTGTACCCCTTGTTAAGTTTCTTGATGGGTGTAGTTTCCAAAATAGTATGCCATGTGGTTTTTTTTTTTGCTGTCCTGGCACCATAGGGGTTTCCTAAATGGGACATGACCCCCAAAAACCATTTCAGCAAACTTTGCTTTGCAAAAGCCAAATGTGACTCCTTCTCTTCTCAGTATTGTAGTGCGCCCGCAGTGCACTTGACCTCCACATGTGTGGTGTTTCCATACTCAGAAGGGATGGGGTTACAAATTTTGGGGGGCATTTTCTCCTATTACCCCTTGTAAAAATTAAAAACTTTGGGGGAAACTAGCATTTTAGTGAAAAAAAAATCATTTACACATCCAACTTTAACAAAAAGTCATGAAACACCTGTGGGGTGTTAAGGCTCACTGGAGACCTTGTTACTTTCCTTGAGGGGTGTAGTTTCCAAAATAGTATGCCATGTGTTTTTTTTTTTGCTGTTCTGGCACCATAGGGGCTTCCCAAATGCGACATGCCCCCCAAAAACCATTTCAGAAAAACACTCTCTCCAAAATCCCACTGTCACTCCTTCCCTTCTGAGCCCTCTAGTGCACCCGCCGAACACTTGACATACACATATGAGGTATTTCCTTTCTCAAGAGAAATTGGGTTACACATTTTAGGAAGATTTATCTCCTTTTACCCCTTGTAAAAATTCAAAAACTGGGTCTACAAGAACATGCCAGTGTAAAAAATGAAGATTTTGAATTTTTTCCTTCAATTTGCTGCTATTCCTGTGAAACACCTAAAGGGTTAACAAACCTTTTGGATATCATTTTGAATACTTTGAGGGGTGCAGTTTTTATAATGGGGTCATTTGTGGGGTATTTCTAATATGAAGGCCCTTCAGATGCACTTCAAAACAGAACTGGTCCCTGAAAAATTTCGATTTTGAAAAGGTTGTGAAAAATTGGAAAATTGCTGCTATACTTTGAAGCCCTCTGATGTCTTCCAAAAGTAAAAACATGTCAATTTATGATGCAATCATAAAGTAGACATGTTGTATATAGAAATCAATATATAATTTATTTGGAATATTCATTTTCCTTATTAGCTTTCACCAAGAAATGATGCAAGTATCGACAACATAAAGTAGAATATGTCATGAAAAAACAATCTCGGAATCAGAATGAAAGGTAAAAGCATCCCAGAGTTATTAATGCTTAAAGTGAAAGTGGTCAGATGTGCAAAAAATGGCCGGGTCCTACAGTGTTGGTGCTTATTAGTAGCTTCAAACCAGTGAAACATCCCATACACCTTTTCCCCCCTCAAACTGATAATATTAGGCGGAAAATATTGTAGGGAAAGATGTTGTTTAATAAATATCTTTAGGGGGGGATTGTTGAAATTGATTATAATGATTCTGACTGTTGATCAATATATTAATACTTATATGCCATTGCTAATGCTGCAAAAAGATATTTGTTACCTTTAACCTATATATCAGCTTGCTATTTGCTTGTAACTAAGATGAAGACCTTGAAGAAGCAAGATAAAGAAGAGGTTGGAAATTGGAGACAAAACATTTGAAGAAGGATAGACTGTGCAGAAGGACAGATACATCCAGAATTTTCTTGTAGAATAGGGAGATGGCAACATAAGTGACCTATGGCTAAGAAAGAAATGAATGCTTAATATGCTAATATATACAGACAAAATACTCAAATAACCAATCAAAAAATAACCATAATTTTGACGTGATAACTAACTTCCCCTTTTTGTCCAATGTAAAAACCAATGTACTTACGTATAATAAACAGAACTCCTTGGGACAGCTCCTTAACTAGTATGAGAAGGAGATATATACCAACATTTTGTCTGGTGTTTATTTGCTGTGTCGACACTCAGCAGTATACAGCGGCAGTCACACCAACCTTAACATATTTATTTTGGATCTTGCTTATAGGAATTTTCTAACTTGTGTCACTTTTATTTAGATAGGTTTAGTGTAACATGATGCAATTTCAATTCTTGTGCTGTACGATCTCTGCTATACAGGAGCCCACCATCACCTATTCAACTCCGATGATGGGTTCTCTATGTTCTGGATCTCACTGACAGGTCAGCGTCGGTGGTAACCCGGGAGACAGACAGCTGAAGATTCAGAGTATATAATCGCGAGACTGCGGTCGCATGATGCACAGACATACCAGACTTTCCAGCGCATGCGCAGTGTGATTTGCACACGCCGCTGTAGCCATTACATGCAATCAGAGACGGTAAGAGTCTTCATCCTCACATATTATGGTAACATGGTAATCTTTTTTAATGCAGGAGGTATATATTAGAATTAATTAATACAATGAATATGGACCTTTGTATATTATGCATTTTTAACAGTTTTTTGCACAGATCTATTATTGTCACTATGAATACATGTGTGGATACTGTGATATTCACTATAAATATTTTGCACTTCATGAAAATGTTGGCTTACATGATATATGCACTTTATGAGATGATTGTTTTCACTTCATGAGCACCTGATATTGTACTGTGTAATGAGCACTGAGTTGGGAATTTAAACCCCTAATACTGTGTGTTACCTAAGCTTGAAAATGGCTCCATAGAGAGCAGAAACATTGCTTGTTAACTTGATATGATGGAATAAATACACGTTTGCTGATCCCTGAAGTGTTGCGTCTCTTGGTTGGATATAAATACACAGCTCAAAAAAATAAAGGGAACACTTCAACAACAAAATTTAACTCCAAGTCAATCACACTTCTGTGAAATCACACTGTCCACTCAGGAAGCAACACTGACAATCAATTTCACATGCTGTTGTGCAAATGGAACAGACAACAGGTGGAAATTATAGGCAATTAGCAAGAAACCCCCAATAAAGGAGTGGTTCTGCAGGTGGTGACCACAGACCACTTTTCGGTTCCTATGCTTCCTGGCTGATGTTTTGGTCACTTTTGAATGCTGGCGGTGCTTTCACTCTAGTGGTAGCATGAGACGGAGTCTACAACCCACACAAGTGGCTCAGGTAGTGCAGCTCATCCAGGATGGCACATCAATGCAAGCTATGGCAAGAAGGTTTGCTATGTCTGTCAGCATAGTCTCCAGAGCATGGAGGCGCTACCAGGAGACAGGCCAGTACATCAGGAGACATGGAGGAGGCCAGCAACCCAACAGCAGGACCTCTGCCTTTGTGCAAGGAGGAGCACTGACAGAGCACTGCAAAATTACCTCCAGCAGGCCACAAATGAGGTGTCCACTCAAATGGTCAGAAACAGACTCCATGAGGATGGTATAAGGGCTCGACATCCACAGATGGGGGTTGTGCTTACAGCCCAACACCGTGCAGGACGTTTTCCATTTGCCAGAGAACACCAAGATTGGCAAATTCGCCACTGGCACTCTGTTCTCTTCACAGATGAAAGCAGGTTCACACTGAGCACATGTGACAGCCATGACAGAGTCTGGAGACGCCGTGGAGAAGGTTCTGCTGCCTGAAACATCCTTCAGCATGACCAGTTTGGCGGTGGGTCAGTAATGGTGTGGGCGGCATTTCTTTGGGGGGTCGCATAGCCCTCCATGTGCTTGCCAGGGGTAGCCTGACTGCCATTAGGTACCGAGATGAGATCCTCAGACCCCTTGTGAGACCATATGCTGGTTTGGTTGGCCCTGGGTTCCTCCTAATGCAAGACAATGCTGGACCTCATGTGGCTGGAGTGTGTCAGCAGCTCCTACAAGCGGAAGGCATTGATTCTATGGACTGGCCCACCTGTTCCCCAGACCTAAATCCAATTGAGCACATCTGGGACATCATGTCTCGCTCCATCCACCAACGCCACGTTGCACCACTGACTGTCCAGGAGTTGGCTGATGCTTTAGTCCAGGTCTGAGAGGACATCCCTCCGGAGACCATCCGCCACCTCATCAGGAGCATGCCCAGGCATTGTAGGGAGGTCATACAGGCACGTCGAGGCCACACACACTACTGAGCCTCATTATGACTTGTTTTCAGGACATTACATCAAAGTTGGATCAGCCTGAGTGTGTCTCCATATCCAGAGCTCTCTGGGTTCATAAATTTGATTTCCATTGATAATTTTTGTGTAATTTTGTTGTCAACACATTCATCTATGTAAAGACGAAAGTATTTCATACGATTAGTTCATTCTTTCAAATCTAGGATGTGTTATCTTAGTGTTCCCTATACTTTTTTGAGCAGTGTGTGTGTGTATATATATACACACATACACATATTTTTACTCACACACACTAGCTGAGTACCTGGTGTTGCCCATTTTTTCCTACCTTATCTTCATATCCTGACCCCAAATCCCCTCCTCATATCCTGAACCCAAATCTGCTCTTCATATACCTACCCCAAATCCCCTCATATTCCGACCTCATATTTTGTCCTTTTATCTTGTCCTCAGGTGGGGCTGAGCTGTGATGAAGATATTGTAAGCTGAAAATAGAAGGGGGCTTGGCTTTGGAGTGGGTGTGATTTGAAACCAGACCGATACACAAAAAGGGTAGAAAATAAAAGGGGTGTGGTTTACATTGTGGGTGTGTCTCTGTAAGATGGGGTGTGGCTTCCAAGCTGGACTGACGCATTCAGCAGAAGGTGCACAGCAGAGCTTTGAGTAAGGTACTGGAAGTCCCATATACTTGCATAGGACTTGAATCAAAAACCCTTTCGTAGGACCGCGGAGTGCTAATGGCCTTTTTGAATCTCTGTTTTACACCGGAAGCGGTGTTCCTCTCCCTGAGGAAAATACTTGATCCCTTAAACTAGTCACAGGTCTCTCATCCTCAGCTAAGCCAGAACACCCTGCTCTGTACTGGCGAGGGGCAAGCACCCCGAAACAGCTTTCTGCAGATGGGTCCTCTTCCCTTCTGGGGAGAATTCTGGCTTGGCATAAATCCCAATCAGCTTCTGAGACTTTGTAACTGGAGCCAGAGCTGATCTTAGGACACGCTACCTGAGAAGGTGGTGTGATGAGTTACTTTGCATACATGTGTGTGTGTGTGTGTGTGTGTGTATATATATTACACACACACAGTATTTATGTTGAAGGTTGGTTACAACCAGTGTTTATGGGAGGGGCCTGGATGGTATAAATACTAGCAGGTTCAGGGGCACATCGGACATCTGGCTGTCATCGTGAAGTCACACTGTGGGTGGCGTTTCAGCTTCGCTTGGCACCTGGACACATGCGGGCTTGCCTAATGGCTGGTGGTGTTTTCAGTTTGTCAGGTAAAGTATGGTGCCAGCCCTGCCCGCGACGTTAGGGGGATCCAGGGACGACGGCAATGACTGCTCAGCGTCGGCACTGGGCTGTTTAGACTGGGGTATGCTTATGCAACCTGTGCAGGGGAGGACCCATGGTCGGGGAAGTGTGATTATTTGTAAATCCGCGATTGGATGCATCGGCTTGGATTGTAGGTGGGAGTTGGTATGGGTCACCCTGCTTATGTGATTTCGGTTTGGGGGTCAGGCTAGAACTCTCCCCTCAGATGTGCTTCTCGCACGTCATGCCGCTCCCCTCTTTTCCCTCATTTCGGCTCCATTAACTCTCTACTCCCCCTCCATTCCCTTACTCTCTATTCCCCCTTTATGCCGTTTCCCAAAAAAGTAGGCAGCTCTGTTGCCCGAGTCCCCCAGCTTTCTGAACAACAACGGATGCAGAGTGTCTCCTGCTGCCGGCGCTGCCCGCCGTCATCGGGAGACACTGCAAATTACGGGGCAGGTCAGGTATTGTGGCCCTGTTTGCTTTTCCAGCCAGCTTACTGCGTCGGCAGTACCTGGCAACCAAGCAGTCAGGGGGAAAGGGCAGGAGTAATGTTTTGCAGTAATATTGATAGGCTCTGAGTGCAGCATACAGAACGGGGGCCAGACACAAGACCAGGGCAGCTCACAGCTGCGGCTCGCAGTTTGCCACTGGACCTCGTATCCATGGCTGGTGAGCAGGACAGGTGCCACGGTTTTTGAGGACTCCGCTTGCATCATGGGGTTCAGGGCTCTGATCAGCGGGACATGGGAGCTGGGTGGTAACAGGGGGCAGAGCGGGGCAGATAGCATGGTGCAACTGGGTTGGTGGCGTCTCTTCGCCGCAGTGTACATGCCCAGGTACTGTATCTCCCTAGTAAGAGGCATTCAATTTTCGGTGAGTTGTTTTCCCCCGGGGCAGTTGGGTCCAGCGGTATCCCTTTGCTACTAAGTCAGTGCTAATGGTAGTCTCACCCATTTTGAACCATGCTCCGGTATACAAAAGCGCTCATGAGCCCATCTCCACTGTTAAAGGAGCACAGACATCCCCCCCCCCCCACACACACACACAGATGTTTTGTGCTACTGCTGTCATGCTGATGTTGCTACATGTGGTACATTCCATATTGCATATTTCTGTGTTGCAAGCACTGATAAGTGCTGAAGGGAATTCTGTTATTTGTAGTCTGCTTGGTGGTATGCTAGCATCCTGCCAACGCTCATGTTCCATCCAGTGTATTCATTCCTATACGGTCAATGCAGTATGTTACATTTACGCTTTATACAGTATTACACGCTTATGTTTCAGCTTAGAACGCGCATGTTTTTCTATACAGTATGACACACTTATGTTTCCCATACAATGTAACACGCTTATATCCCATACAGTATAACACGTTTATGTTTCCCATACAGTATAACACGCTTATCTTTACCATACAGTATAACACGCTCATGTTTTTCGATACAGTATGACACACTTATGTTCCCATACAATGTAACACGCTTATATCCCATACAGTATAACACGTTTATGTTTCCCATACAGTATAACACGCTTATCTTTACCATACAGTATAACACGCTCATGTTTTTCGATACAGTATGACACACTTATGTTCCCATATAATGTAACACGCTTATGTCCCATACAGTATAACATGCTTATGTCCCATACGATATAACACGCTTATGTTTCCCATATGGTATAAACACACATTTCCCATACAGTATAACATGCTTATATTTACCATACAGTATAACACACTATATATCCTATAATAACCAAAAAAGGGGGGCACAAAATACTGACCTATGGTCCAACCTTGTCTCTGGCATACAGAGAAATACAAATAATACCCAAGAAAAATACACAGAGACATAAAATAGTGAAAAAGTATATATAGTCTTTATTAGTAGTGACTGATTTTAAAAACAGAATTTAAAAGGAACGACAGTGGACAGACTACTGAGGCGTCTGGATGAGGGATAGAAACAAAACTGGGCTACAGAACATCAATAAGAAATGGGAGATAACAAAGTGACCCCCATCCGGGTGTATATACATGTAAAAGGTATAGGCTGTACAAAAATATACTAGCAATTAAATACCAACATATGTAAACATATACACTCAGAATAGCTATATAGATGTAAATCCCGTATTGCACAATGCCCAGAGACAAAAAGTTTTTTTTGTGACCGCACCATGGAATAAGAAAGTGAGTAAAGTATGCAATTATGAGAGTGATAAACGGGTGAAGGGATAGAGAGTCCCAGGAACCGGGATAGAAGCATACACCAATGTTCAACAATCACCGGAATCCTGGAAAATATGACTCAAGTATAAATCACCCATCTCACATCACAAGAGCATACAGCGGACATCTTACCCTAATACAGAACGCCACCCCTACAACGTTGTTTCGCAACAAGCTTCCTCAGGAAGTATATGGTATAAAAAGGAGGTAGATATTTATATACATGTGTAGCCAATAAGAATGTAAAACAAATACAAAGCAATCAGGGCACCTGAGAGGAGAATCCAATGTGAACCAGCGTCCGAACGCCATTACAGTCATCACTGCGCATGTTCGGCGTGATGATGATGCAGTGCGTCCACTGCGTCACCACACCGAAAGCTCATAGCGCAGCTCCGTACTCACGGAAAGGTGTGGGATGTGCGGCGAAATCTCGCGCATGCGTATCACGCTGAGACAGCACATAACGGCCATCTTGGATGTGGGAAACAGAGCTGGCAGCATTATTGCAGACATCCTTAGGAAAACATACAGCAAATAGAAGTGAGGTGTGTGCGAAAACGTGAGAGAAAGCAGTGACATGCAAGAGTGAAATGTGCAAAACCAAAGTGCCATGCCGTGATTGTTGTACATAAGTGCAATACATATATTACAGTGACAACCAAATATAACATTATGGAAATATGTAAGAAATATATCTATAAGAAGATATATATATAAAAATAAAAACTATATTTATATAGATATAAAGATGTGTGACAAGTGCAAATATGTGTGTGAAATATGCGGATACATAGAAAAAACAAATGTGAATAAATATTAATCGATATGTGCAAACACATTAATGTGAAATACAAAGGGCTCACTATAAAAATATATATGAGGTGATAGAGGGTACATGTAGATGAATATTCACCAATAAATTAATGTGAGCCACAAAGGACTCACTGGAGAATATATAATATTCAAATGATGTGATAGAGGATACGTCTACTGACATATTTATATGAAATGTGAGAAATATACTATATGCATGTATCGGTGAATTTTTTGAATGTTGAATAAAACCAGCCATTTCCTGGACTGCTGCAAGGATAATTTCATAAGTTCGTATCTTCCATCGGATCCGGTTAGGGTGCCCTGAAGTAAGGAAAGGGGACAAAAAGAAAAGAGGTAGGGAAAAGAAGGGAAAGGGGAAAAACAAAAAGGAGAAAACAGGGGAGGATAGAGACAAGCAAAAGGAAAAACAAAGGAAGATGAATAAAAACAAGGGAAAAAGAGAGAAAAAGAAGGGAGAAAAAAGGGGGGAGGCCAAGAAAAATAAATAAGAGCAAGGGAAAAAGAAAGAAAGAAGGGGGAACCAAGAAAAGACAACAAAAAACAAAAAAACAAAATAAGACATAATGACTACAAAAAAACAAGTTAAAATCAATTAAAACCATATTAAAGTAGAAAAATTAAAACCGGACCAGGTGGCAATACCAAGGGAATAGAAACAAAATAAATCATGTACGTAGAAAGGGCGCAAAACTATTGTGCTCATTGAGCCCATACGGGGTCACAGTTTTCAAGGTAAAAATCCACCTTGATTCCTTCTGTGCGTGAATTTGGCGCCAGTTACCACCCCTAGGGCCAACCAAGACCCTGTCTATGCCTCTTACCTTGAGGAGTTTGCTGTCACACCCATGATGTTCTCGAAAATGACGAGGTATTGTTTTCAAAGTAGATAGATCTTCAATGTCTCTTGCAGCCTCAATCCCCAGGACATGTTCACGTACCCTTCTCCTCAGTTCTCTAGAGGTGAGACCAACATATATTAGGTGGCAGGGGCAAGTGGCATAATAAATTACACCAGATGTGCAACAATTGATGGTGTGTGTTATAGTAAACTTCTTTTCCCCAGAGGAATTAAAAAATTCTTCAGCTTTCTCTACATTCGGGCATGCTACGCATCCCCCGCAGGGCCTACAGCCCCATTTGGAACCCTTAGAGCCAAATAGGCCAGTGCTCTGTCTGCTTTTATGGTGACTATGCACCAGTAAATCTCTCAGATTTTTGGCTCGGCGATATGTGATAGAAGGTTGATTGGATAGATATGATTTTAAGACCGGATCCATTGTCAACACCGACCAATGTTTTCTAAGTGCCCGTTGTACTTGTCTCCACCTAGTGTTGTACATAGAAATGTACCTCACCTGTGTGTCTGATTTCTGTTTCTTTCTCTGGGTCAGCAGAGTAGGTCTTGAAGTGGATTTTGCTCTGTTGTATCCCCTTTGGATGTCAGCACTTCTATAGCCACGTTCCTGGAAGCGGTCTTTAAGGTCCTTGGCTTGCTGTTCGAAGAACTCCTCATTAGAACATATTCTCCTCATTCTGAGGAATTGACCTATGGGAATATTGGAAATCAGTGACTTCGGATGGGAGGAGGATGCATGGAGCAACGAGTTAGTTGATGTTTTTTTGCGAAACACATTTGAGTGGATAAATCCACTGTCATCCACGTTCAGGGACACGTCCAGAAAATCAATGTTTTGTCTCCCATATTTATATGTCAATCTGATATTATAGATATTATCATTCAGATTGGACATAAAGATAGACAGCTCATCTGGAGTCCCATGCCAAAAAAACAACACGTCATCTATGTAACGTCCCCATAAGGATATCCTCTCAATTAGGGGTACCGGGTCGATCATGAAGATCCTCCTCTCCCACAACCCCAGAAAGAGGTTGGCATATGAGGGCGCACAAGCCGCCCCCATTGCCGTTCCCTGGAGTTGCAGGTAGAGGAGGTCCTTAAATAGAAAGAAGTTATGAGTAAGTGCATACTGTAATAAGTCCAGTATCAACTTACATAGGTCTGGATCCAGGTCCGTCATCGAGAGAAAGATTCGTACCGCTTCCATGCCATCGGTGTGTCGAATGGATGTGTACAGAGATTCAATGTCACATGTGACTATTAGGGTAGACTCATCCAGCTGTATACCATCAAGTCGCTTGAGGACATCTGTCATATCCTTAAGATGTGAGGGGAGGGATTCCACAATCGGTTTCAAGTAGTAGTCAATATACCTGCAAATCGGTTCAGTTAGAGAGTTATTACCAGACACAATCGGTCTCCCAGGGGGATTAACTAACTGTTTATGAACCTTAGGTAAGAGGTAAAGGGTCGCAATCATGGGATGGGTTGGTAACAAACTTTCCACTTGTTTCCTGCTTAAGACCCCATTCGTATAAGCCTCATCCAGGATACAAAAAAGATCCTCCTTGTATTTAGTTAATGGATTAAAAGTTAGGCGCTTGTAGCACACACCATCTTTTAATTGTCGCAATGCCTCCTTCTCATAAAGGGACCTGGGCCAGAGGACGACATTTCCCCCTTTATCAGAGGGTTTGATGACAATGTCGTCCATTCTGCCCAGGTCCCTTAATGCTTGACGTTGTTTAAACGTCAAATTGTCATGTGCTTTTGTAAAGGGAATTTTTTCAAACTCCGCTGAAACTAATTGTACAAAGATGTCTATATTAGGATACTGAGACAGTTGGGGGAATGATCTGGATGGTAATAGTAAGTTTTTTGGGAACTTACCTGTAGCTGTGTCATCCTGTTCTTCCAAAAGTGAATTAAGTGCATCAATTGCTTCGATCTCATCAGCGGTGTGAAGTTGGGCTCCCATTTGGGATGAATGAAATATCTTTTTAAACATCAGCTTTCTCGCGAACAGATGTAAGTCCTTTACTGCTCTAAAGCAATCAAAGGAGGATGCCGGTGAAAAGGTTAGACCTAAGGATAAAACCTCTTCCTGTTCTTTAGTAAGTACAGTTTGAGACAAATTAATTACCTTCCGATTGTGGGTGGTACTTCTGGTCCTTGCCCCATCGCTGCGTGTATCAGTTGTACGTGATCTGTTCCGCTGGTAATTTCTCCTGGTGTCCCGTCTAGGGCTCCTATCAGTGGTTCTGGAGGAGGTAGTGGATTCTGTTCCAGTTGACCTCACTGATGAGACGGAAGGAGAGCGTACACGTCGTTCGGCACTAGATTGTTTCCATTTGTACATCCTGTTGTTGACAGCATCATTCAAATCTCTCTGGAATTTTTTGGATTTAGTTAATTTAATCTGCTTCTCCCACATCTTGGCCGTTTCTTCTAACTCTTGTTTAAAAGTAGCAAATTCTTCATTAGAGACCATTTTTTTAATATCACTCTCAACCTTTTCGATCTGTGTGCTCAATTCCATCAAGGTCTTGGTATTATACTCCATGATGGTAATCATAAATATTTTGGAACAGGTGTTACAAGCCTCTTCCCATTTTTTGACACATTCCTCATTATCAAGGCTAAAAGAAGGATAAGTCTGAACTCTCAAGCCCCTCGGGATCAAAGATTTGGTCACATAATTATCCAACGATGCCCGATTCCACCATACCTTCATCTGACGGTGGAGGAGATTACGCAGTGAAAGCTTGAGTTCCCTTAAATTGCACTGGTCCGCTCCTAAACTGTCCATTGTCGTTCCGGAGAATAAAAGATTAGCTTGCTCCAACCAGGAGACTTCTCTGGCCCGAAAATCCATAACTTACTATTACCATTGTTACGCCTAGCGCTCCGGGTCCCCGCTCCTCCCCGGAGCGCTCACGGCGTCTCTTTCCCTGCAGCTCCCCGGTCAGTCCCGCTGACCGGGAGCGCTGCTCTCTCATGGCCGTTGGGGATGCGATTCGCACAGCGGGACGCGCCCGCTCGCGAATCGCATCCCAGGTCACTTACCCGTTCCCGTCTCCTGCGGTCATGTGCTGGCGCGCGCGGCTCCGCTCTCTAGGGCGCGCGCGCGCCAGCTCCCTGAGACTTAAAGGGCCAGTGCACCAATGATTGGTGCCTGGCCCAATTAGCTTAATTGGTTCCCACCTGTTCCCTGCTTATATCTAGTCTCCTCCCTTGCACTCCCTTGCCGGATCTTGTTGCCCTAGAGCCTAGTGAAAGCGTTATTGTGTGTTTAATAGTCTGTGTACCAGTACCTTTGCTATCTCCCCTGACTACGAACCTTGCCGCCTGCCCCCGACCTTCTGCTACGTCCGACCTTGCTACTGCCTACTCCTTTGTACCTCGCCTATCTTCAGTATCTTCAGCAGCCAGAGAGGTGAGCCGTTGCTAGTGGATACGACCTGGTCACTACCGCCGCAGCAAGACCATCCCGCTTTGCGGCGGGCTCTGGTGAAAACCTGTAGTGGCTTAGAACCGGTCCACTAGCGCGGTCCTCGCCATCCCTCTCTGGCACAGAGGATCCACTACCTGCCAGCCGGCATCGTGACAGTAGATCCGGCCATGGATCCCGCTGAAGTTCCTCTGCCTGTTGTCGCCGACCTCCCCACACTGGTCGCCCAGCAAGCCCGACAGATTGCCCAACAAGATCACCAGCTGTCGTACTTGACCACCATGACTCAGCAACTCCAGTCGCAGCTACAGCAGATTCAGTCTCAGCTACAGCAGCAGCAACCATCTCCTTCGCCAGCTCCTGCACCTCTTCCGCAGCGAGTGGCCACTCCTAGCCTCCGCCTGTCTTTGCCGGACAAATTTAATGGGGACTCTAAGTTTTGCCGTGGCTTTCTTTCCCAATGTTCCCTGCATCTGGAGATGATGTCGGATCAGTTTCCTACTGAAAGGTCTAAGGTGGCTTTCGTAGTCAGCCTTCTGTCTGGAAAAGCCCTGTCATGGGCCACACCGCTCTGGGACCGTGATGACCCCGTCACTGCCTCTGTACACTCCTTCTTCTCGGAAATTCGAAGTGTCTTTGAGGAACCTGCCCGAGCCTCTTCTGCTGAGACTGCCCTGCTGAACCTGGTCCAGGGTAATTCCTCCGTTGGCGAGTACGCCATACAATTCCGTACTCTTGCTTCTGAACTTTCCTGGAATAATGAGGCTCTCTGCGCGACTTTTAAAAAAGGCCTATCCAGCAACATTAAAGATGTTCTGGCCGCACGAGAGACTCCTGCTAGCCTGCATGAACTCATTCATCTAGCCACTCGCATTGACATGCGTTTTTCTGAGAGGCATCAAGAGCTCCGCCAGGAAAAAGACTTAGATCTCTGGCCACCTCTCCCACAGTCTCCACTGCAATCTGCGCCTAGGCCTCCCGCCGAGGAGGCCATGCAAGTGGATCGGTCTCGCCTGACCCTGGAAGAGAGGAATCGCCGTAAGGAAGAGAATCTTTGTTTGTACTGTGCCAGTACTGAACATTTTCTGGTGGATTGCCCAATCCGTCCTCCACGTCTGGGAAACGCACGCTCACACTCAGCTCTCGTGGGTGTGGCGTCTCTTGATGCCAAGTCGGCTTCTCCACGTCTCACGGTACCTGTTCGGATTTCCACTTCAGCCAGCTCTCCCCTCTCAGCCGTGGCCTGTCTGGACTCTGGAGCTTCTGGAAATTTTATTCGGGAGTCCTTTGTGAATAAATTCCATATTCCGGTGACCCGTCTTGTCAAGCCACTCCGCATCTCCGCGGTCAACGGAGCCAGGTTGGACTGTACCATACGTTTCCGCACAGAGCCCCTTCTTATGAGCATCGGATCTCACCACGAGAGGATTGAACTTTTGGTCCTCCCCAATTGCACCTCGGAAATTCTCCTTGGACTTCCCTGGCTTCAACTTCATTCCCCAACCCTGGATTGGTCCACTGGGGAGATCAAGAGTTGGGGGTCCTCTTGTTCCAAGAACTGTCTAAAACCGGTTCCCAGTAACCCTTGCCGTAACTCTGTGGTTCCTCCTGTATCTGGTCCCCCTAAGGTCATTAAGGACTCTGCCTGCCACAGGAAATGCCCCTCCCCCCCTCCCAGTTCCATCAGGCAAGCTTCTGTGTCCCCTCATGGCCCTCCTCCTGGTGTCACACTGCCCCGTGCCAGGTCCCGCCCTCTGCCCTCTCTCCCCATTCCTACTCCTGCGGTTCTGCCTGCCGTTGAGGAATCCCTCCATCCTTTCCCGGTGTCCTCATCCCAGGGGAGGCAGTTACCCGATAAAGAGAAGGGGAGACCTAAGGGGGGGGGTACTGTTACGCCTAGCGCTCCGGGTCCCCGCTCCTCCCCGGAGCGCTCACGGCGTCTCTTTCCCTGCAGCTCCCCGGTCAGTCCCGCTGACCGGGAGCGCTGCTCTCTCATGGCCGTTGGGGATGCGATTCGCACAGCGGGACGCGCCCGCTCGCGAATCGCATCCCAGGTCACTTACCCGTTCCCGTCTCCTGCGGTCATGTGCTGGCGCGCGCGGCTCCGCTCTCTAGGGCGCGCGCGCGCCAGCTCCCTGAGACTTAAAGGGCCAGTGCACCAATGATTGGTGCCTGGCCCAATTAGCTTAATTGGTTCCCACCTGTTCCCTGCTTATATCTAGTCTCCTCCCTTGCACTCCCTTGCCGGATCTTGTTGCCCTAGAGCCTAGTGAAAGCGTTATTGTGTGTTTAATAGTCTGTGTACCAGTACCTTTGCTATCTCCCCTGACTACGAACCTTGCCGCCTGCCCCCGACCTTCTGCTACGTCCGACCTTGCTACTGCCTACTCCTTTGTACCTCGCCTATCTTCAGTATCTTCAGCAGCCAGAGAGGTGAGCCGTTGCTAGTGGATACGACCTGGTCACTACCGCCGCAGCAAGACCATCCCGCTTTGCGGCGGGCTCTGGTGAAAACCTGTAGTGGCTTAGAACCGGTCCACTAGCGCGGTCCTCGCCATCCCTCTCTGGCACAGAGGATCCACTACCTGCCAGCCGGCATCGTGACAACCATCCAGATCATTCCCCCAACTGTCTCAGTATCCTAATATAGACATCTTTGTACAATTAGTTTCAGCGGAGTTTGAAAAAATTCCCTTTACAAAAGCACATGACAATTTGACGTTTAAACAACGTCAAGCATTAAGGGACCTGGGCAGAATGGACGACATTGTCATCAAACCCTCTGATAAAGGGGGAAATGTCGTCCTCTGGCCCAGGTCCCTTTATGAGAAGGAGGCATTGCGACAATTAAAAGATGGTGTGTGCTACAAGCGCCTAACTTTTAATCCATTAACTAAATACAAGGAGGATCTTTTTTGTATCCTGGATGAGGCTTGTACGAATGGGGTCTTAAGCAGGAAACAAGTGGAAAGTTTGTTACCAACCCATCCCATGATTGCGACCCTTTACCTCTTACCTAAGGTTCATAAACAGTTAGTTAATCCCCCTGGGAGACCGATTGTGTCTGGTAATAACTCTCTAACTGAACCGATTTGCAGGTATATTGACTACTACTTGAAACCGATTGTGGAATCCCTCCCCTCACATCTTAAGGATATGACAGATGTCCTCAAGCGACTTGATGGTATACAGCTGGATGAGTCTACCCTAATAGTCACATGTGACATTGAATCTCTGTACACATCCATTCGACACACCGATGGCATGGAAGCGGTACGAATCTTTCTCTCGATGACGGACCTGGATCCAGACCTATGTAAGTTGATACTGGACTTATTACAGTATGCACTTACTCATAACTTCTTTCTATTTAAGGACCTCCTCTACCTGCAACTCCAGGGAACGGCAATGGGGGCGGCTTGTGCGCCCTCATATGCCAACCTCTTTCTGGGGTTGTGGGAGAGGAGGATCTTCATGATCGACCCGGTACCCCTAATTGAGAGGATATCCTTATGGGGACGTTACATAGATGACGTGTTGTTTTTGTGGCATGGGACTCCAGATGAGCTGTCTATCTTTATGTCCAATCTGAATGATAATATCTATAATATCAGATTGACATATAAATATGGGAGACAAAACATTGATTTTCTGGACGTGTCCCTGAACGTGGATGACAGTGGATTTATCCACTCAAATGTGTTTCGCAAAAAAACATCAACTAACTCGTTGCTCCATGCATCCTCCTCCCATCCGAAGTCACTGATTTCCAATATTCCCATAGGTCAATTCCTCAGAATGAGGAGAATATGTTCTAATGAGGAGTTCTTCGAACAGCAAGCCAAGGACCTTAAAGACCGCTTCCAGGAACGTGGCTATAGAAGTGCTGACATCCAAAGGGGATACAACAGAGCAAAATCCACTTCAAGACCTACTCTGCTGACCCAGAGAAAGAAACAGAAATCAGACACACAGGTGAGGTACATTTCTATGTACAACACTAGGTGGAGACAAGTACAACGGGCACTTAGAAAACATTGGTCGGTGTTGACAATGGATCCGGTCTTAAAATCATATCTATCCAATCAACCTTCTATCACATATCGCCGAGCCAAGAATCTGAGAGATTTACTGGTGCATAGTCACCATAAAAGCAGACAGAGCACTGGCCTATTTGGCTCTAAGGGTTCCAAATGGGGCTGTAGGCCCTGCGGGGGATGCGTAGCATGCCCGAATGTAGAGAAAGCTGAAGAATTTTTTAATTCCTCTGGGGAAAAGAAGTTTACTATAACACACACCATCAATTGTTGCACATCTGGTGTAATTTATTATGCCACTTGCCCCTGCCACCTAATATATGTTGGTCTCACCTCTAGAGAACTGAGGAGAAGGGTACGTGAACATGTCCTGGGGATTGAGGCTGCAAGAGACATTGAAGATCTATCTACTTTGAAAACAATACCTCATCATTTTCGAGAACATCATGGGTGTGACAGCAAACTCCTCAAGGTAAGAGGCATAGACAGGGTCTTGGTTGGCCCCAGGGGTGGTAACTGGCGCCAAATTCTCGCACAGAAGGAATCAAGGTGGATTTTTACCTTGAAAACTGTGACCCCGTATGGGCTCAATGAGCACAATAGTTTTGCGCCCTTTCTACGTACATGATTTATTTTGTTTCTATTCCCTTGGTATTGCCACCTGGTCCGGTTTTAATTTTTCTACTTTAATATGGTTTTAATTGATTTTAACTTGTTTTTTTGTAGTCATTATGTCTTATTTTGTTTTTTTTGTTTTTTGTTGTCTTTTCTTGGTTCCCCCTTCTTTCTTTCTTTTTCCCTTGCTCTTATTTATTTTTCTTGGCCTCCCCCCTTTTTTCTCCCTTCTTTTTCTCTCTTTTTCCCTTGTTTTTATTCATCTTCCTTTGTTTTTCCTTTTGCTTGTCTCTATCCTCCCCTGTTTTCTCCTTTTTGTTTTTCCCCTTTCCCTTCTTTTCCCTACCTCTTTTCTTTTTGTCCCCTTTCCTTACTTCAGGGCACCCTAACCGGATCCGATGGAAGATACGAACTTATGAAATTATCCTTGCAGCAGTCCAGGAAATGGCTGGTTTTATTCAACATTCAAAAAATTCACCGATACATGCATATAGTATATTTCTCACATTTCATATAAATATGTCAGTAGACGTATCCTCTATCACATCATTTGAATATTATATATTCTCCAGTGAGTCCTTTGTGGCTCACATTAATTTATTGGTGAATATTCATCTACATGTACCCTCTATCACCTCATATATATTTTTATAGTGAGCCCTTTGTATTTCACATTAATGTGTTTGCACATATCGATTAATATTTATTCACATTTGTTTTTTCTATGTATCTGCATATTTCACACACATATTTGCACTTGTCACACATCTTTATATCTATATAAATATAGTTTTTATTTTTATATATATATCTTCTTATAGATATATTTCTTACATATTTCCATAATGTTATATTTGGTTGTCACTGTAATATATGTATTGCACTTATGTACAACAATCACGGCATGGCACTTTGGTTTTGCACATTTCACTCTTGCATGTCACTGCTTTCTCTCACGTTTTCGCACACACCTCACTTCTATTTGCTGTATGTTTTCCTAAGGATGTCTGCAATAATGCTGCCAGCTCCATTTCCCACATCCAAGATGGCCGTTATGTGCTGTCTCAGCGTGATACGCATGCGCCAGATTTCGCCGCACATCCCACACCTTTCCGTGAGTACGGAGCTGCGCTATGAGCTTTCGGCGTGGTGACGCAGTGGACGCACTGCATCATCATCACGCCGAACATGCGCAGTGATGACTGTAATGGCGTTCGGACGCTGGTTCACATTGGATTCTCCTCTCAGGTGCCCTGATTGCTTTGTATGTGTTTTACATTCTTATTGGCTACACATGTATATAAATATCTACCTCCTTTTTATACCATATACTCCCTGAGGAAGCTTGTTGCGAAACAACGTTGTAGGGGTGGCGTTCTGTATTAGGGTAAGATGTCCGCTGTATGCTCTTGTGATGTGAGATGGGTGATTTATACTTGAGTCATATTTTCCAGGATTCCGGTGATTGTTGAACATTGGTGTATGCTTCTATCCCGGTTCCTGGGACTCTCTATCCCTTCACCCGTTTATCACTCTCATAATTGCATACTTTACTCACTTTCTTATTCCATGGTGCGGTCACAAAAAAACTTTTTGTCTCTGGGCATTGTGCAATACGGGATTTACATCTATATAGCTATTCTGAGTGTATATGTTTACATATGTTGGTATTTAATTGCTAGTATATTTTTGTACAGCCTATACCTTTTACATGTATATACACCCGGATGGGGGTCACTTTGTTATCTCCCATTTCTTATTGATGTTCTGTAGCCCAGTTTTGTTTCTATCCCTCATCCAGACGCCTCAGTAGTCTGTCCACTGTCGTTCCTTTTAAATTCTGTTTTTAAAATCAGTCACTACTAATAAAGACTATATATACTTTTTCACTATTTTATGTCTCTGTGTATTTTTCTTGGGTATTACACTATATA
Organism: Hyla sarda; assembly: GCF_029499605.1. Taxonomy (NCBI): domain Eukaryota; kingdom Metazoa; phylum Chordata; class Amphibia; order Anura; family Hylidae; genus Hyla; species Hyla sarda. The sequence goes on from NC_079192.1 coordinate 356,007,739, forward strand.
TCCTGTGTGGTGTGGTGCGCTCATGTTTTCCCATACGGTGTGACATGCTTGTGTTTTCCTGTGCAGTAGAAGACATGTTCCCGTATAGTAGAACACACGTTTCTCGTATAGTGGAACACACATATGTTTCCCATATAGTGGAACACACGTTTCCCGTATAGTGGAACACACGTGTTTCCCGTACAAGATACACGCTTATGTTTCCTTTTTTAGTATAATATGCTTATGTTTTCTTTACAGTATGATACGCATGCTTTCCGTACAATAGAGTGCGATTATGTTTTCCCATATAGTAGAACGCACTCATGTTTCTCGTGTAGTGGAACTCGTTTATGTTTCGCATATGATAGGACACACTGATGTTTTCTGGATGGTGGAACACTCTTATGTTTCCAACTCTCCCTGCAGTATTGTGACATACGGATCGCCTAGCAGTCGAGCAAGGAGGTTGGCATCACACCCACAGAAGCATATAACACGCTTGTGTTTTCCATGCAGGTTATCACGTTTGTATTTTCAATGCGGTATATTACGCATGTGTTTTCCAGTTTTCATATGGTATTACATGCTCACGTTTCCATGCGGTATTACATACTCGCGTCTTTCCATACGGTAGTACACACTAAAAATTTTTCCCATACGGTATTGCACTCTCACGTTATTCCATACGATATACGTTTAGGTTTCCAAACTGTATAACTTGTTAGGTTTCCATACGGTATCATATGTTTAGGTTTTCATATGGCAGAACACGCTATGTTTTACATTGTATTTATTAGCCTATGTTGCCCTTCACGTTTATGTTTCATATAGTACTAAGCATATGTTCACTATGGAATCGTTACTACTCATCTGTTAAGTTTTGTTGTCATAGCGTTGGTAATGTGCATATGTTACGGTGATTGTTGCTATGCTCGTGTTACAATAGCTTCTGCGCATTTGCTGTTATAGCATTGTTACTACGCATATGTCTCTTTGGTACGTTACCATAGCGTTATCACCCCCCCCCTCATGTTAGTGTAGCAATACTATCTCACATATAGGACAATAGCATTTGATACTATGCATGTTACTATGGCATTGTTACCGTGTATACTTACCATGGCTTTGTTACCAAGCTCTGGTTACTTCAGCATTATTACGCAGGTCTTATACCTTTGTTGTTACGCAGTTTTGGTACGCATTGTTACTTTGGTATTTGTTACTACACTTTGGTTAATATTAGCATGTGTTGCCATGACGTGTGTCGTCAGTTACTGTGACATTTTGTTACCGTAGTATTGTTGCTAGATCATAGGTTCTGAAGAGTCATTATTTCACATATGGCACTGTAGCGTTTGTTACCATAGCGTTTGTTGCCGTGGCGTTTAGTTGCTGTGGCGTTTGGCTACTGTAGCATTTAGTTGCCTTAACGATTGGTTACCATAGTTTTTGTTACTGTAGCGTTTGGTATCATAGAATTTGTTACTGTAGCATTTGGTATCATAGAATGTTACTTCGGTGCAATGTACAATGGCGTTAGTCGCCATGATGATTGGTTGCCACCATGGCATGTGCTTACCATAGTGTTTGTTACTATACGTTATCATAGCATTCTGGCTTTGTCACAGTATCGAGGCTAGCACAGCTTTGTTACTATGCATATGTGTTCATTGTTGGTTACTTTAGCATGCGTTACTTTGTACATAGTTACTATGTTTATGCTATTGTAGCATTGTTACTTTAGTTCTCGTTTTATCTGTCAACTTTTTTTATGTTGTTTCTTCATTATAGCTTACATCTTCGCATACTTTACAGCTTGTATTCTATTGTCGCTCATCACTATGCATGTTATGATATATTACCAAACAATCGCATTTATCATAATTTGGTTATGATAGCATGGTTACAGTGATGCTATTGGTTATAGCTTTATTGCTGGGGGTAGCCTCGTTGGTTGTCCTTTATTAGTGTTGTCATTATGGTATTGCCATCACGATTGTCACTACACATCACGTTACGTCAAGTCTTGTATTACGTACACGTTAATTTTCTAGCATTGTCACTGCACATACGTTACATATGTTACTATGATATTGGGTTTATTGCATGTTTGTTATGGCATCACAATAGTGTACATTTAATAGGGTACTTGAGTCTTTATTCTACACTTATGTTACGACAAGGTTATATCATGATACTATAACATTGTTATAGCTAGCTTTTATTTTGCAGACGTTATGTTAGCATTCATAACTTTTTTTGAAGTTTTTAGGGAAAGGCATGTCATGAATTTACGTATTATGGTGATTAAGCGGCTATTCGCTGTGTTGTTTCAAGTATAGTTTCGCTTAGCGGGGTCAAGTAAGTATTTCCTCACACATATGTTACTATGTGCTATGTGGCACAGTGCTTTTACCACACTTCTTGGTTACCAAGCAAGTGTCTATACCCATTCATTCTCTTATGTCATTGCTACTATTGCTGCGTATATGTTACTACATGCATTTCACAATGCTTATCTCCCCACACTTCTTGGGTACCCAGCAAGTGTCGCCATACTCATTCGCACACTTTGTTTTTCCTAGTATTGTGACATATTCGTTATTATGGGGTTATTACTATTTTCACGCTATCTAATGTGCTTTGTGCATATGAGTTAGCATGGTTATGTTTCATCTGCGTTTGTGTTTCAAAGGTTGGTTAGGAGGGTTCGCACTTGTTACTCTGCATTTTCTCCAGCTTTGGTGTTGGTATGTATTGTTACTGTAGTTTGTGGCTGCATTAACCTGTTGGGGACGAAGGGCGTATGCATACGTCCTTGCGTCCTGGTACTTAAGGACGAAGGGCGTATCCATGGGTCCCCGCCGCGCTGGGTGACTGCTGATATCGATCAGCAGGCCCCCCGTTCAAATGCCCAGGGGCGGGTCATCGGACCCCCCCCCCCCCATGTCGGCGATCGGCGCAAATCGCCGATTTCGGGTCATACGAGATCTATGGTGACTCAGAATATAAGGGGGATCACTGTTGTCTAAGACACCAACAATCCCCCTGAAGGGATAGGAGTGAGGTGGCAGGGGTGCCACCCCTCCTATCCCTGCTATTGGTCGTCAGAAGCGACGACCAAAAGCAGATTGGGGGCGGGGGGGTAACGTTCTTTTTCACCGTCCTGCCCACCCACAATAGGAGGGGCAGAACGGGGAACCGAAGGGGACCAGGGACGAAGATCCACTTACCCATCCGACAGCAGCGGGCGACGGTGATCGGCGGGCCTTGAAGTCGGGCGGAAGAAGAGGACGGCTCCCTGGATCCTACGGAAGCCGGTAAGTTGCCTAGTAACATCTGGAGGACTACAGTCTGAGACCACTATACAGTGGTCTCTAACCTGTAGCCCTCCAGATGTTGCAAAACTACAACTCCTAGCATGCCCAAACAGCTGTTTGCTGTCTGAGCATGCTGGGATTTGTAGTTTTGCAACATCTAGAGGGTCACAGTTTGGAGATCACTGTGCAGTGGTCTATAAACTGTAGCCCTCCAGATGTTGCAAAACTGCAAATCCCAGCATGCCCAAACAGCAAACAGCTGTCTTGACATGCTGGGAGTTGTAGTTGCGTACCTCCAGCTGTTGCATAACTACATCTCCCAGCATGCCTTTCGGCAATCAGTACATGCTGGGAGTTGTAGTTTTGCAACAGCTGGAGGCACACTGGTTGGAAAATACTGAGTTAGGTAACAGAACCTAACTGAAGGTTTTCCAACCAGTGTGCCTCCAGCTGCTGCAAAAGTAAAACTCCCAACATGCACAGTCTGTCAGTAATGCTGGCAGTTGTAGTTTTGAAACAGCTGGAGGTTTGCTTCCCCCCCCCCCATGTGAATGTACAGGGTACATTCACATGGACAGGTTTACAGTAAGTTTCCTGCTTCAAGTTTGGGCTTCGGCAAATTTTTCGCCGCAGCGCAAACTCCTAGCGGGAAACTCACCGTAACACCCCAGTGCGAATGTACCCTAAAAACACTACACTACATTAACACATAATAAAGGGTAAAACACAACATATACACACCCTTACACTCCCCCCCCCCCCAATAAAAATGAAAAACATATTGTACGGCAGTGTTTCCAAAATGGAGCCTCCAGCTGTTGCAAAACAACAACTCCCAGCATTTCTGGACAGTCCCTGACTGTCCAGGTATGCTGGGAGTTTAGCAACAGCTGGATGCACCCTGTTTGGGAATCACTGTCATAGAATACCCCTATGTCCACCCCTATGCAATCTCTAATGCGCATGGCGCTCTCTCTTTTCAGAGCCCAGTCGTATTTCAAGGAAACCGTTTGGGGCCACATATGGGGTATTTCCATGCTCATGAGAAATTGCACTACAAATTTTGAGGGGCTTTTTCTCCTTTTACCCCTTTTGAAAAGGAAAAGTTCGGGGCTACACCAGCCTGTTAGTGTAAAAAAAAAAAATATTTTGACACTAACATGCTGGTGTTGCCCCATACTTTTTATTTTCACAAGCAGTAAAAGGAAAAAAAGACCCCCAAAATTTGTAACGCAATTTCTCTTGAGTACGGAAATACCCCATATGTTTGGCGTAAAATGCTCTGCGGGCGCACAACAAGACTCAGGAGTGAGTACATTTGAGGCCTAAATTGGTGATTTGCACAGGGGTGGCTGATTTCACAGCGGTTCTGACAAACGCAAAAACATAAATAACCACATATGACCTCATTTTGGAAACTACACCCTTCACTGAATGTGACAAAGGGTATAGTGAGCCTTAACACCCCACAGGTGTTTGACGAATTTTCGTTAAATTTGGATAGGGAAATGAAAAAAAAAAATGTTTTCACTAAAATGCTGGTGTTACCCTAAATGTTTCATTTTCACAAGGGAAAATAGGAATAAAGCCCCCCAAAAATGTGTAACCCCATTTCTTCTGAGTAAGAAAATACCCCATATGTGGATGTAAAGTGCTCTGCGGGCGAACTACAATCCTCAGAAGAGAAGGAGCGCCATTGGGATTTTGAAGAGAAAATTTGTCTGGAATTGAAAGCCACACGTGTTTACAAAGCCCCCATAGTGCCAGAACAATGGACTACACTCATGTAATGTAATAAGGGGTGCAGTGAGCATTTATGCCCCACAGGTGTCTGGCAGATTTTTGGAACAGTGGTCCGTAAAAATGAAAAATGTCACTGTTTGACAGATCTTTGGAACAGTGACATTTTTCATTTTTACGGACCACTGTTCTAAAAATCTGCCAGACACCTGTGGGGCATAAATGCTCACTGCACCCCTTATTACATTACATGAGTGTAGAGTGTGGGGTGTAAATACTCACTGCACCCCTTATTAAATTCTGTGAGGGGTGTAGTTTCCAAAATGGGGTCACATGTGGAGGGGTCCACTGTTCTGGCACCACGGGGGGGGGGGGGGGGGGGGCATTGTAAACGCACATGACCCCTGACTACCATTCCCAACGAATTCTCTTTCCAAAAGCTCAATGGCGCTCCTCCTCTTCTGAGCATTGTAGTTTGCCAGCAGAGCACTTGACGTCCACACATGGGGTATTTCCATACTCAGAAGAAATGAGGTTACACATTTTAGGGGTCATTTTCTCCTATTACCCCTTGTAAAAATGTAAAATTTGGGGGGGAAACTGCATTTTAGTAAAAAAATTAAAATTTTTTCATTTACACATCCAACTTTAACAAAAAGTCGTCAAACACCTGTGGGTAGTTAAGGCTCACTGTACGCCTTGTTAAGTTCCTTAAGAGGTGCAGTTTCCAAAATAGTATGCCATGTGGGTATTTTTTGCTGTTCTGGCACCACAGGGGCTTCCTAAATGTGACATGCCCCCCAAAACCCATTTCAGCAAAATTCACTCTCCAAAATCCCATTGTTGCTCCTTGCCTTCTGAGCCCTCTTCTACGCCCGCCGAACACTTGACATATACATAGGAGGTATTTCCTTACTCAAGAGAAATTGGGTTACACATTTTGGGGGTCTTTTTCTCCTATTACCACTTGTAAAAATTCAAAAACTGGGTCTACAAGAACATGCGAGTGTAAAAAATGAAGATTTTGAATTTTCTCCTTCACTTTGCTGCTATTCCTGTGAAACACCTAAAGGGTTAACACACTTACTGAATGTCATTTTAGATACTTTGAGGGGTGCAGTTTTTATAATTGGGTCATTTGTGGGGTATTGCTAATATAAAGGCCCTTCAAATCCACTTAAAAACTGAACTGGTCCCTGAAAAATTCCGATTTTGTAAATTTTGTGAAAAATTGCTGCTCTACTTTGAAGCCCTCTGATGTCTTCCAAAAGTAAAAACATGTCAACTTTATGATGCAAATATAAAGTAGACATATTGTATATGTGAATCAATATATCATTTATTTGGAATGTCTATTTTCCTTACAAGCGGAGAGATTCAAAGTTAGAAAAATTCAAAATTTTCATATTTTTCATCACATTTTTGAATTTTTCACCAAGAAAATGCAAGTATCGACGAAAATTTGCCACTACCATAAAGTAGAATATGTCACGAAAAAACTATCTTGGAAAGTAAAAGCATCCCAGAGTTATTAATGCTTAAAGTGACAGTGGTCAGATTTGCAAAAAATGCTCCCGTCCTTAGGGTCATAATGGGCTCCATCCCCAAGGGGTTAAACTTCATCCTTATTTTAGTACCATGACTTCTCATATGATATTTTTACATGTTGGTACAGTGTAGTCACTGTACTTATTTTCGCAAATGCTTTCACTGATTTACATGCATAACTTGCTCTAGCTTTGTTAGGTGCTTTGGACAAACGTGGTGTCACTTCGCATCACACTGCCTTAGTATTGGTACTGTACACTTTCCAGTTTAGGGTTTTATGTTTTGTAATGTCAGTTTTGCTTGCTGCACATATGGTGGTCACGAATGTGTTATTCTAGCTTGGTTACTGAGGCACCATTAGCAATGTTACATCTTGGCTTACTTGCGTTAAAACAGGTTCCTTAGTTCCAGCATCATTGCATCTCATTTGTTCACTGTTGTTTTGGTACAGTGTGATCACAGTGCTTAATTAATTACCCATAACGATCATAGGCATCAGGTACAGATCTTCATTATCAAGCATTTGGTCATGACACACAGGGCATCTGCATAGTCCTTAACATTTTCATCTGGCCTGCTACGTCCGCAGGAGAGTTCACTACTTGAGCTATTGTTTCTGACATGTTTTCAGAGCAATAGCAGCAGGACACATAGGTGGTTGTATACTTGTTATGCCTGTCATGTTTTCAGGTGGTGGGATACACCGCTAAATTATTGTTGCTGACATGTTTTCAGAACAATAGCATCACTTCACATAGGCAGTTGTATACCTGTTATGCATGTCATGCTTTCAGGTTGGATGCACTGCATAGTCGTATGTTCTGTTATTGATAAGGGGTTATTACCTGTTGCGTCCAAATACACCTGTATACAATATCTACTATCTGCATCCCCAACCTAGCCAAGGGTCTACCAGGAAATGCTGGTGTAGGCCCAGGTCACAAGGACGGGACCTACAGTTTTTACAGGCAGGCATCTCAGATAGGGATAGGATCAGATCTCCTCACCTGACTTGTTCCTTGGCTGTTAATTGAGTGATATTACTTATCTGTTTACAAATTGTCCTGAACCACATTTATTATTATTATTATTAAGTTGAGAACTAATAAATAATTTTTCATTGGAAAATGTTTTCGTATGTTCTGACACATTTTTCAGTACATTACTGCCATGTTTTTCACAAACTTTCTCCTCTGCATGTGACATATTCACGCAGGGTGACATGGTTCAGTTAGTCGTTTCTTCCATATTTATAGTCACTTTGAGGTAATTGTTAGCGGTCATTCTTTTCAGGTTTCTCTGCCTTAGGATTCAGGGCATAGTCCGTCATGTAGACAGCATACTCTTGTAATGTTCTATTTCCTGACTCTTGGGTTCCTTATTATTGTCTCTCCCTACGGTTTGTCAGGTTTTGACCCATATTTATAGAAGCAGCATACAATGATTTTGAGAGTTGGTTCATGCGGTACAGTACGGCAGGGAACCTGTTTGTTCAGTGCATCTGGCAGGTTATAGTGAACATGCATGTGGTGTTTAGGGGGTAGCAATTGCATCTGGTGAGTTAGATGCAATGGCAGGGGTGTCCTCAGTTCTTCTGGGAATTCACTGTGGGCGGTTTGTGGGCCATGGCCTGTGTGCTTGGTTGGCAGCTGGTGCCTTGGTTCTTATGTCAAGGGGATATAATATACTACTTCCTCAGGCATGCTGTTTTGGCCCTCAAGGTGTACCCCCAACGGCGGCCTGGGCTCTTATCTAGCCGCAGATTAGGTGAGATAGGTTTATGTCTCTTTCCTCCTTGGATATAGGTTTAGGCAAGTAGTGATGTGTTTTTCTCTCATTGTTTGTTAGGTAGGCTGGCTTACTTTCCAGATGCACTGGAAGGCCTGGACCATAAGTTGAAGGTTGGTTACAACCTGTGTTTATGGGAATGGCCTGGGTGGTATAAAATACTACCACATTCAGGGGCTGTCCCCACCCATTATCTGTCCCTCATTTCAGTATCTTTCCTTCAGTCTAATTCAGGGTATGTCCTCTTAAGGTGTCCCCCCCGAAGGCGGCCTGGGCACACATCTAGCCACAGATTAGGTGAGGTAGGTTTATGTCTCTTGCATCCTTGGATACAGGTTTAGGTAATTACTGATATATAGGCTTACGTTCCATACGCACTGGAAGCCCATGAATATATATTATATTTTTTTTTTCCATTTTCATTTGTGGAGTCTTTTAGCTAATCTTGCTATGAGCTGTGTTTTTTCTCGTATGATGCTTTCTGCCTGGATATATCTGTGAAAGGATCTGAGGAATGAACTGTGCTCTCTACCCCAGTTGAAGTGGATGTTTGGATTAGATTTGATGCCTCTTCTTGGCCTGAAGGTGTCGTGGAGTGTAGCTGGATTATTCCTATTAACAAACTTATTTGTACATCTTCACCTTTGTCTAGATGAATGGTGAATTTAGCTTTTTTCCTTGTATGATGGACAGTTTGTATCGATAGACTCTCCAAGCCTTGACAAAATTTGAGGCATGCACATGGGGATTGCAGTGCATGCATGCGGAGCTTGACTGCTCTGGTGGCTGTGCAGCTCACATCAGCCACTCCTCTTTGACTCTTTGGTGCAGCAATAAAAAGCATTTTTGTATTCTGTATACAGATACCATTATCCAAAATTTTATTTTTTTTAGAGCTGAGGTACGTGCTCTCAGTTCACCCAAGTGCAAGTAATAAGTGCAAGTGTTCACACAAACGTGCATGAGGATGCAGTCCATCACAAGCTCGGCAGGAGGGACACCCTACGTTTAGAGGAAAGAAGGTTTCTACACCTGCACAGATGGGGGTTCTTTACTGTAAGAGCAGTAAGACTGTGGAACTCTCTGACTGAGGGGGTGGTCATGGTGAACTCTGTAAAAGAGCCAAAAATGGGCTAGATGCATTTTTGGAGAATAACAACATCGCTGATTGTGTATACTAGATTTATAGGGACAGAATGTTGATCCAGGGATTTATTCTGACAGCCATATTTGGAGTCGGGAAGAAATTTTACCCCTAGTATGAGGGTTTTTTGCCTTCCTCTGGATCAACTCAGTAGGGACTCATTAGGGTTATAGGTTGAACTTGATGGACTCTGGTCTTTTTTTCAACCTTATGAACTATGTTAATGTTACCCCGAAAAGCGACCACACCCTGACCAAATCCCTGTGAACATAAAAAGAACAAAAATGCGACTACAGTGACAAAACAAATAGGTAAATAAGGGGATGTGCACAGTGTGATACTGCCCAGACATCCGGCCTGATCTATAAATATTCCTCTGCAGATCAACAGCCAGAAGGCCAGATTGCGGTGCGTGCTCAGAAGAGTGAGTAAAGTGCGTGCTGTGTTTCATCATTCAGGTGGGGTTGCAACTCCCAAGTGAATTCCGGCACCCTGGGGTCACCACTCCCAGGGCACTTTTGCACCTTGGCGCTTACCTTACCCGAACTTTAGGGTGAGATCCAGAAAGAACAGGTCGCTTCAGGGTCTGCCGCCAGGCCATACAGCTGACCCTAGTACACCTGCACACTCTATGTGGTTCCCTATGGTGCTTTGGCCTACAACATCGCCAACTAACAGGAAAGGTACAACACTTAATCTTAGCCAAGGGTAAAGATCCAAACCAAAGAGGGGGGGGGGGGGGGTTAATAGATGTGAAGATATAAACATTTGCAGGTTCCTTTCAACTTAGACCTATGATCATTATATAAAGCCAAGATTTTATAGCTTAACCCCTTAAGGACCGAAGCGTTTTTTGCAATTCTGACCACTGTCACTTGAAATATTAATAACTCTGGAATGCTTTTAGTTATCATTCTGATTCCGAGATTGTTTTTTGGTGACATATTCTACTTTAACTTAGTGGTAAAATTTTATGGTAACTTGCATCCTTTCTTGGTGAAAAATCACCAAATTTGATGAAAAAAATGAAAATTTTGCATTTTTCTAACTTTGAAGCTCTTTGCTTGTAAGGAAAATGGATATTCAAAATATTTTTTTTTGGGTTCACATATACAATATGTCTACTTTATGTTTGCATCATAAAATTTATGAGTTTTTACTTTTGGAAGACACCAGAGGGCTTCAAAGTTCAGCAGCAATTTTGAAATTTTTCACAAAATTTTCAAACTTGCTATTTTTCATGGACCAGTTCACGTTTGAAGTGGATTTGAAGGGTCTTCATATTAGAAATACCCCATAAAAGACCCCATTATAAAAACTACACCCCCCAAAGTATTCAAAATGACATTCAGTAAGTGTATTAACCCTTTAGGTGTTTCACAGGAATAGCAGCAAAGTGAAGGAGAAAATTCAAAATCTTCATTTTTTACACTCGCATGTTCTTGTAGACCCAATTTTTGAATTTTTGCAAGGGGTAAAAAGGAGAAAATTTTTACTTGTAATTGAAACCCAATTTCTCTCGAGTAAGCACATACCTCATATGTCTATGTTAATTGTTCGGCGGGCCCAGTAGAGGGCTCAGAAGGGAAGGAGCGGCAAATGGTTTTTGGGGGGCATGTCACCTTTAGGAAGCCCCTATGGTGCCAGAACAGCAAAAAAACACACATGGCATACCATTTTGGAAACTAAACTCCTCAGGGAACGTAACAAGGGGTAAAGTGAACCTTAATACCCCACAGGTGTTTCACGACTTTTGCATATGTAAAAAAAATTATTATTTTTTTACCTAAAATGCTTGGTTTTCCAAAAATTTTTCATTTTTAAAAAGTGTAATAGCAGAAAATACCCCCCAAAATTTGAAACCCAATTTCTCCCGATTCAGAAAACACCCCATATGGGGGTGAAAATTGCTCTGCTGGCGCACTACAGGTCTCAGAAGTGAAGGAGTCACATTTGGCTTTTTGAAAGCAAATTTTGCTCTGGGGGCATGCCGCATTGAGGAAGCCCCTATGGTGCCAGAACAGCAAAAAAAAAACACATGGCATACCATTTTGGAAACTAGACCCCTCGGGGAACGAAACAAGGGGTAATGTCAACCTTAATACCCTACAGGTGTTTCACGACTTTTGCATATGTGAACATTTTTTATTTTTTTTTACCTAAAATGCTTGGTTTCCCAAAATGTTTACATTTTTAAAAAGGGTAATAGCAGAAAACACCCCCCAAAATTTGAAGCCCAATTTCTCCCGATTCAGAAAACACCCCATATGGGGGTGAAAAGTGCTCTGCTGGCGCACTACAGGTCTCGGAAGAGAAGGAGTCACGTTTGGCTTTTTGAAAGCAAATTTTGCTCTGGGGGCATGCCGCATTTAGGAAGCCCCTATGGTGCCAGGACAGCAAAAAAAAAAAAAACACATGGCATACCATTTTGGAAACTAGACCCCTCGGGGAACGTAACAAGGGGTTAAGTGAACCTTTATACCCCACAGGTGTTTCATGACTTTTGTATATGTAAAAAAAAAATTTTTTTTTTTTACCTAAAATGCTTGTTTTCCCAAAAATTTTAAATTTTTAAAAAGGGTAATAGCAGAAAATACCCCACAAAATTTGAAGCCCAATTTCTCCCGAGTACGGCGATACCCCATATGTGGCCCTAAACTGTTGCCTTGAAATACGACAGGGCTCCAAAGTGAGAGTGCCATGCGCATTTGAGGCCTAAATTAGGGATTGCATAGGGGTGGACATAGGGGTATTCTACGCCAGTGATTCCCAAACAGGGGGCCTCCAGCTGTTGTAAAACTCCCAGCATGCCTGGACAGTCAGTGGCTATCTAGCAATACTGGGAGTAGTTGTTTTGCAACAGCTGGAGGCTCCGTTCTGGAAACAGTGGCATACCAGACGTTTTTCATTTTTATTGGGGAGGGGAGGGTGGCTGTGTAGGGGTATGTGTATATGTAGTGTTTTTTACTTTTTATTTTATTTTGTGTTAGTGTAGTGTAGTGTTTTTAGGGTACAGTCGCATGGGCGGGGGGTTCACAGTAGTTTCTCGCTGGCAGTTTGAGCTGCGACAGAAAATTTGCCGCAGCTCAAACTTGCAGCCCGATACTTACTGTAATCCTCCACCCATGTGAGTGTACCCTGTACATTCACATTGGGGAGGGGGGAACATCCAGCTGTTGCATAACTACAACTCCCAGCATGTACGGTCTATCAGTGCATGCTGGGAGTTGTAGTTTTGCAACAGCTGGAGACACACAGGTTGTGAAACACCGAGTTTGGTAACAAACTCAGTGTTTTGCAACCAGTGTGCCTTCAGCTGTTGCAAAAGCTACAACCCCCAGCATGTACGGACAGCGGAAGGGCATGCTAGGTCTTGTAGTTATGCAACAGCCGGAGGCATACTACATTGGCTGGGGATGCTGGGGATTGTAGTTATGCAACAGCTGGAGACACACTGGTTTGCTACTTAACTCAGTGTGCCTTCAGCTGTTGCAAAACTACAACTCTCAGCAGTCACCGACAGCCAACGGGCATGCTGGGAGTTTTAGTTATGCAACCACCAGATGCACCACTACAACTCCCAGCATGCACTTTAGCTGATTGTGCAAGCTGGGAGTTGTAGTTACACAACAGCTGAAGGTACACTTTTACATAGAAAGAATGTGCCTCCAGCTGTTGCAAAACTACAAGTCCCAGCATGCCCATAAGGGCATGCTGGGAGTTGTGGTGGTCTGCCTCCTGCTGTTGCATAACTACAGCTCCCAGCATGCCCTTGTTGCATGCTGGGAGCTGTTGCTAAGCAACAGCAGGAGGCTGTCACTCACCTCCAACGATCCAGCCGCACAGGTCAGTCCCTCGTCGTCTCCGCCGCCGCCGCTGCTCCTGGGGCCCCGATCCCAACAGGGACGCCGGGGATCGGGGTCCCCAGCACCGGGGGTCGTCTTCCCGCACCCGCTCACGTCCTCCGGAAGAGGGGCGGAGCGGGTTGCGGGAGTGACACCCGCAGCAGGCGCCCTGATTGGTCGGCCGGTAATCCGGCCGACGAATCAGGGCGATCGTGAGGTGGCACCAGTGCCACCTCACCCCTGCAGGCTCTGGCTGTTCGGGGCCGTCTCTGACGGCCCCGATCAGCCAGTAATTCCGGGTCATCGGGTCACTGGAGACCCGATTGACCCGGAATCTGCCGCAGATCGCTGGACTGAATTGTCCAGCGATCTGCGGCAATCGCCGACATGGGGGAACATAAAGACCCCCCTGGGCGATATGCCGGGATGCCTGCTGAACGATTTCAGCAGTCATCCGGCTCCCCTCCGGCTAGCAGTGGGGGCCGGAAATGCTCAGGGTGTATCCATACGCCCTCGGTCCTTAAGGACTTGGAAACGGGGGCGTATGGATACGCCCTATGTCCTTAAGGGGTTAAGGCAGTATAATCTCTTAGCAGTCAAACTGGTCTAAGAAATCATGATGAACTGTATAACCATCCTGCTTAAATCTCTTTTTGAAGCATACTTGTTTTTTCTTGTAAAATACATATTCTTTAAGTATACATCAAACCTGTGAACTTAGACAAACTTCACAAGCTAGTATAACCACACAATCTGTGCTTTTCAAATTAACAAATAAAAAAGGTCCTGGAGCATTTACTACTAATTCCAACTACCAATGGATTCTACCAATGGAAATGTTTGCAGCTGATGGCATACTTAAGGGGTGTTCCAGGATTTTTTTTATTTGATTATGCTACAGGGGTTTCAAAGGGTTTTATTGAATATTTTTTTCAAGAATACAGATTCCATACAAATGTAGAAGTCAACACAGATACAAAATAAAAGAATACCAAGGTATAGAATTAGAAACATTCTATGAGCGGTACATAAATATGGGAGTGTTATAATATAGGAATACAATGGCATGAAAGTCATCCTGCAGTGAAGTTAGCATGTGTACAGCATGGCAAGTCACCATCAATACGGATGATAACAATTAACATACCAAAAGGTAGACATAAAAGTCCTAGTTTAAAGAACAATAAGAAACCAGACAATCCAAACAGGTGGGTGATATGAGGAACATATTGTCACAACAACACACAGTAAAAAGTGTATCATAGTACCAAGGTCAGATTGAATATAACGACTCCCACTGGACTCTTCCCGGTACTTAAATCTCAGAATGGCATATAATAATACATGGTATCTAAGGAGCTAAGTTCTAAGGGGTACTCAGTTGCCATAAGTCCCATACACATTAATGTTGGTGTGGCTGACCCCTCCCAATTGCCCAGACCTCCTCTAGTTTGTTGACATGGTGGATAAGGGATAATAATTCTGCAATGTTTGGAGACTGAGATTTCTTCCAATAGCGAGTGATGACAATTTTAGCCAGGACTAAAATTTTACAAACTAGTTGGCATTCTGAAGGTGGTAAAAATTGAAGGTCAATTAGTAATAGAGCCAAGTGAGGCTTTAAATTACAGGGTATGCCCATGACTGTTCTAATTAGTTTCTCAACTGCCCTCCAATACGTGGAGAGGATAGTCCCAGAAAATGTGGACCAAGGTACCTTTTTGCAAACAACCCCTCCAGCATAAGTCCGAACACAATGTGTACATAGCACGTAGTCTCGAGGGGATATAGTACCATTGCAGTTGAGATTTCACAACAGCCTCCACCTGAGATTTAGACTTGAGAGAGGAATGGGTGTCTCTAAATGCTTTAGACCATTGGTCTTATGCGAATGTACGATTCAATTCAAGCTCCCAAGCTCTCATATCTAGTAGATTCAAGCTCCATATATCCAGCTAGTTCCCCATAGATAGGCTTAAGACCCTTATGGTGACAGAAGAAATAGCGGAATAAAGTTGGACAGGAGAGAGAGTTAGTATGGGAATTAGAAGATAAAAAGTGTTTAACTCTCAAGTAAGTAAATAGCTGTCTTGAGAGTAGGTGATAGAGGTGAGATCTGAAAAAGAAGATCCCCAGGGTATCTAGGGATCTCCAGGGTAAGCAAAGAAAGGGGGCCTTCAAACCTACACACATCAGATTTGACAGTACATAGGCCATGACCATAAGCCCAACTAGAGAGTCCTGCTATAGTAAAGGGCGATAATCCCAATGGCATTCCCAAACTTGAAGCATGTAAAAACAACAAATTCCGTGGATCTGTTGCTGAAATTAGATGACACTCAATCTGGACTCACGGGATATCCATGTTTCTATCCAAGAGTGGGCGCAACAAAGATATCAATGTGGCCGCGTGATGACTACGTATATCGGGAATTCCCAATCCACCAGTACTTTTGTGTTTTGTGACAACAGAATACGCTATTCTAGGTCTGTTACCCGCCCACACATAAGCGGAGAGCGATCTGCGAACTTTGGTAAAGAGGGAGTTTAATAGGTAGGGTACGAAATAAGTATAGGAGTTTTGGAAGCGTGGTCATTTTAAAAGCAGCCACACTACCAAGCCAAGAAATCTCTACCTTACTCATGGATTCCAGTTCTTTCTCTATGAGATCTAGAAAGGCAGTGTAGCTGGCGGAGCATACTTGATTGGTGTCAGATGTCAGAGTGATCCCCAAATACTTAATTCCTTTGGGTTGCCAATCTAATGGATATTGACAATGGAAATCTGCTAAAATAAGACATGGTAAATTAAGGGGTAACACTTGAGATTTGATCTCATTTAGTTTATAGTAGGAGTAAGTGTACCAAAGCAAGTCAAGAGAGACATGACTGCAGGGAGAGACACAGTGGGGTTAGATAAAGACAGAATAATGTCGTCTGCATAGAGTAAAATAACATGATCTAGAGGCCCTATTTTTGTCCGATTCCCTTATCGCCTGAGCCAATGGCTCTAAGAAAATGATAATGAGAAGCAGGGATAATGGACACCCTTGTCGGGTGCCATTGGACAGGAGGAAGGGATCAGACAAGGTAAAGACCTGTGCGGAGGGGTGTGAATGCAAAACTCTAATAGCACTGAGAAATGGTCCCTGGAACCCCATTTTATCTAGTACAGAAAAGGCGTAATCCCAATGGAGGCTGTCAAACGTCTTTTTGGAGTCCAGAGCCACAATTAGTGCAGGGATGTCCCGTTGATTCACATAATAAATCAAATTTAAAACTCTCTGGGAATTATCAGCTAATTGTCGACCCCTCACAAATCCAGTTTGGTCACTATTTATTAAGGAAGGTAACCTAGAGGCCATAAGTTTGGCATATATTTCAATATCGCAATTAAGAAGCGATATCGAACTGAAGTTCTGAGGAACGTCTGACAATTAATGCTTTTTGTTTTTCCGCCGGTAAGGAGCCAGAGGTACTAGCATTTTGGAAGAACAAAAGCATGGGAGACGTAAGAATACTTGTGAATTTTTTTTTATAATCTTCATTAGTTAGCCCATCCGGACCCAGAGATTTCTCTACTGGTAGGGATTTGAAAATACCATCAATCTCTTCCAGAAAAGGGGTAATTAAGTGCCTGTAGCTGTGAGTTAGAAATGGTGGGGTGTATAAAAGTTACGCTATTGATAGAAGAAATGGAAGGCTGGGGAGTGGACGGCTCATCTTTTAAATTGTACAGAGAAGCATAAAATCTTTAAATCTATTGGCTATCACTCTAGGGGCTGTGAGCTTCCAAGTTTTATTTTTGTTCCATAGAAACGAAATAGAGGATTTAAGTTGTTTAGCTTTTAACCTTGAAGCCAGTAGCTTCCTTGCTTTATCAGAGCATGCATAAAAGGACGTTTTAGTCTTCCTAGCCTGCCTTTCATAGTCTACAAGCAGGTGCTGATGAAGAAGTTTTATTGAGTTGCTCAGTTTGTTTAAAGGGGTATTCCAGGCAAAAACTTTTTTTTTATATATCAACTGGCTCCGGAAAGTTAAACAGATTTGTAAATTACTTCTATTAAAAAATCTTAATCCTTCCAATAGTTATTAGCTTCTGAAGTTTTCTGTCTAACTGCTCAATGATGATGTCACGTCCCGGGAGCTGTGCATGATGGGAGAATATCCCCATAGGAGCTGGACAGCTCCTGGGACGCGAGTCATCAGAAAGCAGTTAGACAGAAAACAGCAACTCAACTTCAGAAGCTAATAACTATTGGAAGGATTAAGATTTTTTAATAGAAGTAATTTACAAATCTGTTTAACTTTCCGGAGCCAGTTGATATATAAAAAAAAGTTTTGGCCTGGAATACCCCTTTAAGATCCCTTAGCAGTTTAGTAATTGTAGCTTCTCTCACCTTTTTAACTCTTGCCTCCAATTAATGAAGGTTCCTCGTATGAATGCTTTATGGGCACTCCATATGGAAAAAATGTCAGAGGGATCATCTGCATGTATGTGAAAGAACTCTTGTAGGTCTTTATGGAGTATTGCATAATGAGTAGGATTATTAAGTAGAAACTGATTAGTGCACAAAAGATGTGAGTGGCAGCTTGTCTTGTTTTTGAATCGACATAATGATGGCTGCATGGTCAGACAATTTGATTAATTCAATAGTAGACAAGGCAGCATCCAATAGAACCACTCTGTCGACCAGAAACATATCAAGTCTAGAATAAGTATTGTAGGCTGGAGAGTGAAAATAATAAACCCTTTCTGTAGAGTGGTGGGTCTTCCATACATCATACAGTGCAAATGACAGTAATAACTCACTCAAATCATTGGAACCAACGTGAGAACCTGGTATGCAGTCCCACTCCTTGTCTACAACAACATTAACAACCCCTTAAGGACCAAGGACGTATGAGTACGTTCTTGGTCCCGCTCCTGTGATATAACGCGGGGTCCCACGGTGACCATAGTGAAGCCAGGACCCGCCGCTAATAGCGCACGGCACTGATCGCGGTGCCGCGCGCTATTAACCCTTTAGCCGCGCGCTCAAATCTGAGCCACGTGGCTAAAAGTGAAAGTAAAAGTGCCCGGCTAGCTCAGGGAGCTGTTCGGGATCGCATCCCGAACAGCTGTACTACAGGAGGAAGGTCTCTTACCTTCCTTCCTGCAGTCCGATCGCCGATTGAATGCTTCAAGCCTGAGATCCAGGCTTGAGCAATCAATCGCCGAAAACACTGATCATTGCATCTCTATGGAGATGCATTGAACAGTGTTAAAGATGAGTAAATGCAATGTTATAGCCCCCTATGGGAGCTATAATATTGCAAAAGTGTAAAAAAATCATTAACCCTTTGAATTATCCCTTCCCCTAATAAAAGTTTGAATCACCCGGCATTACCAATAATAAAAAAAAAAAAGTGTAAAAAAAAACCAAAATAAACATATGTGGTATCGCTGCGTGTGGAAATGTCCGAATTAAAAAAATATACCGCTAATTAAACCGCACGGTCAATGGCATACGCGCAAAATAATTCCAAAGTCCAAAATAGCGTATTTTTGGTCACTTTTTATATCATGAAAAGATTAATAAAAAGCGATCAAAAAGTCAGATCAATACAAAAATGGTACCGACAAAAACTTCAGATCCAGACGCAAAAAATTAACCCTCATAGCGCCCTGAACACGGAAAAATAAAAAAGTTATAGGGGTCAGAAGATGACAAATTTAAACGTATACATTTTCCTGCATGTAGTTATGATTTTTTTTCTGAAGTAATACAAAATCAAACATATACAAGTAGGGTATCATTTTAACCGTATTAACCTAGAGAATAAAGATAAGGTGTCATTTTTACCGAAAAAATTACTACATAGAAACAGAAGCCCCCAAAATTTACAAAATGGCTGTATTTTTTCAATTTTGTCGCACAATGATTTTTTTCCCTGTTTCGCCGTAGATTTTTGGGTAAAATTACTGATATCATTACAAAGTAGAATTGGTGACACAAAAAATAAGCCATAATGCAGATTTTTAGGTGTAAAATTTAAAGAGTTATGATTTTTTTGAAGCTAAGGAGAAAAAAATGAAAGAGCAAAAGCGGAAAAACGCCCGGTCCTTAAGGGGTTAAAGTCTCCACAGACTATCAGGCGACCTTTTTGCATATTGCCAGCCTTCTTTAGCACCTTTCGAACAAATTTAATTTGTCCGCGGTTGGGGGCATATAAGGGTACATTACGAGTTTATATAAGGTATTGTTAAAATAGCTACTAAAGTAGTTCACTTGAGCCACAGCAGCCACTCATCCAGGGGCAACACTACAAACCAGAAAGGCCCTGCCAGTCCAGTTCTACATGAACAGGAGACTTGGATCGGTGGGGGTAGATTCCAGTTTGACAAGAAACAGGATGCAAATAACATGCATAACATTATCCTTTTGGATGAGGAGGCGTACGGGGAACCCCAATCTGTATAGAATCTTGTGGTCTCGAAGAACAGATGTTATAGGAGCAAGCAGGTGTCACTGTTGAAGCAGATAAGTCTTTAACCCCTTAAGGACACATGACGTACTGGAACATCATGTGTCCACTCCCGATCTATAACGCAGGGCCACGGCGTGGCCCCGCGTCATAGCGGGTCGGGCCCGGCCTCTAACAACGGCCAAGACCCGTGGCTAATAGCGCGCGGCATTGATCGCTGTGCCGCGCGCTATTAACCCTTTAGACGTGGCGTTCAAAGTTGAACGCCGCTTCTAAAGTGAAACTGAAACCATGCCGGTTAGCTCAGTGGGCTGTTCGGGATAGCCGCGGCGAAATCGCGGCATCTCGAACAGCTTACAGGACTGCCTCCTCGCTGTCCGATTGCCGAATGACTGCTCAGTGCCTGAGATCCAGGCATGAGCAGTCAAGCGGCAGAATCATCGATTACTGGTTTCCTATGAGAAACCAGTGATCAATGATAAAGATCAGTGTGTCCAGTGTTATAGGTCCCTATGGGAGCTATAACACTGCAAAAAAAAGTGAAAAAAGTGAATAAACATCATTTAACACCTTCCCTATTAAAAGTTTGAATCACCCCCCTTTTCCCATTAAAAAAAAAAAAAACTGTGTAAATAAAAATAAAAATAAACATATATGGTATCGCCGGGTGCGGAAATGTCCGAATTATAAAAAATATATCATTAATTAAATCGCACGGTCAATGGCGTGCGCGCAAGAAAATTCCAAAGTCCAAAATAGTGCATTTTTGGTCACTTTTTATATCATGAAAAAATGAATAAAAAGCGATCAATAAATCTTATCAATGCAAAGATGGTGCCGTTAAAAACTTCAGATCCCGGCGCAAAAAATGAGCCCTCATACCGCCCCATACATCGAAAAATAAAAAAGTTATAGGGGTCAGAAATGACAATTTTAAACGTATTAATTTTCCTGCATGAAGTTATGATTTTTTCCAGAAGTACGACAAAATCAAACCTATACAAGTAGGGTATCATTTTAACCGTATGGACCTACAGAATAAATATCAGGTGTCATTTTTACCGAAAAATGTACTACGTAGAAACGGAAGCCCCCAAAAGTTACAAAATGGTGTTTTTTTTTCAATTTTGTCTCACAATGATTTTTTTTTCCGTTTCACCGTAGATTTTTGGGCACAATGACTGACGTCATTACAAAGTAGAAGTGGTGGCGCAAAAAATAAGCCATAATATGGATTTTTAGGTGCAAAATTGAAAGAGTTTTTTAAAGGCAAGGAGCAAAAACGAAAATGCAAAAACGGAAAAAACCCCGGTCCTTAAGGGGTTAAACAGTAGAACATTGTGAAATTCTTCAGGTAAAGAAGGCAATTTTCTTGCAGCGGCCATCAGCTCCTCCTTGATATGAAAATAAAGTATCCTGGCCAACACTTCCCGTGGATCATCATCTGCCAAATGATTAGGTCTGGGGACCCTGTGGGCCCTATCAATCATTATGTCAACAGAAGTACAGTGGGGGAGGACTATCTTCATAAAGTCCTGTAGATACTGTTTAAGGGCAAATGGCGGTACAGATTCCGGGTACATGTTCCGGTGCGACCAGTCCTTAAGGTCTGCCATCTTAGCTTTAGTGGAGGTAATTTCATCCTCTATATCATCGTTTGCATCCACCAACTCATTATGGGAGGGTACCAGGGCACCCATCTTGTTTTCAATGTGGGTGACTCTTGATTGGATCGGTGAGATCCTCCTGTACAGGGTGCAACAGGCATGCAACATCCGTGTGGATAGACTGGTGGAGCACCAGTAGCATATTCTTAACCCCTTAAGGATGCAGGGTTTTTCAGTTTTTGCATTTTTGTTCTTCCTCCTTACCTTTTAAAAATCATAATCCTTTCAATTTTCCACCCAAAAATCCATATTATGGCTTATTTTTTGTGTCACTAATTCTACTTTGCAGTGACATTCACCGTGGATTTTTGGGTAAAATGACTAAATGGGAAAAAAAAATCATTGTGCGACATAACCGAAGAAAAAAACGCCATTTTGTAACTTTTGGGGATTCCGTTTCAAAGCAGTGCATATTTTGGTAAAAATGACACCTTATTATTCTGTAGGTTCATACGGTTAAAATGGTACCCTTCTTATATAGGTTTAATTTTGTCTTACTTCTGGAAAAAATCATAACTACATGCAGGAAAATGTATACGTTTAAATATGTCTTTTTCTGACCCCTATAACTTTTTTATTTTTCCACGTACAGGGTGGTATGAGGGCTCATTTTTTGCGCCGTGATCTGAAGTTTTTATTGGTACCATTTTTGTCTTGATCAGACTTTTTGATCACTTTTTCTAAGCTTTTTAATGGTATAAAAAGTGACCAAAAATAAGCTTTTTTTACGTGTGTGCCATTGACCGTGCGGTTTAATTAACGATATATTTTTATAGTTCGGACATTTACGCATGCGGCGATACCACATATGATTATTTTTATTTACACTGTTCTATTTTTTTTTATGGGAAAAGGGGGGTGATTCAAACTTTTATTAGGGAAGGGGTTAAATGATCTTTATTAACACTTTTTTTTTGCAATGTTATAGCTCCCATAGGGGCCTATAACATTACATACACTGATTTTTTACACAGAACATTGGCATGTATTAACATGCCTGTGATCAGTATTATCGGCGCTTGACTGCTCCTGCCTGGATCTCAGGCACGGAGCAGTCATTCGCCGATCGGACACCAAGGAGGAGGTCCTGTAAGCTGTTCGGGATGCCGCGATTTCACGGCGGTGGTCAGCTTTGATCGCCTGAAGGGTTAATACAGGGCATCACCACGATCGGTGATGTGCTGTATTAGCCACGGTTCCTGGCCATTGATGGCCACCGTGTGACCCCGCGGGAGCCGGCGCAGGACGTAAATATACGTCCTTCGTCGTTAAACGTAAGCCAAGTAACTTGGGCATTAGAAGAAGGCTGGCTAGCCAGGCAATCAGCCACGGCATACAGATAGTCACTCACCTCAGTATTGCCAGTGATTCTGTGTCTGTGTGCAGGTGCTGCTTCTGTTTTGCCGGGCTTCCTGAGGACGCCATTATTGCGCCGCTTGGAAGCATCAGAGAGTTGTGAGTCAAGCAGGCCTATCACCGGAGCAGGTAAGAGAGGTGATTGAGGCACAGAAGCACTTCTTTGTCGTCCATTTACGGTAGACAACAGGTGGCCCTGAGAGGTAGAGTCTTCGTAGCCTGCTGGTGCGCATCAGCGCCATCTTGAAATTCTTTCTGGTCCGTTGGAACATAAAAATCTGTAAATTTACAGACTTTGTCGCTGGTTTTTGCCCTATTGCGAGATCTAGAAGACATGTTGACAAAACAGGGAAGGGTATAAGCCAAATGGGAGAAGGCTAACGGGCTGTATGTTGCTTTAGTCGCTGGTAGTGCATAGAGCTCATTGATCAAGCAGCCATCTCCGGCAAGCGCAGAGCCACGCCCTCTGGGGGCTGTGAAGTTAGTGTAGTTCATAGTATAATTTCTGTACCTGTCTCTAACGGCTGGTCTCTTATCCTTATGTGATCTTTGCTCTGTATGTTCATTTTTAACAGCATACAAAATGACTACTGTCTTTGGTATTTCCCAGGATGCAATGCGGCCAAGACCTGACCACTAGTCAGGTGATAGAAGGGAAGGCACTGCCGTTATCAGTGTAGGAAGAGTGTAAAGCCAATGCTGTTAATTCCCTATGTACCTGGTGATGTTGGGCTCAGAGCTCAACATCTATTATCGCATGAAGTCAAATAGCGGGGCTGCCTCCGGGTCCAGATCCACCTGTGGAGGGTGGCTAAAGGATGCTCAATATTCTTGCCAGTGGTGGTCAGGCAGAAGGAGTGAAAAACCAGATGATTCTTGGGGCGCACACGGTGGATTACAGGGACCCGGGGATGCCGTGGATAGAGTAGGATTCTTTTATTAAACAGACAACACGCTTCGAGAGCGCTCCGCTCTCTTTTTCAAGTCCTTTTACAGAGATATATAAAATAGATGAGTGCAGCTCACAGAAAAAATATGCGAGGTTAACTGAGATATTCTCACACCCAAATGAGAATCGGTGAAGAATTAAGTTATACAAAAAAGGGATTACTCAGTCCTCAGCATAACCACTCAAAAAGACTGTACCATGGATATGTAGTCCGGTAGGAAAAAGAATTGTAGACTTCCAGACCAATATAAAATTCTTTAATACTAAAAAATCTAACAATTTTAAACAATATTAAAATAATGAAAAATAAATCAAAAGAATTGCAGCCGCAGGGCCCTACGGCTGCAAGTAAAATAAGTAAGAAGATTATATGAATTATTTTATCACCAATAAAACCTTGGAAATATATCTATATGGCTAATAGTATTTCGCTATGATCGATCATGAGAACAGTGTTTGAAGATGTATACACAATAATGTGCTACACAATGTAACAAAATGTAAATGTAGCAAAATGGCAAGATCTGTAGCGATATATATTCAAACAGCTGTGATAGTAATAAACCTGTAAAGAAAAAAAAAAGAAAAAAAAAAAAAAAAGAATTGTCCTATGTGGGTATCAGCGTCTGTTCTGAATAGATAAGAAAAATAAACAAATGTATAATGGATATATTAAATGTACAATAGATATATTGTCCAGCAATGTATCTGGGGATTTAGTGCGGGGGATGTTGAGCACCTATGGCGGGGTGACAAGTAACTGGAGGTACGGCTTGAAGGACCTGCTGTGCCAAGATATTAATAAGAACGACACAGGCACTGATGTGCCACTCACCCACTCCGCGATGGAACCAGACTGATGATCGTTCTGCTCTAGCTAAAAACGGCTGGAGCACCGACAGGTGCAACCGTCGCCGCGAGCTCCCGGCGTCTGACGTAGCGGGTGGGTGGTCACGTGTCTGGCAGTCAGCTGATCGGTTGGACTCGGCCTGCTTCACAGTGATGTAACAGTAGCGATGGTTGCGGCAACACTTGAAAGCTTGTGTGAATAACAGCCAATAGAGAAGTCCCCGCACTGATGAATTCCCAGGAACGCTGGAAGATGGATCCAATAGTCCGGTATGTCCGTTAAATGGCAGACTGAATTGTCTTTTATGCAAACAAATCCCCAATATTAGGGTAGAAACGGATAAATCCGAAAATCCGGCAATAAAATAAAACTAATAGTCCAGCAATGGCAAAAAAAGGACAAAAATCATAAGGGTTAATATGTTCCCCACATTAATTTTGAGGCTTAACCATTATCTCTCCAAGGTCATTTGATCTATATCTGCAAAAATAAATACCAAACGCGTTTCAGGGTATAAAGATGAGCATAAACCGCTCTATCCCCTTCCTCAGTGGTGAATGATATGGTGAGATGGTGAATTATGTGAGGTTATATATGGTCTGGAAGTACAACACCTGTAACTTATATATATATATATATATATATATATATATATATATATATATATATATATATATAAAAGTTTTTTTATATCAACTGGCTCCAGAAAGTTAAACAGATTTGTAAATTACTTCTATTAAAAAAATCTTAATCCTTTCTGTACTTATGAGCTTCTGAAGTTAAGGTGGTTGTTTTCTGTCTAAGTCCTCTCTGACCGGGAAACGCCCAGTTTAGAAGAGGTTTTCTATGGGGATTTTCTTCTAAACTGGGCGTTTCCCGAGACAGGTGTCATCAGAGAGGACTTAGACAGAAAAGAACAACCTTAACTTCAGAAGCTCATAAGTACTGAAAGGATTAAGATTTTTAAATAGAAGTAATTTACAAATCTGTTTAACTTTCATGAGCCAGTTGATATATAAAAAAAGTTTTTTTTCTCAAAATATGGGATGGATTTAGTAAAAGATAAAACATGGAGAATACATCCATAGTAATTGTAGTAAATGGAAAAATTTAGAGGCAAGAATATCAGTTATAACAAAAAATAAACTAAAAATGAAGCATAGATAATTCCCAATATCAAAAAATGTATAAATAAAAAATACCAAAAATAAATATAAACTAAATACCGTATTTATCGGGGTATACCACGCACCGGCCTATAACACGCACCCTCATTTTACCAAGGATATTTGGGTAAAAAAAAGTTTTTTACCCAAATATCCATGGTAAAATGAGGGTGCGTTTGTGCGCGTGTGTGCGCGTGTATACCCAGATACACCCCCAGGAAAGGCAGGGGGAGAGAGGCCGTCGCTGCCCGCTTCTCTCCCCCTGCCTTTCCTGGGGTCTACAGCGCTGCTGCCAGCCCTTCTCTCCCCCTGGCTATCGGCGCCGCTGCCCGTTCTGTCCCCCTGACTATCGGTGCTGATGCCGATAGCCAGGGGGAGAGAAGTGGCGCCGACAGCCAGGGGGAGAGAAGGGGCAGCGGCACCCATTAAAGGCGCCGCTGCCCTGTTGCCTCCCCCCATCCCCGGTGACATAATTACCTGGGTTGGGTCCACGCTGCTGCAGGCCTCCACCGCGCGTCCCCTGCGTCGTTGTTATGCACGGCGCCGCGCACTGACGGCATGCGCCGCGCCGTGCAGCGCATAGCAACGACGCCGGGGACGCACGCCGGAGGCCTGCAGCAGCGCGGACCCGACTCAGGTAATCATGCCACCAGGGATGGGGGGAGGCAACGGGGAAGCGGCGCCGGCAATGGGTGCTGCTGCCCCTTCTCTCCCCCTGGCTGTCGGCACCGCTTCTCTCCCCCTAGCTACAGGCGCTGGCAATGGGGCGCCGGCACCGATAGTCAGGGGGACAGAACGGGCAGCGGCGCCGATAGCCAGGGGGAGAGAAGGGCCGGCAGCAGCGCTCTAGACCCCAGGAAAGGCAGGGGGAGAGAAGCGGGCAGCGACGGCCTCTCTCCCCCTGCCTTTCCTGGGGGTGTATCGGCGTATAACACGCACATAGACTTTAGGCAAAAAATTTTTGCCTAAAAAGTGCGTGTTATACGCTGATAAATACGGTACATAATATTAGTGATAAAACTACTAATAAAAAGTAAAAATAAAAATAAATATAAATTAAAAAAATGTAAAAAATTTGAAAAATGTGGAAAAATTGTAAAAAATATAAATATAAATAAAAAAAAATAAAAAAATAAATAAAATAAATAAATAAAAATTAAAAATAATAATGAAAAAAAATATAAAAAATAATAAAAAACACAAAATATATATAAAAATAAATTAAAAAAATTATAATAAAAAAGAAAATAAGAAAAAAAAATGAAAAAAAAAATAAAATGCAATGATAAAGTTATTCATAAAGAGTCAGAATAAAGAGAGAGGTGCCTACAAGAATCCAAAAAGTTCTAAATTGGAATTCAATCCTCTGGGTTCCATACTATTAAATTCAAAGATTTTTTGGCTTTCAGCCTTAGACATTTTAATTAGGAAAGATCCCCCTCCCCCTGTAAAAAACAACCCTGAGGGATCCTTATTATGAAATTGAAAAAATGGTTGGATAGAGGATGTTTCAGACAACCTTTTTTGATATTATAAAGGTGCTCCGAAATTCTAACTTTTAGGGGTCGTTTAATCCTGCCTATGTATTGCTTGGAGCAACTACACTGCAGGACATAAACGACCCCCTAGAATTGCAAGTAATGAGTTCTGGGATTTTCCATTAAAATGAGTTAGCCGTGGACTGGATTTCTTTTACTTTTTTAGGACCCTCCGACGTCTGACAGCCAGAGCAGGATCCACACCCAAAAAAGCCTTTTGTAGATAATCGGGTCTGAGAGACAGTTTGTTTCTGAGGAGGTTTGATGGTGGGGCTACCGTGATCCCTAGATTTGGAGCCCGTTTGTAAACAATTTGGGGTCTAGATGGTATTATATTCCTGTATCAAATGCCAATGTTTAAAGATTATTTCTTCTACTTTCTTATACTCCCTATTGAATGGAAAAACGATCTTTATTTGTTGATCCATAGTATCAGGGGTTTTCACCTTCTCCTCAAAAAAAAGACCCTCGATCAAGTCTATTGACCTGATCCAGTGATCTTTCCAAAATATTCAGAGGATATTGTTTATCCAGAAATTGTTGAGTTTAACTGTTTGGCTTCCTCCTGAAAATATGGGTCTAAGGTACAATTACGTTTGAGTCTTCTGAACTGTCCTTTTGGGACATTAATTAGCCACCTAAAACTTACACAAAACCTACTGCTAAAAATAGTTTTATTACATTTAATAGTTGCCACCTACCAAGGTGGCTAATTAATGTCCCAAAAGGACAGTTCAGAAGACTCAAACGTAATTGTACCTTTGATCTTTCCTAATTAGTTAATTAGATCTTTCCTAATTAAAATGTCTAAGGCTGAAAGCCAAAAAATCTTTGAAATTTTTTTTTTTTTTATTAGGTTTTCATTACACATATTCACACATAAGAAAACAATGCTATCTATATACATAAAAGAAAGAAAAAGATGTAAGAAAAAGAAGAAACAAAGAAAAAGACACAAGAAGAGAAAAAACCCTGCCCTCCTTTATCCTACTTATTCCCTGTCCTTTATAAATTGCCTCCATTTGGTCCAACCACTGCTAATTTCAGTAGTTTGTGGCCGCGTAGACGCCACTGTCTGCTCCATTAAGTAATTATAATGAGTGCCATTTATAATCTGTAAGATATTCGGAATATTCTTTGTTTTCCAGTTTACTGCTATTTTTAATTTAGCTACCATTAAAAAATGTGTTATTATTATTATATCAGTCCATTCTACTTCTTCTAGGCCAGTGTTTGACAAAGCTACTTCAGGCCCCCAGGGAAAGACTGAACCAGTTATGTTCCTCAGATTTAACTTAATTTGGTCCCATAGTTTTCTAATTAGCTCACATTCCCACCATACATGCATAAAGGTACCAGTCTCCTTATTACACCTCCAACATTCCCCGAAAGTATCCGGGTACATTTTGGATATCAGGTCCGGAGTCTGGTACCACCAATAGAATATTTTCCTATTCACTTCTAGATGGGAAATACACCTTGACACTCTGACTGGTAACATAAATGCCTTCCCCCATTGTTCTTTTGTAAAGGTCTTATTCAATTTCCTTTCCCATTTCAAAACATTGGTAGTTTCCGCAGATCTGGTGCTAAAGCTTCATATATCTCTAAAATCCCCTTTTGAATTTTATTTTTCGAATAGAACTTTTGGCTGAAGGGAGATTGTTTGCTTTCTTTGGGGCTTTTAGCAGAGTCTACAAAATGCCTTAGTTGTAGATATTAATAAACAATCTTTCTGTGGGATATTATATCTCCCAACAATAGCAGAAAAAGTTTGAATGCTGTCCTTATCCATAATATATGAGTATTTCCGAATCCCGCTCTCCCTCCAGACATCATAATTTGCATTAGGTATATGATACTGTATTATGTCCATCGTTAAGTCTTTAAGTGGCAGGGGCAAAAAGTTATACTTTACTCTAGGCATTACCCATATACGTTTTGTTGCGGCCACTGTAGGGAGGCTCTTTTTTTTTTTTTTTTTTTTTTTTCAAATTACAAAATTACAATAATGCATTTCCAAATTCACTTTACACAATATAAATAATCCCACCCACACCCCTATCCCCCCACCCACTACCAGCTAGGATGCCTCATCCCATTTCTTCCACTCGTTTTCAACTTTTTGGCCTATCTTTTTTCCCTGATAGTAAATAGCTTCAAATCTTCTCATTTGTTGAACTTCCCTCTGCCACTCAACCCAACATGGGCCCTGGGGAGCAAACCATCTCCTATGAATAATTATTCTAGCTAATCCGAAAGCCTTTATCAGAACACTGTTCTTACACTGCATCCTAAGTCCTATCCCTAGAATGGCAGTTTTAATATCAAAGCTTATCTTAGTACCCAATTTCGTTTCTACCATCTTGTATACCCCTGTCCAAAAAGAAAGCAGTTTTGGGCAGCTCCACACCATGTGTGACAAATCCGCACCTTCCATATTACATTTCGGACATTTAGAGTCAAGTCTTTTTCCTATCTTATACAAGAACCCCGGCGTATATGGGATCCTATGTATCAGCTTTATCATAGAAGTTTTATGGTTCATGTTGAGAGATGATTGGGAAATATTTATAAACACTTCCCTCCATTCTTCCCCATCGATCTGACCTACTACTTGCTTCCATTTATCCCTACTCTTTGGAGGAAATTTTTCACCGGAAAATCTAACTAGGCCCTTATATAAGTTACCTAATACCTTTGTCGAGGAGGACCGAAGCCCAAACATATAGTCAATTAACTCATGTCTATTTATTGCCCATCTAGGGTTGTTCTTCTCCTTCTCAAAAGCGCTTTTGATTTGTAAGTATGAAACGTAATCGCTCTGACTAATACTAAATTCCCTATTGAATGTTTTCCACTCTTTTAACGTGCTTTCTATCACAAAATCTAACATATTAAAGTGGGGATTTTTCCCCTGTGTATACATCTTCCCCCTTCAATTAATTCCAAAGTGCTATCCCCCCTAATACCTAGTTTAGAAAAAAAAACCTTTTAAAACATCATCTTCCTTTATCATGTATTCAATTTGTGCCGCTATATAATACAGTTGCATATTTGGTATACCCAAACCACCACTACTCAAAGGAGGACTCAGAAATGTGTGTTTCATCCGTGTTTGTTTCCCATCCCATAAAAAATCATTAATCTCACTCTGTATTTTATTAAAATGGTGTTCCCCTAACCAAACCGGTGCTGCTCTAATCACATGCAAAACCATAGGGAAAATAACTGTCTTTATCAGAGTAATTCTTTCAGCCATATTCATACACAGCTTTTTCCATATTTGAATTTTGTTTCTTACTTTCTGTCTCAATGGGGTAATATTCAACTGGGCAAACTCTTCTATATTTCTCGAAATCTTAATTCCTAGGTATTCCAGGGCCTCGTTTTCCTGCAAAACATGTATCACTCTCTGACAGCTCTGGCTATCACCTGACAACATTAATAATCCTGATTTATTCCAGTTTATCTGAAAGCCAGTATATTTACCAAAATCCTTTATCAAATCAATAATGCTAACAAGCTTTCTTCCTGGATCTGTGACAAGCAATACAACATCGTCTGCATAAAGCAGTATTTTCTCCTCCTCTCCCTCGACACCAAACCCATCAAACAAGCTGGAAGATCTAATCAACTGCACGAGTGGTTCAATGAAGAGGGAGAAGAGGAGCGGTGATAGTGGGCATCCCTGCCTAGTTCCTCTCTGCAGCGTCACTACCTCCCGGGAAATAATATTATTAATATTAACTTTGGCTTTGGGGGATCTATATAGGGCCCTAAGCCCCTGTAAGAAGCCTTCTCCAAGATTCATATGTTCTATTATTTTAAAGAGGAAGCCCCACTCCACCCTGTCAAACGCTTTTTGAGCGTCAAGAGACAGGATGGAGTGGGAGCCCCCCTCACCCCTTGCCTGCATATTAAGGAAAACTCTTCTAATATTATTATAGATATTTCTTCCCTGCATAAATCCTTTCTGTTCCTTCCCTATTAGCTTATCCATCACTCGTTGCAAGCGCCTGGCCCAAATTTTAGCTAGTATTTTCTGGTCTGTGTTTAGGAGTGAAATTGGCCTAAAATCATCCATTGCGCCACTTTCCCTACCTTTCTTAGGAATCAATACAATGATGGCTTCAGCCATAGTTGGGGAAAACTCCCCCCTACTCAAGGATTCATTATAAACCTCTAAAAGGTATGGCAGTAGCACACTTGATGGACATATGTCTTTTTTCGACCGTACTAACTATGTAACTATGTAACACCCCCAAAACATTTATAAACTTCAAAGACCAGACCATCCGAGCCCGGGGCAGAGTTATGTACAAAGGACTTTAGGGCAAATTCCATTTCTTCTATACTAATCTCTTCCCCCATTTTTCACCTTTTCTTCCTCGCTGATACTAGGAAGCCCTATTTTCTTCAGAAAAATGTCAATTTCATCATCTGACACAAAGCTTTCCCTCGAGTATAAGTCCTGGTAAAATTGGGTTGCCACACTTGTTATTTCCTCCTATTTAGTACATTCCCTACCCTCTTTATTTTTTATCCCAATAATTGTTTTTTTCACTTTCTGATTAATAATTCCCATAAGTGTTTTGTTTGGTTTACCTGTTTCAACATATTGTCTCTGTTTCCTGAAAAAAATTGCGTGCTGAGCCTTCTCTAGGACAATCTTACTGTACAGGTCTTGCAGCTTTCTAAGATGATCCCAGTTCTCTGAGTTAGGATTAATGCCATATATGCTTTCGGCTGCCACTTTTTTCCCCAGTATCGCGTTTTCCTTCTCCTTACATTTCCTTTTAAACCTGGCGATATTCCTAATGAGAAGCCCCCTCAAGAAAGCTTTTAGTGTATCCCATACTATCAGAGTATCAGCTGTGCTTTTGTTTATTTCCCAAAATTCTCTAATTTCGGAGCTTACCCCCTTTGTTACATCCTCAGTTTTTAACCAATGGGGATTTATATACATACTCCTAGAGGCTTCCTGTGTCTTCCTCTCCTTTTTAATATAACAGACTAACATTGCGTGATCTGACACACACCCAGGCTCATACACTATTTTATGAGTAAAAATTAGACCTGCATTATTAACAAGGACGTGATCAATTCTGGAGGCTGTTTTGTGAGTGGCATTATAACAAGAGAATTTCTTCTTGTACGGGTATAACTTTCGCCAAGCATCCTCCCATTCCACCTCCTGACACCAGCTATACAAAAGGGTATTATTATTTCCCATATTTCTACCCTGCCAGTCAAGATCCTTATTCATAATGCCATTCATATCACCCATTACCCAAAGGTCAGTAAACTCTTTATCCATTTGAAAATCCATTAAGACTTGAAATACTTCTGTTGAAAAGGGAGGGGGGATGTATGTAAACGCTAAGATAGACAACCTACCCTCCCATTTAACATAGAGAAATACAAATCTACCTCTATGATCGATTAGAGAGTTTAACACTTGCATGTTTACAGCCTTATGAATTAAGACTGAGACCCCTGAGGAATATTCTGAAAAAGTAGAATGGAAAGCTTCCTTTATCCAGCCCTTACTTAGGATATTCAGCGAATCCCTAGTCAGGTGGGTCTCTAGGAGACATACAATTGCTGGGAGATGCTTGTTTATTCTATCGAATATTGCTACCCGTTTACTCCTGTTTTTTAACCCTCTCACATTCCATATTAATATTTTATTACTGTTATTCGTAGACATAAAAAATTTTCTGTTCTTTTTTCCGGAACCGACAGGCTCCACTTCTCGCTATGGGGTGCATCCCAGCTGGTAGTGCCTCAACCCTCCCCCCAACCTCCCATCCTCCCCCCAACCCCCCCCCCCCTCTGTTGACTCATGATACCCACGAATCTCTAAACTGCGCTATACCCTCTCCCTCCGGACCCCCCCTCCACCACCTTCTACATAATTTATGCTTCCCCTACCACTCCTGCAATCCCCTCTCCTCCAGCCATTTACTGATCTCATCGTCACTAGTGAAGAAATACACCCTTTCCTCAAATGTAATCCTCAGTCTGGCGGGGAACAAAATTTAATGCCGGCCGCATGCAGTCTCTTTTTAACAGGATTAAAGGCCATTCTTCTGCGCTGGGTATCTCTTAAAAAGTCCGGGTACATGAACACCCTAGAGTTGCCGACTGGGATTGCTCCCTTTTCTCTTGACAATTTTAAAAGGTAGTCTCTATCTTGAGAGCATAATAGTTTGACCAAGAGCATTCTTGGCGCGAGACCCGGAGCAGGCTTTTTCATGGGGATCCTGTGGGCCCTTTTGTGTGCTGGTTGGAAATTAGATTTTTTCCTTTTTCTCTTTTCCCTTCCTCTTCAGCTCTTAGCTTTATATAGCCAATCTGCTGTTTTTCTTCTGTAACACTGGGTACGTTTGGTCTTTATAAGCTGCATCATATTCACAGGATGGGATTTCCATATGGAATTCTGCATTGTATTCTACATGGAGATTCAGCAGCAGAGTCCCATTGATTTTAAGGGGTTTCTGCTGTGCTGTTGACTTAGCAGAATTTCCACACCGCAAGAAATTAAATAAGAAGAGAAAAAAAAAATGGAGTCTGGGGTCAGTTTGTGCTCTGCAATTCAAATTCCAGTGTAAAATCCCTCCTCTCCTTCTTCAAGGGCCTACATGGGTAGGGGGTAATATCAATATGCAGACTTACAGTTCAGACAAGTGTCAGTACAGCGCAGTGCTTCCCTGTAGTCAGCAGTTTCGCCTCTTGCTGAAGGGGGAAAATAAGATGGGTGTAATTAACCATGTTCATTTATCGCCAGCTTAAAAGCAGTCCACGGCCATGATATCCCCATATCACAGTATTTCTATCATCATTAGTTGTCTGAAGAAATTTTATTTTATTTTTTTTCCCTCCCTTTCCTTAAATTATAGTACACAGCATCTTATTGCCTCACAACGCTCCTGCAGCACTCCCAGCGAGCCAGACAGTAAACCACAGTCACTTATTCCCCCTTCACAGAGACCCCCTTCACAGTCATTTGCATAGAGTCTTGTCATTGCAAATTATCGCAATTTCACCCACCTCACTTCAGCCCTTCTCCTGCACAGTCGGGTCTCTCTGATAACTGCCGCACTCCCTGACACTTTCAGGGAGCGCTCTTGGAGTTCACAGTGGGATCCGTCGCTCAGCCCACTCCCAGACGCAGGCCAGATCCCGTGCCGTAGCAAGTCTCCCCGTCGTCTTCCGGGTATGCTCCAAGCCCAGGTCATGTGTATCAGATTCACGTGACCCCTCTCCACCACTCATGCGATGCCAATCAGGCCCCCCTCTAGCTGTGCGGGAAGGCCAAGACGCGCCCGCGCAATCATACCAGGGGGTCGGAATCATCTGTACAAGGTACTTCATCACTTGCTCTGTCTGCGCCGGCCGGCGGACGCTGTCGGGATCCTTACCGGGAAGATGGAAAGAGGGGGGGAAAGGGAGCGGAGGACACATTCACCCCGCAGGGTCCATCAGGCAGCCAGAGGGCAGGTCCGGAGGTCCGGAGCTGACGGCGTTACGTCATGCCGTCACAGCGCCCCACAACTTTATATCTTGACATTTATCAGCTAATAGCAAGTGAGGGAGGCTCTCCTTAAAAAGCTTAGGAGCCACTCGCATGGACCATAACATATTATCCCCTGATTTTATGGCTGAGTCTACTATTTCCATTTCGACCCATTATCTGGATACATTTTCTCTCCACCATGCTTGGGCCTGATAGTAGCGTTGTAGATTAGGGAAACCTACTCCCCCCCACCCCTAGAAATAGGAAGAGTCAGGAGACTAACTGGGATACGCGGTTTTTTATTCTTCCATACAAATTGTAGAAGAATCCTCTGTAGATTATCTAATTTATTTTTCGAGATAAGTACCGGCCTGTTTCAGAGTATATACAGAATCTTGGGCAAAAGTGTCATCTTAACGGCAGCTATCCTACCCATCCATGAGATGGGGGCCTTTGTGATGTTATTCACCACCTGTCTAAGTTCTGCAGATAAATTTGCAAAATTGTGTTCCACTATTCTGGTCAGGGGGACTGTCAATATTATTCCCAGATACTGTATGCCTTCCTGAGCCCACTTAAATGGGTATTCCTTCTGAATTCTAACTTGCATTTGCGGTGGTATAGAAATTCCCAATAAAACAGATTTGGTTGAGTTTACTTAATAATAGCTAACCTGACTAAACCCCCTTATTATTTCCAATAGCCCTTTCAAAGATTGTTTGGGGGATGTTAGACACACCATCAAATCATCCGCAAACAGTCCAATACAGTGATTTTTCTCCCCCACCTGTATTCCTGAAATGGCGGATGATGTACATATTTTCTGGGCAAAAGGCTCCATTAAAAGCGCAAAAATTAAGGGCGACAGAGGGCACCCCTGTCTTGTTCCGTTTGATATCTCAAACTCTTCAGACAAGGCTCCTGATGTAAATACCATTGCTCACGGCGAGCTATACAAGGCCATTACCGATTTAACAAAGGGTCCCCCAACCCAAATTTCTTCATAACCTCTTCTAAATACCCCCAGTGAACCCGATCGAACACCTTCTATTCCTAGGAGGCAGAGAAGGAGTCCGCCGCCCCTCCTGTATGGCAATGATGTCAATGAATCTACGCGTTCAATCCGTTTCTGGAATTGCAATTGGTTTAAAATCACTAGCCTCAACAGTTTTTTCCCCCAGCTTTGGTATTGTAACTATCCCGGCCTTAAGCATATCTGCCGGAAAGAAGCCCTTAGCCATTACTTCGTTAAATATTCTTACTAAATATGGGGCTAATAGTTGTCCATGAATTTTATAGTAATCGTTAGGCAGCCCATCCGACCCTGGTGTTTTATTAGGTTTTAACCCTTTGATCGCTCTTAGTACCTCATCTTTACTGATTATGGCAGAAATGTCCTCCATATCTACCGGGGACAGGGAGGGTAGCACCATATTTTCTAGAAAGGCTTTAATATGAGTTGTTTCTGGTTGGTAAGTTGAGGGATCTTCCTTTAAATTATATAATTCCCGGTAGTATTTAGCAAATATATTTTCAATTCCATCCGGGTCTGTCACCTTATCCCCTTTTGAATTGTATAAAAAAGGGATGTGTCTTCTGAGTTGTTGTACCTTTAGTTGCTTTGCTAAGTGGGCTCCTGTTTTATTTCCATATGCATAGCGGGATAACTTATGTTGATCCCTAGCCTGGGTAAGTTTATTTAACTGTAGTTCTTTTAATTGGCGAGTTAAGTTTGAGATTTCCTCTTCCCTTTTTTTTTATCAAATTTAAGTTTATTCACATTGTGGAGCTCTGCTATCTTTGTTTGGATACCAATTTCACTCTTTGTTTGTTTTTTCCTAAGATGTATGTCTTGCTTTATAAAGTGCCCTCTTAAAGTGGCTTTGTGGGCTCACCATAATATTGTATCCGAGATCTCCTTTGTGTCATTTTGTAAGAAATATTGTTTTATATTATCTATTGTTGGTTGGAGATAATCACTATGTTGCAGTAATTGTGTATTCAACCGCCAGACTCTAGCCCTTGGAAGAAACATGCAATCGTTAATTTTGAGCAAAATTGGGCTATGATCAGACTATGTAATTGGGCCTATCTCAGTTGCCTCCACCAGTCCCAAGGAATTCTTCTCTACCAAGAAATAATCAATTCTTGAGTAGGTCTTGTGTCTTGGGGAATAAAATGTATAATCCCGTTCGCCTGGGTGTTGAACCCGCCGTGGGTCGTATAGATTATTTTTAATAAGAGTTTTAACATATAAGGTTGGCTCATCAACCAGGCGTGGGCTGGAGGTATCCACTGAGGGCCACTGAGCATTGTTGAAGTCTCCACAGATAATTAAAATACCTTTCTTGGATTTTTGAACAATGCAGAATATTTTTATTTTTTTTTTAAGTATGCTGTTTCTGGTTCAGGCTGTAAACTGCTACTATTGTATACATTCTATTGTTAATAGTTAATATAACTACAACATACCGACCTTCTGGGTCCACATATGAACTAGATACAGTCGCTGCAAGTGAGTCTTTTATAAATACGGAGACCCCTCCTCTCTTGCGTGCTGTGGGTTTAGAAACATCAGAATACTCCTTGTAATTTAATCTAAAGAGGTCCCTCTCTTCAAGGTGAGTCTCCTGTATACAACAAATGTCCGCCTTCTGAGACTTAAGCTCCCTGAAGAGCAAGGACCTCTTAAAAGGTGAATTCAGACCCTTAACATTTAATGAAAGAAGAGTATAGTACCAAAGCTTTCTTCCATTGTTATAGCTATACAGACTGTGGGTTAGACCAACTTGAAGGAGGCAGAGATATTTAAGAGAAAGAAACAAGGATAGGTAGACAGGATTTAACAAAGTCATACAAAAAAGAAAAATATTTTCTACATGGAGTTGCATCCACGCCCTATAGGAGAATATATGGAAATTATCCATCTCTTACATTTGAGGCTAATCCGGCCTATTGAAGATAAGAACAGACATTGAAAAACTAATACAAAGTATCAAGTCCTGAAATAACTAATCCCCTGTTCAGCATGACCCCCCCCCCCCCCCTATAGCTTGCATCTCTTGTCCTTCATTCTTTTTATGTTCCCTCTTGCTGGGGCAAATTCTTTTTCTTATTCTTTACCATTGTCCATACTGGCATCAAATTAATAAACTCAATAAAGGTTGCTTTTGGTATGTTGGGTTGTACAATCAGGCCCCAACCAACACACAGATCCATTAATGCTTTAGCACTTGTTGCTACAAATTTTTCCCCTTTGTACGTAACCAAGATCTTCACTGGAAAGCCCCACTTGTAAATAATACCCTGCTCCCGCAGAATCTTGGTACCCTCCAAGAACACCCTCATTTTAGCAAGTGTAGTTGCAGAAAAGTCTGCGTAAAGTGAAATATTTTTACATTTCTCAGGGACTTGCTTTTGATTTCTTGATGCCAGCAAGATTTTCTCTTTTATATGAAAAAAGTGGACTCTGATTATTACATCTCTGGGTAAAGTTGTTGGTAATGTTTTTTGTTTGGGCAACCTGTGCGCCCTATCAATTGTCAAGTCCATAGCTGAGTGTTGAGGTAGCAGATGGGAAAAAAACTCTAGCACATATCCATTTAAATGCTCATTCCTTATTTCTTCAGGTACCGGTTATTTCTACGCGACCTGTCCTCCATGCTTATAACCTTGGCATTTACGGTCTCTATTTCCTCCCTTAATTTATTTACTTTATCATCTGCTACCTTCTACACCTCTATGACCTTGTCAAGTTTCTGCTCGACCTGTGCTGTGCGAGATCCTAGGTGCTGTATCTCCATATGAATATTATCTACGGCATTTTTTAAAATTCATGCAAATGATTGCTGTAGTTCTCCCAGCATTTGTCTCATGGAAAATTCTGTAACAGGAGTCATATCCACAAAGTGGTTTTCCTCCAACTTATTACTC
Organism: Hyla sarda; assembly: GCF_029499605.1. Classification (NCBI taxonomy): domain Eukaryota; kingdom Metazoa; phylum Chordata; class Amphibia; order Anura; family Hylidae; genus Hyla; species Hyla sarda. The sequence continues at coordinate 356,046,555 of NC_079192.1, forward strand.
CATGGGGATTTAACAGATAATGTCTCTTGTGAGTGTGTTGGGGATGGCGACTGAAACAGAGTTTTCATTTTATTAGTTGCTCTTGCAGCAGGGCTAAATGCAATAGGAGCTGATAATTTTGCCAAGGTTGGAACTCCCTCAACCAAGCTCTCAGTTCTTTCTATTAGCACAGGGCGTCTAGTTGAATTTGAGGATATGGTGATCTTATCCATATCTGGTCTACTGTGGGCAGTTGCTATAGCAGAGTTAGATAGCTGAGGATTTATGTCTTCATAGCTCATAGTTCCCTTATTTATAATATCATCCTCTTTTTCATAACTCCCTGTCCCTATCTGCAGACTCATAAGTTCTTTTCCTTCCACATATCCTCCAGCAGCCCCTGGCTCCTCCAACACACTCACCTCCATGCTGCAAGTTGATTCCTGGGATCGAACATCTCCTTGGGTGGAAAGCTGAGTGCTGGCCTCCTCTGCGTGTCGCTCCCAGGTTGGTATACTCTGTATACTCTCCAGGTACTTCAGCGCCCTCACCACTGCTCTTTCACTCGTTGGTGCTCTAGGGATTCCTCCCTTTCTGGTCATGGCGCCATGGTCCTTCACGGCTGAGTGTGCTGCCGCACGTCCCGTACTTGGGCTGCATCCGGCGGCTGCCACTGACGTCATCTCCGGGCGTCCCGATTCACCAGTCCCAGGAGATCTCTTGCGCGGCTTGGGAATTCTGGCTTGTCCGCTTCTTGTTACCTGCTGCAACGGTGAGAAGTAAGTTGTTACTTTCGCTGGGCTCGCCTTCTTACTTCTGCTTCTAGTCATGTTATAACCGGTATTCACAATTCTTTTATCCGGGGAAGTATTTTCAGTAATATTGCCGGAGAAAGCGTGGGATAGCGTCTCACATCGCTACGATCAGCATTCCCATCTTTGAATTTGATAGTATGGAACCCAGAGGATTGAATTCCAATTTAGAACTTCTTGGATTCTTGTAGGCACCTCTCTCTTTATTCTGACTCTTTATGAATAACTTTATCTTTACATTTTATTTTTATTTTCACTTTATTTTTATTCTTATTTTATTTTTTATAATTTTTTTCATTTATTTTTATATATTTTTTATATAATTTTTATATATTTTTTGTTTTTTATTTTATTTTTTATTTTTATTTTATATTTATAATTATTATTTTTATATTTAATTTTTTTATAATTTTTTTTATTTTTTTATTTTTTTTTATTTTTTTAATTTATATTTATATTTTTTACTATTATTTTTCCACATTTTTCAAATTTTTTATATTTTATATTTATTTTTATTTTATTTTTACTTTTTATTAGTAGTATTATCACTAATATGTATTTAGTTTATATTTATTTTTGGTATTTTTATTTATACACTTTTTGATATTGGGAATTATCTATGTTTCATTTTTAGTTTATTTTTGTTATAACTGATATTCTTGCCTCTAAATTTTTCCATTTACTACAATTACTATGGATGTATTCTCCATGTTTTATCTTTTACTAAATCCATCCCATATTTTGAGAAAAACCTTACTTAAGTTACAGGTGTTGTACTTCCAGACCATATATAACCTCACATAATTCACCATCTCACCATATCATTCACCACTGAGGAAGGGGTTAGAGCGGTTTATGCTCATCTTTATACCCTGAAACGCGTTTGGTATTTATTTTTGCAGATATAGATCAAATGACCTTGGAGAGATAATGGTTAAGCCTCAAAATTAATGTGGGGAACATATTAACCCTTATGATTTTTGTCCTTTTTTGCCATTGCTGGACTATTAGTTTTATTTTATTGCCGGATTTTCGGATTTATCCGTTTCTGCCCTAATATTGGGGATTTGTTTGCATAAAAGACAATTCAGTCTGCCATTTAACAGACATACCGGACTATTGGATCCATCTTCCAGCATTCCTGGGAATTCATCTGTGCGGGGACTTCTCTATTGGCTGTTATTCACACAAGCTTTCAAGTGTTGCCGCAACCATTGCAACCGTTACATCACTGTGAAGCAGGCCAAGTCCAACCGATCAGCTGACTGCCAGACATGTGACCACCCACCCGCTACGTCAGACGCCGGCAGCTCACGGCGGCGGTTGCACCTGCTGGTGCTCCAGCCATTTTTAGCTAGAGCAGAACAATCATCAGTCCGGTTCCATCGCGGAGTGGGTGAGTGGCACATCAGTGCCTGTGTCGTTCTTATCAATATCTTGGCACAGCAGGTCCTTCCAGCCGTACCTCCAGTTACTTGTCACCCCGCCATAGGTGCTCAACATCCCCCGCACTAAATCCCGAGATACATTGCAATGTATCCATTGTACATTTAATATATCCATTATACATTTGTTTATTTTTCTTATCTATTCAGAACGGACGCTGATACCCACATAGGACAATTCTTTTTTTTTTCTTTTTTCTTTTCTTTACAGGTTTATTACAGCTGTTTGAATATATATCGCTACTTATCTTGCCATTTTGCTACATTTACATTTTGTTATATTGTGTAGCACATAATTTTGTATACATCTTCAAATGCTGTTCTCATGATCGATCATAACTAATACTATTAGCCAAATTGATATATTTCCAAGGTTTTATTGGTGATAAAATAATTCAGATAATCTTCTTACTTATTTTACATGCAGCCGTAGGGCCCTGCGGCTGCAATTCTTTTGATTTATTTTTCATTATTTTAATATTATTTAAAATTGTTTGATTTTTTTTGTATTAAAATTTTTTATATTGGTCTGGAAGTCTACAATTCTTTTTCATACTGGACTACATATCCATGGTACAGTCTTTTTGAGTGGTTATGCTGAGGACTAAGTAATCTCTTTTTTGTATAACTTCTTCCTTTTACAGAGATACCTTACAATCAAGTGTTTTATGCATAATAGATATAAAAAAAAAACTGGAGTTTCACTGGGTGGGTGACGTAACGCACCTGAAGCATCACATCCTGTTCCCACAGGTAGGATGTGTGACCAATCAGGGCATAGTATGGGATTATTTAAAACAATGTTATATGATGAAATACAATAGTTTAAAACACAAGTTTTCATTAAAAGCGGAGGGTGTCATAAAGTGCATCAGAATATCTAAAAAGGGGTTAAAAGGAAATTCTACTCTTTTGTTATTATTTCCCATATTTCTCTTGGGTGTATATATATAGGTTCCAAGTAGCCAAGTTAAAAAGAGGACTGTTAGGGAAATGCTTTTTGGTGTAAGAGGGCATCAAAGGGTCGGGGGTTCAAATCCCCTGTAGGAGGAAAAAGCAAACCTCAGAACAATTTTCATAGAAGAACCTATGGTCCTGTGGGTAGGTAAATGCTTTTTGGAATAAGAGAGCCTGAGTTCAAAACCCCTTATTAGCAAGTTGGATTGGAATACATTTTTTGTACTGGAATTAATATAGAATAAACATAATAATAGATTATAAATAATCAAATTAGAAATAATAATGAATAATAATAAATTTGAAAATAAAATAAATATAAAAATAATAATAATTAAATAATAAAAAAGAAGGGATAAACGAGTACTCTTATTGTTGTATGACCTCTGTGGCTTTGTTGAGGCCTCTTGGTTGTAGCGTACATAATCTATAAATCCAGTACATTTCTTTATTGTTGAGAGTCTGAATTCTGTTTGGTGTATCTTCTGCAATGTGTTCAATTGGGTATATTTGGATTGGATGAAGTACTAGAGAATTTTCAGAATGACAGTGTCTAGATAGGCTATGTAATTGATACCCCTTCCGGATATTGGCTCACATGTAATTCTTGTGTAGTCCGTCCAACGTATTGCTTTTGGGATACACATTCAATTACATAAATGACGAATTTGGAGTGACATGTAATGCCAGGTGTTATTGGGAACGTTTCTCCAGTTTGAGGACTTTGAAATTCGATTTTATTGCTGACAATACAAGAACAGCATAGACCGTACTGTGCCACATTTGTACACTCCTTTGGGTTGGGTTTGATAAGGTTTCATACTTTCCCTTTTATTCTTCTTTTTGTGTTTCCGCAGTTGGCTGGGAGCTAAAATATTCTTTAAATTGGGTGCTTGCCTAAAAATTAGGCCTGGGTTGTTCCCCAGACCTGGTCCCATTACCGGATCCTCTCTTAGGATATGCCAATGTTTTCTTAGGATTATTTTCAGTTGGGCATTGTATACATGGGAATGAACTTGGGGGTGGTGTTATGGTCTCCAGTAGCTTTCTTAATTTTAAATGGTGGGTTTGAGGTAGTGGGAAGGTAATCTTTCTGAGTTAAATCTTAGTTTTATTAAAAGCATCATTTAGAAGGGATTTGGGGTAACCCTTATCGAGGAACCTTTTTTGTAAAATTTTAGCTTGTTTTAGATAGACATCATCGCGGGTGCAGTTTTTTCTTACACGTTTGTATTGCCAAGGGCACATTGGTCCACCATTGTTTTAGATGTCCACTTTGTAAGGCCAAATAGCTGTTAGTCCACGCTTTTAAAATAAGTGGATGTGACGATCTCCTATGCTTGGTGTGTAATCTCTAGGTCCAAAAACGCTATTTTATCCGTGGACCAATTTGCCGTAAGGGTTAGGCTCCAATCATTTTGGTTTATGTTGTGAACAAATTCCTCAATCAGATCGATGGGACCTTCCCATAGGATGAAGAGGTCATCAATATAACGTTTATATATTTTTACGTGGTTGGGAAATGATGGCTGGGACCCTATAAATTTGTCTTCAAATTCGCCCATAACTAAATTTGCGTAGGATGGGGCTACTGGCCTCCCCATGGCAGTCCCACGGGTCTGATGATATGTGCACCCATCATATCTAAAGAAGTTGTTTTCCACAATTAGCCTCAGACTTGAAAGCAGAAATGTTTTTTGCACCTCACCTTATCTTGCAATACCTTGTTGATGCATTCCAAACCAATGAAGTGTTGAATATTACTGTATTTATCTTTATACAGTAAGCATTTATCTACCTACGGGTCCATAGGTTCTTCAATGAAAATTGATCTCCTGGAACTTATAGTTCTATTCACTTCCCCTTGAAAACAAATAAAATAAAATAGAAAAGTTTTGCCTTTTCCTCCAACAGGGGATTTGAACCTCTGACCCTCTGATGCCCTCTTACACCAAAAAGCATTTCCCTAACAGTCCTTCTCTTTAACTTGACTACTTGGAACTTATACATCCTTTTAACCCCTTTTTAGATATTCTGATGCACTTTATGACACCCTCCGCTTTTAATGAAAACTTGTGTTTTAAACTATTGTATTTAATCTTATAACATTGTTTTAAATAATCCCATATTATGCCCTGATTGGTCACACATCCTACCTGTGTGAACAGGATGTGATGCTTCAGGTGCGTTACGTCACCCACCCGGTGAAACTCCCGTGTTTTTTTTTTAAATCTCTTATGTATAAAACACTTGATTGTAAGGTATCTCACTTGATTGTAAGATATCTCTGTAAAAGAACTTGAAAAAGAGAGCGGAGCGCTATCGAAACGCGTTGTCTGTGTTTAATAAAAGAATCCTACTCCACGGCATCCCTGGTCCACTGTAACCCGCAGTGTGCGCCCTGAGAATCATCCGGTTTTTCACTTCTTCTGCCTGGCCACCACCTGCAAGAATATTAAGCATCAATTGGTGGCAGGGAATTCGCAACAGCTGGAGGTATTAGGGATGCTCGGAGGGTGAGGATTTCAGTCAGATTAGGTTGCTGGGTTTGCACTCCACTTATACGAAAAAGGATATATATCAGGAGCATGGTGTAGGAACCTTCTTGCAGTATGAGGCGTATCCATGTTGATTTTTCTTCCAGTTTCACCGAAGTCAGAGTTGTCAGCAGAACCGCATAAGGACCTTCAAATCTAGGTTCCAGCGGCCCCCTCACATGTCTTTTCACGAGGACAAACTATGTAGATTGTGACTTCCTGGTTCAGCGTCTGGATCTGGAATGGAAGAGTAAAACTGCAACATGTTTTACTTTCAACTCATTACACAGTGCAGGAAATGATAGTTTGGTAATGTTTGTTATCACACTGAGGGTACTGAGGGTAGTAACATCCTAGCTTAGGGACCCCGCTCCCAAGAGAGTCTCATATGGAGTTAGGCCAGTTGGCTGTCAGGATGTGTTTCTAACAGAGTCCAAAGATATGGGCAGCACTTCTGGCCATGGAAGGGACAGTTCTTTACTGGCTTTTAGGATTTTGTTCTTTAGGGTTCAGCTTTCCCACTGCCCCGGGATGATATGGGGTGTGGAGTCCAAGGTCTGCTCCCACCATTTTTCAAAGTTCTCTCGTAATATCCGCAATGACTGCTGGTCCTTGGTCGCTTTCAATCACTTCAGGGACTCCAAATATGCATACCAGCTCTGAAATGAATAGCAAGGTTTGGCCAAGTGTTTCTTCGGAGTAACTTCTGTTCTTCCAGGGTTACAGGTGTTGCCAATGTCACATCTCTTGGCATATTGTTCAACTGGTGTTGTTATTCCTGGTGCAAGGTAGATTTTATTGATAGAAGTGATCATTTGGTTTTTTCCTCTGTGGGTGACTCCATGAGCCCATGGAATCACCCCCGGATAAAGGGCTTGGCGAAGACAAATTTGTTTGCTTTTCTCCATAGGCAGTCTGATTCACTGAGTTCAGCTCCCATTTTCTCCCATATACTCTTTCCTTTGTCCAAGGCTTGAGTCTGGAACTGTTTCAGTGTCTTGAGTCTGGGGTTTTCCTTTTCCTCTTCTCGTTCTTCTGATCCTTTCTTCTGTCTTCTTGTCCCCACGTATACCCCTGCTTACTTTCGAGCAAGGGGCAGACTTTGATGATTGCCACTTGTTCAGGCAATATTAAGGCTTCAATCAGGGTCCTGACAGCTTCAAAGTTCTTTATAGGGGTTCCACTTGCAGTCATGTACCCCCTCAAGGCCCATTTTAATCCAAAGTCCAGCGCCACTCTATGCTCATAACTCTGAATTGGAAAGGAGGGGGGGGCTCTACCACTATAAAACCATATATGGGGTGCTACTGACAGTAAACAACAGTATATAGAGCAACGAAAAGCAAGAATGACTGTAACCAATGCACACCCAAAAATCTATATATAGAAATAAATTCTTTATTAGCAAAATATAGAAATCAATATCCAAACAAGAGACATTTAAAATCAATTAAAAATTGCTCGCAAGGAGCATGACACAACATGGGAAAGGGGCCATGACCCCCCTTTCACCACATCCGTCCCCCTATATACCAAAATAGGAATACAATATGCAGTGTGTAATACACTACACTAGAGATGAGCGAACTTACAGTAAATTTGATTCGTCCCGAACTTCTCGGCTCGGCAGTTGATGACTTATGCTGCGTAAATTAGTTCAGCCTTCAGGTGCTCCGGTGGGCTGGAAAAGGTGGATACATTCCTAGGAAAGAGTCTCCTAGGACTGTATCCACCTTTTCCAGCCCACCAGAGCACCTGAAAGCTGAACTAATTTATGCAGGAAAGGCATCAACTGCCGAGCCGAGAAGTTTGTGACGAATTGAATTTACTGTAAGTTCGCTCATCTCTACACTACACCCCTGTCTATGTTGCCTATAACACTTAAATATACAATAGAAGTGCTGCAATCACATCAATACATAGAATATAAATACAGACTGTAAATAATGTCAATATTCCTAAGATGTAAACAGCTAGATGGTATAAAAATAAACAGGCAAACCATGACCAGACAGAGGAGCAGAGATGCAAAAAGAAGGGGAACGGAGTACAGGGACCCCACAGGTTCCGTCACTGTGTGACTTCCTCAGGGGTGTTGTGTCCTGGTGTCTCCATTGTACATTTACACTCATATTCTCATTACCTGGATGCTGGACAGGTGAACACGCCATCCGCCATTGCATGCTGCGCCGCGACCATCTAGAACTTCCGCCCCACTCTATGCCCCACTTCCTGTGCTTCTGTCATACATAGCGCCGCGCATAGCATATACAAAGGCGCTGCTTCCGCTCACGTGACCTGATGCGGTCACGAGTCGGATCATGTGATCACACATTTTCGCGCAGGCGCATACACCATTCCAAATTCACAAGCGCATGCGCATTAGTAAATGTTTTATAAGGCAGGTACGGATAGAACGGGCACTGGATGACAAATTGGCGCATGCGCAAAGGGTGCTTGGGAAAATATATACTTGTGAATGATTGTATGTTACCTTAGTGGCTCTTGTTACTTATGTTTAGGCCCAGCTATATAATACTTCATTAGTACCATTACCATAATAGTGGTACAAAGCTTTATAATTACACCCTAGTTTAAATAATATTAATATCAGCACCATTTATCCAAAGTGAAAAAAAATCCATTATAATTAAATAAAGGATATGGAAAATGATAATTAAAAAAAAAAAAAAAAATTATATAAATAATAAATAGTGTTAAACATGTATGTATTTAATAATTATATATTCTCTATATGAGATTATTTAAAACTATACAAAAAAATGTTTGTATATACATATATTTGAATGTGATAAATACGTGATTTATAAGGATATATGAAGTAAAATGTGCATACATACATACGAATACACATGCGTGCACATATATACACAAAATGAATAAATAAATATATGTAATTAGTAAGTGAAAGCTCAATAAAAAAAAAAAAAAAAAAAAATATATATATATATATATATATATATACACACACATTTAGTGTGTATAATATATAGCATACATATGCGTATCCGCACATATATGCACTCGGTTATCAAAAATTCACACCAATAACAGTAAATAATTCATAGGCGATAATGGATAACCAATAAATATTGTTATCCAAATTGGCTATATCCCATTCCCTATCATGTTATGATATATAGCCAAACCTCATATGATACTGTGTATATCTATGGGCCGTTGGAAATCCAATCATAAGGAGCATAGCTATCACTCCACAGAAAAGCTATGTAGTCAACCCATAACCCCTTAGTTACCATATTATATAGAAATCCCACCAAGCACTTACATGACAAGATGCGCGCACCACATCCAGCATCCAGACAAAAGACATGCAACAAAAGGATATGTACAATAATAAATGAACAATCGTACCTGGATAATCTATTATAATAAATATATCCATAATATGTGAAGCTACTGATGTGTGAATTCATCAGATGTGTTCACACATCAGTAGCTTCACATTTCATTAACACATTTATTAAGCACGGGTGGTAGTATGGTTGTAGGCGGTAGCAGCTGTAGTATGGTGGTATCCTGATACCAAATATTGACTAAGGGTACTCTATATTTACACAATCTTTTTGTATCCTTTAGCATCTGTGTTATCCCCCATTGGGATAGAGTATGATTGTCTTGAGATTAGATGAGGATGACTAACTGAAAGAAGTGGAGGATATTGGGAGTACCTGGATACAGTACAGGGGGACATCCCTTAGACAAGAAGAATAGTCTTTAGAATATGTGTCAAAAAAAGAGAAGAAGAGGCTTGGGGAATGGCACAAGAGGAAATATGCGATGAACAGGAAATGTGGCTTATACCATTGTGGGTGGACCAGTAATTATCCATGATCTATATAGGAGGACCATTTCCAATACTTTACCATTTTGGTATATATCCTCTGGACTCTTCCTTTGGGGAGTAGAGGATTGGACTTGTTAGGTGGAGACAAAACTACGTATAGCTGAAAGGTGGACCTGGCCCCAAGAAAAGGCATCTCTGGAGCTCTGTATATTGCATGTGTTCATGAATACTTATTAGCTACATTTATTATTGTTGCATACATATCCTTTTGTTGCATGTCTTTTGTCTGGATGCTGGATGTGGTTCGCGCATCTTGCCATGTAAGTGCTTGGTGGGATTTCTATATAATATGGTAACTAAGGGGTTATGGGGTGACTACATAGCTTTTCTGTGGAGTGATAGCTATGCTCCTTATGATTGGATTTCCAACGACCCATAGATATACACAGTATCATATATGAGGTTTGGCTATATATCATAACATGATAGGGGATGGGATATAGCCTATATGGATAACAATATTTATAGATGTTATCCATTATCGGCTATGAATTATTTACTGTTATTGGTGTGAATTTTTGATAACCGAGTGCATATATGTGCGGATACGCATATGTATGCTATATATTATACACTCACTAAATGTGTATATATATATATTTATTTTTATTGAGCTTTCACTTACTAATTACATATATTTATTTATTCATTTTGTGTATATATGTGCACGCATGTGTATTCATATGTATGTATGGACATATGTATGCACATTTTACTTCATATATCCTTATAAATCACGTATTTATCACATTCAAATATATGTATATACACTTTTTTTGTATAGTTTTAAATAATCTCATGTAGAGAATATATAATTATTAAATATATATATATGTTTAACACTTTTTATATTTTATTATTTATTTATTATTTATGAATACATTTTTTTATTATTATTATTATTATTATTATAATTTTCCATATCCTTTAATTATAATGGATTTTTTTCACTTTGGATACATGGTGCTGATATTAATATTATTTAAACTAGGGTGTAATTATAAAGCTTTGTACCACTATTATGGTAATGGTACTAATGAAGTATTATATAGCTGGGCCTAAACATAAGTAACAAGAGCCACTAAGGTAACATACAATCATTCACAAGTATATATTTTCCCAAGCACCCATTGCGCATGCGCCGATTTGTCATCCAGTGCCCGTTCTTTCCATACCTGCCTTATAAAACATTTACTAATGCGCATGCGCTTGTGAATTTGGAATGGTGTATGCGCCTGCGCGAAAATATGTGATCACATGATCCGACTCGTGACCGCATCAGGTCACGTGAGCGGAAGCAGCGCCTTTGTATATGCTATGCTCGGCGCTATGTATGACAGAAGCACAGGAAGTGGGGCATAGAGTGGGGCGGAAGTTCTAGATGGTCGCGGCGCAGCGTGCAATGGCGGATGGCGTGTTCACCTGTCCAGCATCCAGGTAATGAGAATATGAGTATAAATGTACAATGGAGACACCAGGACACAACACCCCTGAGGGAGTCACACAGTGACGGAACGCGTGGGGTTCCTGTACTCCGTCCCCCTTCTTTTTGCATCATTGCATCTCTGCTCCTCTGTCTGGTCGTGGTTTGCCTGTTTATTTTTATACCATCTAGCTGTTTACATCTTAGGAATATTAACATTATTTACAGTCTATATTTATATTCTATGTATTGATGTGATTGAAGCACTTCTATTGTATATTTAAGTGTTATAGGCAACATAGACAGGGGTGTAGTGTATTACACACTGCATATTGTATTCCTATTTTGGTATATAAGGGGACGGATGTGGTGAAAGGGGGGTCATGGCCCCTTTCCCATGTTGTGTCATGCTCCTTGCGAGCAATTTTTAATTGATTTTAAATGTCTCTTGTTTGGATATTGATTTCTATATTTTGCTAATAAAGAATTTATTTCTAAATATTGATTTTTGGGTGTGCATTGATTACAGTCATTCTTGCCTTTCGTTGCTCTATACTCTATGCTCATAGGCAGAGTCCGTGTAGATGTTGGCAGTTGGTCCTTCTGAAATGCAGCAGGCTTCAGCTAAGGCAATGAGTTCTGCTCTTATGCTGAAACACGAGGAGGGAGTAGTCTTGCTCGCAGAACCTCGAATGGGCTAACCACTGAGTATCCTGTGTGGAAGTTGCCACTTTTATTAGCATATCTGGACCCGTCTGTGTAGAGAGTAAATGTTGCATTGACCAATGGGGTTTCTTGGACCGTTGGTAGACGTGATGTCTCCATTTCCATAACCTCTAAACAATTGTACTTAGGGTCACCGAGGTCATCATCATTTTGTGGAGTTTCTTTTTCTTCCTCATCCCCCCGAGAGAGGAAGCAGGGTAGCTGGATTCAGGATTGCGCATCTTTGAAGAGTGACTTTATCCGGGAGTAACAGAGAGCATTGAAGCCTCACTTTTCTTTGCAGAGAAAGTGGATTTCTTTGGCATTGAGTCAAAATAGCTTTCAAATTATATGAAGCGAGGATAATGCTAGAATGTCCAAGAATGATGTCTGAAGTCTTTTCCAAAAGGTCTTTAGCAGCTATCACAGTTCAAAGGCAGGTGGGTGCAGTTCGTGCAACAGGATCTAGTCTGCATGAGTAGTATCCCAAAGGTCTCAATTTGTCTCCATGTTTTTGTGCAAGGACTCCAGAGGCATGGCCCTTTGTTCCAGAGAGAAACAGATAAAACTGTAGTTCATAGTTCAGGATGCCAAGTGCTTGAGCGGACAGGATAAAGTCTTGCAGGCGGTTCAAACACTGGCTTCCTATGAAAGAGGTTGCTGAGATATAGTTGGAATGGCATCATAACGAGATTGCATCAGTGCTGAGGCATCCGGGATCCATTGTTGGCAGTACGTGATCATACCAAAAAAAGCCTGTAGTTGCTTGACAGTTGTAGGTATAGGAATCTCCTGTATGGCTTGCTTCCTGTCCTCCGGGAGGTGTTTAGCACCTTGAGAGATACAGTGTCCTAGGAAGACTACTTTTTGTTGTGCCCATTGAACTTATTCAAGGGACATCTTGCAGTTGATTGAGGCAAGGAAAGATAGTAGATCAACTGTAGTGGTGGCACACTCATCTTGCGATGTGGCACAGAGTAGAAGGTCATCCACGTATTGAAGTAAAGTCACATTATGATGGGCTCCTACCCATGGATCCAGACAGGTGGATAAGGCTTGAGGAAAGTGATTGGGGGAGTACTGAGCTCCTTGTGGCAAGCGGGTCCAGGTGTACTGCCCTCCTTGGTGAGTAAAGGCAAAAAGATATTGGCAGTCTACATGCAATGGAACGCTGAAGAAAGCATTGGCCAAGTCCAGAACAGTAAAGAACTTGGCATCTGGTGGTATAGAGCTAAGCAGAGTATGCAGATTGGGAACAATGGGAGTATCGAGAATTGTGGCACGAAGATCATGTACCATGCAGAACTTCTTAGATTGTCCTTTTGGGGTCCTCTTCTTTACCGGAAACAAAGGGGTGTTCGCTGGTGAAACACATTTGATAAGGTGTGAAAAATAAGCCAAGCACCTTGGGTATTAGGTGCTATACAGTTAACCTCGGTTATCTAGCTGCACAATCCCCCTGTTACACTACTACATTTGATTAAGGCTCCATTCTGGAGAAGAGTTGAAATTTGTTAAGATAGAGAAACTTCTTAATTGGGTCTTAGAGAATATTGGGGTACATTTGGACTCTTGGCACCAGGTTTCAAAAAGACCTTAACAAATGGAACAGGCAAGAGTCCAATATTGTCTGGGCCTTTGGACCAGACATGGTCAGGAGTTTGTTGCAGGTAGACATCCGGACATATGAGTCCAAATTATTATGGTTTTGTGACATCATTGGCCTTGCAGTGGCTGAATCCATTGAGTAGTTGACAGGAGGAAGTCTGGTTCTGCAGTTCTGCTTGACATGTCCGAGTTTACCACATCTGTAGCATATGATCATTCTGACGGGTGATCTTCAAGGGGGATAATTCAGAACACTGAACCGAGCAGGAACGGTTTGGAACTGAGGGACATAATTCTGAACCTGGTATTGTGCTGTAGAATTAAAGGGGTATTCCAGGCCAAAACTTTTTTTTATATATCAACTGGCTGCGGAAAGTTAAACAGATTTGTAAATTACTTCTATTAAAAAATCTTAATCCTTCCAATCGTTATTAGCTTCTGAAGTTGAGTTGCTGTTTTCTGTCTAACTGCTTTCTGATGACTCACGTCCCAGGAGCTGTGCAGTTCCTATGGGGATATTCTCCCATCATGCACAGCTCCCGGGACATGACATCATCAATGAGCAGTTAGACAGAAAACTTCAGAAGCTAATAACTATTGGAAGGATTAAGATTTTTTAATAGAAGTGATTTACAAATCTGTTTAACTTTCCGGAGCCAGTTGATATATAAAAAAAAGTTTTGGCCTGGAATAACCCTTTAAGCATCATCGGTGCATCTTGACAGATTGACACATCCGAGCTCTTCTTAGTAGGTGCCACTCCAGTTTGTTTTTCAATAGCTTTGACAATGAGTAAGAGCTGCTTTGGTTCAAGTGTCACATATTCAGGCCTAGTGTCCGTTAGCCTTTTCTTGGTAGCATCATGGAGGCCAGTAACAAAGGTGCTAATGAAGAGTGTCTTATGGAATTTGATTCCTAGGTCATAACCTTGATCCTGAAACAGATTAAGTAGTCTGGAGAAAAACTTTTCAGCTGATTCCGTAGGTTCCTGAGAGGCATCAGAGAAATAGGTGGAGCTTGAAGCTAGTCTGTCTCTGACCAAGGCTTGTAGTTGTCAGCAGAATTCTATTCCGCAGGAGTATGTCTCCTCGTCCATAATAGCAGAGCTATCAAGGCTGGCGGAAATGATAGGCCAGAAGGCGTGTCCAGTTTTCATAGAGACTGGATTATATAAATCCTTCCATACTGATGAATAGGTTTGTTAGATTTGCTTGATTCTTCTGTAGAAAGGCATCGGCTGTTTCTCAGGGTCAGGGAATTAGGCTACAAGATTATTTACTTGCACTGAGGTAAACGGAACATATTTATAAAGAGTTTGTGAAAGAGGTTGCTCAGACCCTTTATTTCCATCACTATAGGTAAGTGGTATTGGCATTGTTTGTTGTTGACTGGATTCACCAAAACTATTCAGGAGATCTCTGGAATCATCAGGCTGTATGGGCAGGAGTTTAGATGGCGTGGATCTGGGTAATCCATGTTGTAGGTTATCTGAATCATTATGTAGCATTGGGTGTTTACTCAAGAGGTTTGCTTTCTTGAGCAAGTGGACAGCATCCACCAGAGCTTGGACTGTTTCATATGTTTTAGAGATAAGCCTGATTTCTTGCCATGTTGGTACTGGCTTGTGATGCTTAATACTGGACACTATTGCATTGGCACAGATATTAAGAGGAAATCCAAAGAGTCCAGAACTGATGGGTGGAATGGCCAGAGAGAAAATTTCCTTCATTCCTGCTAGATCAAGAATATGGTATATTGCGGACTGATGCTGCCTTATGCAGGCATCATCTTGGGCAGTGGAATATCTGGGACCAACAACATGTATTATGTTGCAAGGCAGTGTCCCAGAGCCTGTAATGGCCAGTTGGGAGGTTAAAATGGGCCCTTGTTGTAGTACCAACAGATCAGAGTCATGCTGTATACTAGTCCCCCCTGTATGCACTAAGGCAGCAGCAAGGCTATCATTATGCTGAAGATATGGATTTGCAGGGTTAATTATAGCTTGCACTCGCTGGGTTTCTATGGAACCCATGCCAACCAGGAGTCTTCACTGGGTAGAGAGGTCTGACTTCTTGGTGAGGCCCAGCAATTATTAGCAGAATGAAATACAGCGCTTTCCGGTAAGGGTTGATCTGGGAGTGTGTGGGTTTGATTTGGACATAGGCCAGGGATCTGGTCATTAGGCACAAAGTAACCCCCATCCTGAGTAATACCTGGAAAGAGATCAAGTGCTTCAGCACTAGGATGTCTGCAAGAGAAAGTTCAGTTTGAAAACCTTCTAGCAACCGGTAAGGCCTGTTTGGGTGTACTGGATGGGGGCTCATTACAGGGAGTAAGTAGATTGGGTAAGCCAAGATGGCTGACAGTAGAGGAAGTGGGTCAGGAGGCACTTTCTATTCCTCCAAGATGGCTGACAGCACAGGAAGTTGATGCAGTAACATGGCCACCAGTAGAAGGAGGTAGAAAGGGATATAGTGGGGCCAGTCCATTTTGGGGGATTTCTACTATTGCAGTATACGGGGGTGCTGTGGCAGTACATGGTGGAGCATTGCCAGGCCTGGCCACAGGAAACAGTCTTTCACTGAGGGCAGGTTTTGCTGACCACAATGGGGACACAACCAACAGCTAGGATCATCATCATTATCGAGCGGCGATACGTCTTTGTAATACGGATACATAATCACTTTTCTCTTCCTATCTCTGTATTCCTCCTCCACAAATTCTTCTTTAGCAATAGCGCATGAAGCACGGTGCCATGCCTGGGCAGATGCAAGCAAATAATTGGCTTCTAAAATTCCTTTATGCTGTTTAACCCCTTAACCCCTTAAGGACCGGGGGTTTTTCCGTTTTTGCATTTTCGTTTTTTGCTCCTTGCCTTTAAAAAATCATAACTCTTTCAATTTTGCACCTAAAAATCCATATGATGGCTTATTTTTTGCGTCACCAATTCTACTTTGTAATGACGTCAGTCATTGTGCCCAAAAATCTACGGTGAAACGGGAAAAAAATCATTGTGAGACAAAATTGAAAAAAAAAACGCCATTTTGTAAATTTTGGGGGCTTCCGTTTCTACGTAGTACATTTTTCGGTAAAAATGACACCTTACCTTTATTCTGTAGGTCCATATGATTAAAATGATACCCTACTTATACAGGTTTGAATTTGTCGCACTTCTGGAAAAAATCATAACTTCATGCAGAAAAATTTATACGTTTAAAATTGTCATCTTCTGACCCCTATAACTTTTTTATTTTTCCGTGTATGGGACGGTATGAGGGCTCATTTTTTGCGCCGTGATCTGAAGTTTTTAACGGTATCATTTTTGCATTGATAGGACTTATTGATCGCTTTTTATTCATTTTTTCATGATATAAAAAGTGACCAAAAATGCACTATTTTGGACTTTGGAATTTTTTTGCGCGCACGCCATTGACCGAGCGGTTTAATTAACGATATATTTTTATAATTCGGACATTTCCGCACGCGGCGATACCATTTATGTTTATTTTTATTTTTATTTACACTGTGTTTTTTCTTTTATGGGAAAAGGGGGGTGATTCAAACTTTTAATAGGGAAGGGGTTAAATGATGTTTATTCACTTTTTTTTTGCACTTTTTTTTTGCAGTGTTATAGGTCCCATAGGGACCTATAACACTGCACACACTGATCTTTTACATTGATCACTGGTTTCTCATAAGAAACCAGTGATCGATGATTCTGCCGCATGACTGCTCATGCCTGGATCTCAGGCACTGAGCAGTCATTCGGCGATCGGACAGCGAGGAGGCAGGTAGGGGCCCTCCCGCTGTCCTGTCAGCTGTTCGGGATGCCGCGATTTCACCGCGGCTATCCCGAACAGCCCACTGAGATAGCCGGCATGCTTTCGGTTTCACTTTAGACGCGGCGTTCAACTTTGAACGCCGCGTCTAAAGGGTTAATAGCGCGCGGCACAGCGATCAATGCCGCGCGCTATTAGCCACGGGTCCCGGCCGTTGTTAGAGGCCGGGCCCGAACCGCTATGACGCGGGGCCACGCCGTGGCCCCGCGTTATAGATCGGGAGTGGACACATGACGTTCCAGTACGTCATGTGTCCTTAAGGGGTTAAGGACCGAGGGTTTTTCTGTTTTTGCATTTTCGTTTTTTCCTCCTTGTCTTTAAAAAATCATAACTCTTTCAATTTTGCACCTAAAAATCCATATGATGGCTTATTTTTTGCGCCACCAATTCTACTTTGTAATGACATCAGTCATTTTGCCCAAAAGTCTACGGCGAAACGGAAAAAATAATAATTGTGAGACAAAATAGAAAAAAAACCCGCCTTTTGTAAATTTTGGGGGCTTCCGTTTCTATGAAGTGGGTTTTTTCAGTAAAATTGACACCTTATTTTTATTCTGTAGGCCCATACGATTAAAATGATACCCTACTTATATAGGTTTGATTTTGTCGTACTTCTGGAAAAAATCCTAACTACATGCAGGAAAATTAATACGTTTAAAATTGTCATCTTCTGAATCCTATAACTTATTTATTTTCCACGTATGGGGCGGTATGAGGGCTCATTTTTTGTGCCGTGATCTGAAGTTTTTAGCGGTACCATTTTTGCATTGATAGGACTTTTCATGATATAAAAAGTGACCAAAAATGCACTATTTTGAACTATGGAATTTTTTTTCGCGGACGCCATTGACCGTGCAGTTTAACCCATTAAGGACAATGGACGTACTCCTACGCCCCCGTTTCCGAGTCCTTAAGGACCGAGGACGTAGGAGTACGTCCTGTCCATTCCCGGCCCCCCGCCGCTAGCCGGAGGGGAGCCGGTGCCCGATGCCTGCTGAAATCGTTCAGCAGGTATCGCGGCATGTCGCCAAGGGGGATCATTGTGCCCCCCCCATGTCGGCGATGGCCGCAGATCGCTGGACAATTCAGTCCAGCGATCTGCGGCGATTCCGGGTCAATCGGGTCTCCAGTGACCCGGAATTACTGGCTGATCGGGGCAGTCAGAGACAGCCCCGAACAGCCATAGCCAGCAGGGGTGAGGTGGCACTGGTGCCCCCTCACGATCGCCCTGATTCGTCGGCCGGTTTCCCGACCGACCAATCAGGGCGCCGGCTGCGGGTGTCACTCCCGCAACCCGCTCCGCCCCTCTTCCGGAGGACGTGAGTGGGTGCGGGACATGCACCCCGGGTGCTGGGGACCCCGATCCCCGGCGTTAATGTTGGGATCGGGGCCCCAGGAGCAACAGCGGCGGGACTGACCTGCGCGGCGTGGATCAGCAGCAGTAGGAGGTGAGTGACAGCCTCCTGCTGTTGCTTAGCAACAGCTCCCAGCATGCAAAAAGGGCATGCTGGGAGCTGTAGTTATGCAACAGGAGGAGGCAGACCACCACAACTCCCAGCATTCCCTTATGGGCATGCTGGGACTGATGGTTTTGCAACAGCTGGAGGCACATTTTTTCTCTGTTAAAGTGTACCTTCAGCTGTTGTATAACTACAACTCCCAGCTTGCACAATCAGCTAAAGTGCATGCTGGGAGTTGTAGTGGTGCATTTGCTGGTTGCATAACCAACTCCCAGCATGCCGGTTGGCTGTCGGTGACTGCTGAGAGTTGTAGTTTTGCAACAGCTGAAGGCACACTGAGTAAAGTAGCAAACCAGTGTGTCTCCAGCTATTGCATAACTACAATCCCCAGCATCCCCAGCCAAAGTAGTATGCCTCCAGCTGTTGCATAACTACAAGACCCAGCATGCCCTTCCGCTGTCCGTACATGCTGGTGGGTTGTAGCTTTTGCAACAGCTGAATGCACACTGGTTGCAAAACACTGAGTTTGTTACCAAACTCGGTGTTTCACAACCAGTGTGCCTCCAGCTGTTGCAAAACTACAACTCCCAGCATGCACTGATAGACCGTACATGCTGGGAGTTGTAGTTTTGCAACAGCTAGATGTTTCTCCCCCCCCCCCCCCCAATGTGAACGTACAGGGTACACTCACATGGGCGGAGGATTACAGTAAGTATCCGGCTGCAAGTTTGAGCTGCGGCAAATTTTCTGCCGCAGTTCAAACTGCCAGCGAGAAACTACTGTGAACCCCCCGCCCGTGTGACTGTACCCTAAAAACACTACACTACACTACCAAAAAATAAAATAAAAAGTAAAAAACACTACATATACACATACCCCTACACAGCCCCCCTCCCCAATAAAAATGAAAAACGCCTGGTACGCCACTGCTTTCAAAACGGAGCCTCCAGCTGTTGCAAAACTACAACTCCCAGCATGCACTTATAGACCCTACATGCTGGGAGTTGTAGTTTTGCAACAGCTGGATGTTCCCCCCTCCCCAATGTGAACGTACAGGGTACACTCACATGGGCGGAGGTTTACAGTAAGTATCCGGCTGCAAGTTTGAGCTGCGGCAAATTTTCTGCCGCAGCTCAAACTGCCAGCGAGAAACTACTGTGAACCCCCACCCGTGCGACTGTACCCTAAAAACACTACACTACCAAAAAATAAAATAAAAAGTAAAAAACACTACATATACACAAACCCCTACACAGCCCCCCTCCCCAATAAAAATGAAAAATGTCTGGTATGCCACTGTTTCCAAAACGGAGCCTCCAGCTGTTGCAAAACAACTACTCCCAGTATTGCCAGATAGCCGTTGACTGTCCAGGCATGCTGGGAGTTTTGCAACAGCTGGAGGCACCCTGTTTGGGAATCACTGGCGTAGAATACCCCTATGTCCACCCCTATGCAAGTCCCTAATTTAGGCCTCAAATGCGCATGGCGCTCTCACTTTGGAGCCCTGTCGTCTTTCAAGGCAACAGTTTAGGGCCACATATGGGGTATCGCCGTACTCGGGGGAAATTGTGTTACAATTTTGGGGGGTATTTTCTGCTATTACCCTTTTTAAAAATGTAAAATTTTTGGGAAACCAAGCATTTTAGGTTAAAAAAAAATGTTTTTTTTTACATATGCAAAAGTCGTGAAACACCTGTAGGGTATTAAGGTTCACATTACCCCTTGTTACGTTCCCCGAGGGGTCTAGTTTCCAAGTGTTTTTTTTTTTTGCTGTTCTGGCACCATAGGGGCTTCCTAAATGCGGCATGCCCCCAGAGCAAAATTTGCTTTCAAAAAGCCAAATGTGACTCCTTCTCTTTTGAGACCTGTAGTGCGCCAGCAGAGCACTTTTCATCCCCATATGGGGTGTTTTCTGAATCGGGAGAAATTGGGCTTCAAATTTTGGGGGGTATTTTCTGCTATTACAATTTTTAAAAATGTAAACATTTTGGGAAACCAAGAATTTTAGGTAAAAATTATTATTATTTTTTTTACATATGCAAAAGTCGTGAAACACCTGTAGGGTATTAAGGTTCACTTTACCCCTTGTTACGTTCCCCGAGGGGGTATAGTTTCCAAAATGGTATGCCATGTAGTTTTTTTTTGCTGCTCTGGCACCATAGGGGCTCCCTAAATGCGGCATGCCCCCAGAGCAAAATTTGCTTTCAAAAAGCCAAATGTGAATCCTTCTCTTTTGAGACCTGTAGTGCGCCAGCAGAGCACTTTTCACCCCCATATGGGGTGTTTTCTGAATCGGGAGAAATTGGGCTTCAAATTTTGGGGGGTATTTTCTGCTATTCTTTTTAAAAATGTAAAATTTTTGGGAAACCAAGCATTTTAGGTAAAGAATTTTTTTTTTTACATATGCAAGTCGTGAATCACCTGTGGGGTATTAAGGTTCACTTTACCATTTGTTACGTTCCCCGAGGGGTCTAGTTTCCAAAATGGTATGCCATGTGTTTTTTTTTTAAAGGTGACATGCCCCTCAAAAACCATTTGTCGCTCCTTCCCTTTGAGCCCTCTACTGCGCCCGCCAAACAATTAACATAGACATATGAGGTATGTGCTTACTTGAGAGAAATTGGGTTTCAAATACAAGTTCTCCTTTTTACCCCTTGCAAAAATTCAAAAATTGGGTCTACAAGAACATGCGAGTGTAAAAAATGAAGATTGTGAATTTACTCCTTCACTTTGCTGCTATTTCTGTGAAACACCTAAAGGGTTAATACACTTATTGAATGTCATTTTGAATACTTTGAGGGGTGCAGTTTTTATAATGGTGTCATTTGTGGGGTATTTCTAATATGAAGACCCTTCAAATCCACTTCAAACCTGAACTGGTCCATGAAAAATAGCAAGTGTGAAAATTTTGTGAAAAATTTCAAAATTGCTGCTGAACTTTCAAGCCTTCTGGTGTCTTCCAAAAGTAACTCATAAATTTTATGATGCAAACATAAAGTAGACATATTGTATATATGAACCCCAAAAAAAAATTATTTTGAATATCCATTTTCCTTACAAGCAGAGAGCTTCAAAGTTAGAAAAATGCTAAATTTTCATTTTTTTTCATCAAATTTGGGGATTTTTCACCAAGAAAGGATGCAAGTTACCATAAAATTTTACCACTAAGTTAAAGTAGAATATGTCACGAAAAAACAATCTCGGAATCAGAATGATAACTAAAAGCATTCCAGAGTTATTAATGTTTAAAGTGACAGTGGTCAGAATTGCAAAAAAACGCTCTGGTCCTTAAGGTGTAAAATGGCTGGTCCTTAAGGGGTTAATTAAAGATATTATTTTATAATTCAGACATTTCCGCACGCGGTGATACCATATAGGTTTATTTTTATTTACACATTTTTTATGGGAAAAGGGGGGTGATTCAAACTTTTAATAGGGAAGGGGTTAAATTATCTTTATTCACTTTTTTTTTTTTGCAGTGTTACAGCTCCCATAGGGACCTATAACACTGCACACACTGATCTTTTACATTGATCACTGGTTTCTCATAGGAAACCAGTGACCGATGATTCTGCCGCTTGACTGCTCATGCCTGGATCATTCGGCGATCGGACAGCGAGGAGGCAAGTAGGGATCCTCCAGCTATCCTGTAAGCTGTTCGGGATGCCGCGATTTCGCCGCGGCTATCCCGAACAGCTCCCTGAGCTAACCGGCATGCTTTCACTTTCACTTTAGACGCAGCGTTCAACTTTGAACGCTGCGTATAAAGGGTTAATAGCGTGCGGTCAATGCCGCGCGCTATTAGCCACGGGTCCCGGCCGTGGCCCCGCGTTATAGGTCGGGAGCAGACACATGACGTACCGGTACATCATGTGTCCTTAAGGGGTTAAGAGCCTCAGACTATAAATCTTGGTGTAATCTACCCTTTTCAGGCAAATTGCATATAGCCATAAATTTTTTCATTTTGTCAAGACACTTCTTTCCCCCACGGTGCATCACTATGTCACCTGGCTCTTCACCCCCAGGGAGGGAGGGAGGGTGCAAACTGCTCATATTTTACCCCTTAAAGTTAACCAGTGCAGGAAATTTCAAAGCTTTTAAAGTCTCAGGTAGAGTAAGGGTTGCAAATTACCCTATTAGCAAAATCTCAGTGGACTGGCCGTACACAAATTGGTATCCAGCACTAAACAAAAAGTTTTGTCAACCAAAGTTTGCCTCCTGATGCTAATCTCTGGAACTCTAGTACACTGAACTGATATATATAATGAGCAGGATGCTAAAAATTTACCAAGGATACAGTAGAGAGGATACTGAGATGACTAACAGCAGTACTTTGCGCAATAGTTATCCCTTGGTACATTTACTGAACTGGCATATTCCCCTCAGCAGTACAAGATTGCCTTCTGGTACGTATATTCAAACTGATACAACACATCTCTCTCTCAATTCAATTATCAGGAGTACCCCATGGAAAATTTACCAGATACACTCCTGATACCAGATAATAGAAAAAAATCTCCAAAAATCTACAGCACTTTTTTCCCTTTTCCAATGAGTAGATTTAAAAATGTCAAAAATCAAAATTAAAATCCTTGCAAAACATTCTCTGTATTCTAGAATGTCTTGTTAGGTTTTCCCTGCCGTTGAAAGAAAAAAATCAGAAGGAATCTTATTAAACAGTGCATTTCACATGTTTTGGAATGCTTAGCCTTGTGAGCTTGATAAGCGTTTCACAGTGAGCCAGAAAAAGGGGGGTTTTGTTTACACGAGGCTGCATAAAAAATGACAGGCAAATTTTCTTCCTACTGCCTCTAATCTTAGATTTTAACCAGCTACAGTCAAGCACTTACGGCTCCAACTCAAATTAGACCACACAGCGGGAAGATTCCCAGCCGCTAGGGTTTGTCTTAGAGGTTCGAAAAGGACCATCTGTTGGGCTTCTCAGAGCCGCTCAATGAACACTGATAAGATTTATAAAGAAAACCGAAGACTTACCGCATTGTGTAGGGTTGATCAAGCCCTTGTATTGAGCGGCACCAGATTCCCACAGATGGTTAAAGCTGTTGTTCCCTCGAGTGTGGTCCAGGGAACAAGTTTATTTCACCCTCGGTTTGAAAAGGAGTCACGGCACCAACTGTTAGGGATGGTCAGAGGGTGAGGCTTTCAAATGTTATTGACTGTGCTGTTATATACTGCTAAGTGTTGACATAAGAAAATATACACCAAACAGGTTGTTGGTATATACTCTCTCTTAGCAGGAAACTCAGCTTTTCCCCAAAAGAGTTCTGTTTAATCCAGGAAGTACATTTAGTTTTTTACATTTGACAAAGAAGGAGGTTTAGTTATGACGTCAAAATCAGCATGTTACATTTTGATTAGTTGTTTGATTATTTTATCCATATATATTAGCATATCTAGTGTCCATTAATTTCTTGGCAGAAGTTTCTCTACTGGGAAATTCCAGAGTTTTCTGTTCGTCAGATATTTTGTCTTTCTACTCCTGCATGGAGTCATCCCAAGGCCTCCATCGTAGTCATGAGCAGATAGCAAGCTGATGTATATGGGTTAAGGGGTAGGTAACAGATATATTTTTCCATCAGCCATTGCGTATTAGTATATTGATCAGTCATCAGAAACATAAGGGTCATCCCTATATACCCCGATTAGAAAGCACTGACCTTTTTCATTGAATCTAGCTTGTTTATTGTTCAATGGGTGGGGCTGATGTGTGGAAAGTGGAATTCTGGAATTTGTAGTAAAAAAGAAAACTTCAATAGGAAATACTGAGGTTCATAAAAAGAAAGCTACAGCTTTATGGTAACCCAAAGACCAGCGCATCTCCTTCCTAAGCATGTCCATTACTGTCTGGCAGGTAGGTGCTAAAATCACCTTATGGTGGATAACGTCAGATATCAGAAAGTATCAGAATACATATTACCTAATGGAGGTCAAAAGAGTGTCACTTTGACCTTCAGGCAACTTACTTAACCCCACCCCTTCCCGCAGAATTACTTAAATAAAAGTCAGGTTATGCAGCTAGTTCGTGCATCCTGACGTTTATATAAGTCATTCAGTTGGGCCGGCGATGCCCGGCATCGCACGGGTTAACAGGCAGAAGTCCTGCTGTTACCGGCACGAGACAGGTTCTGCAACACACCCCAGGACCATCTGTGAATGGTCCTGGTCAGTGATCACTGTGATTGGTCCCTGAGAACCAATCACAGTGTCTCAGTTGACTGGGGGGGGTGAAAGTTCAGATCCCAGGAGCTGCGGGGGCCAATAAGGCAGCGGGTACCGGTGGCAGGCAAGTGGAGGAGGCAGCGTCTGCATCAGAGGCAGCAGTGAAGATCGCTGTAAAGTGATCTTCACTGCTGCTTCTAGGAGTTTAAAAACGACAACTCCCAGCATGCCCAGACACCACTGTGCAGTGGTCTCCAATCTGTGCTCATCCAGATGTTGCAAAACTACAACTCTCAGCATACCCAGACAGTCCAGGAATGCTGTGAGTTGTAGTTCTGTAATATTTGGCCCTTCAGATGCTTAACTACAACTCCCAGCATGCCTGGGCATGCTGGGAGATGTAGTTTTGCAACTACAGGAGTTACACTAGTTGGGAAATGCACAACAAGGCTCCGGAGTGAGAGCGCTATGTACATTTGAGGTGATTTGCACAGGGGTGGCTGATCGTTACAGTGGTTCTGACATTAACACACACACAAAAAAAAAGAAAAAGAAAAAAAAAATACATTTTGGAAACTACACCCCTTAAGGAACGTAACAGGGTTATAAGTGAGCCTTAACTACCCACAGATGTTTATTCATTTTCACATCCAACTTTAATAAAAATTCTTCAATTTGTATTTTTTTTACTAAAATGCTGGCTTGGTGCCGACTAAGATAGCCACATGTTGAGACCGCTCCACAGGCCACACATCCGCTTTTAAACTCCCCTGGTGGTGAATTGGATATCCCCTAAAGAACTGCAAATAGAGGAATGGAAGGAAGGTCTGAAAACTATGAAAAATAAGGAGTTTAGATGGATGAGGAGTAGGGGTGGGCAAAGAGAATGTCGAAAAATTTGGAATTTATGGCAGATTTAAAAAGCTCTTCCCCCTTTCTTTTTTTCTCTTTTTTTTTCTTCTCTTTGCTCTTCTCGGTGCCAGTGGGTTGGGGGGGGGGGGGGGGGGTATGGGGGGGATATGTTGATTAGACATACTATGTAAACAAGTATTAATTTGGCTTCTGCTTTTCTTCCGATTGGTGATTTATCGGATTTGTACAATGGTGATGTTGTTTTATCGGATTTGTACAATGTATTTTTGTAATTATTAAAATAAAAATATCTTAAAAGAAAAAAAAAAAAAAACTCCCCCCCCTGGTGACCCTGCCTGCTGATGGGGAAGAACTCCCACAAGCCCAGGAACCCTTCTACGCCCATTAAGTCTAGTTTTCCAGCCGCCGGAGGCATCCGACAGCTAACCCTCACCTCGGCTTCCTCCTCCCCGGCGCCAATCTCTGAACCCGCGCGGGGCCTGCGCTCCCGATCCCTCAGCGGTCCCCAATGCCGCTCTGAAGACTCACCCCCTGCTGCTTCCAGATGCCGGAGCCCGTGATGGGATTCCCGCTCCTGTCCCTGCTGGCTTCCGCCGCTCCCTCCTGAAGCCCCGGCCTGTCTGCCCGGGGGCTGTGCTGCAGCGCCAACACCAGAGCTCCTTCCTGCTGCCGTCTCCCCTGCTGGGGCCTCTCCTCTGCCTCCTGTGCTGCGGCCACAAGCGGTGAGTGACACTGGGGGCTCACCTCCAGCTGCTGCTGTGCTCCCTGGGGCTGCTTTGGTGCCCCCTCCAGCCATCTCTTCCTCATCCTCTCCCAATGAAGTGCCAGAGGCTCCATCCTGGGCTTCGCTGGTTAAGACCTGGCTGTCTCCCCCTGCAAGCTCTCCACGGTTTCCAGCTACTCCTCGCTGCTCATCCTCTCCCTCCTCCGTGCCTGCAGCTACAGGCCCTGAGCTGTGCTCCATCAGACAGCTCCCTCAAGCTGAATCAGCTGCTGTTGCCCTAGTGCATTCCACCCCTACTCCCCTGGACCCTCTTGCTGTGGCCTACACTCCGTCTGCCTCTCCCAAACTGCAACGGCATCCAGCCATGTTGCCTTCCGGAGCCCACCGTCTGTCTCCGGGGGGGGGGGGGGACTCATCGCCCGCCCCATGAGCCTTTGGCGTCCGCTGGATCGGTGCCTGTTTCTGTGCCCTGGGATGCCGCTACAGAGTCTGATTTGCCCTGCTCGGGAATGTTGCTCCGCCTCAGGCACCCCGAGAGATGTCATTTACTGCGTGCACAACTTTCAAGTTAAGGAGGCTGTCATGGCCAAGGCCGGGTCCCTGCGTAATTTTGACTTTGATAGACTACCAGGATCTCTCAAGGTTAATTCTCAGGAAGAGGCGACTGCTGCAACCCCTCCTAGAAGTCCTTCGCTCTCATGTGAAGTACAGATGGACCTTCCTGTTTGGACTGCATGCCCGCAGAGGTGGTCGCTCTGCTGTCCTCCGCTCCTACGTGGATCTCCAGACCTTCTGCTCTACCTTGGAATTGCCATTCCCCCAGGCATGGCAGACTGGGATCTGATGCCTCCCCCACCCCCTCTGTGGCAGCTTGTCTGTCCCCGTCGGGCTGGCTCCCAGAAGAAATCCCCTCCTCGGGCTTCGGGGGTCTCCCCTGGAGCTCCCCCCTAAACTGCTGACTGAGTCCCTATGTTTTTCTGAGCTACTCTAGGTTTGGGACTTGTTCAGAACTTTTTTGGGTTCCTGCCCACCCCCCCTACCTAGGCAGAGAGGTGGTTCCTCCTACTTTTGTGAGTATGCTCTTCTTGCGCTCCCTACCTTTTCTCCTTATCCGTCATGGTGAAGGGGGCTGAACTCCCCATTAAAGAGGCGTTTGTTACAGAGGGAATTAGATGTGCTCCGTGCCGACATGTGTGTCTTTCTCCAGGAGACACACTTTGATCATTCCGGAACCTTTCAATTTCTTGGGCATCTCTTTCCCCAGACGTACTCTGCTGTTTCTGATAGGAAGTCTGCTGGTGTGGCCATTCTGGTTTCCAGGTCTTGCTCACTTCAGCCCACTTGTTGTTTTGGAGGGTAGTTTGGGTGGGGTCCCGCTTCTATTGTGTAAGGTCTACGCTCCCAATACTTCCCAAATCCCCCTCCTACGTAGGGTCCTGGCTAGACTTAATGGACTTCCTTCCTCTGCGTGGTTGCTGGGAGGGAACTTTAACCTGATCTTCTCCCCATCCCTGGACCGTCATTCTCTCACAGGTTCTCCTCCCACGCCGGCCCAGTTGCGCATAAGCCTCTATTATTTGACGGCTTATCCGTGCTTCGTCGCTGTATGACCTGTGGCGTATCGACCATGCTACAGAGTGTTCCTTTAGTTTTTATTTTCACCCCCATAAACTGCACACACATT
The DNA here is from genome assembly GCF_029499605.1 of Hyla sarda. Taxonomy (NCBI): domain Eukaryota; kingdom Metazoa; phylum Chordata; class Amphibia; order Anura; family Hylidae; genus Hyla; species Hyla sarda. The sequence continues at coordinate 356,074,670 of NC_079192.1, forward strand.
GATTATTTTTTCGGGATCCTCCTCATGGTGTCCATGCTCTCTGCAGCCTCCCTCGATCCCATTTCCTGGTCTGATCACTGCCCTGTGCTCCTTTCTTTCTCTTCCACTCTCCGCGCTTGCCACTGGCAACTAAATGACTCCCTCTTCAAATCTCTGCCCATCAATGGGGACGAACTCTTGGAGGTTCTAAAGTCCCTTCCTAATGGCCGTTCCCCTGGCCCAGACGGCTTCTCCTACCTCTATTACAAGACTTTCTCTTCTGTCCTCATACCCGAGCTTGTTCCCCTCTAACTCCTTTATGGATTGCCCTGATACCTACACCTGGCAAGGATCCTCACGATTGGTCTAGTTATCGGCCTATTGCCCTCCTTAACTCTGACCTAAAATTTTTCTTTAAGGTGTTAGCGGTCCAACTTAGCTCCTTTCTCCCCACTCTGATCCATAAGGACCAGGTTGGCTTCATCCCCTGTCGTGGTGACAACACCAGGAGGGTGGTGGACCTTGTTGATCTGATCAATCGGAGATCTGAGCAGGCTCTCATATTTGGCCTAGACACTGAGAAGGCGTTTGATAGACTGGGATGGCCGTTTATGTTAGCTACCCTTCAGAAGTTTGGCATTACGGGTAATTTTTTGACTGCACTGCGGGGTTCTCTATTCCTCTCTACAGCTTCTCTCAAACTTTCTCATGCTCCTTCTCCGACCTTCCACTTGTTCAATGGGACTCGTCAGTGATGTCCGTTGTCCCCCTTGGTTTTTGCACTTTGTATTGAGCCTTTGGCTGCTATGATACGGGGTAACCCGGACATCACTGGCATTCCCTTGCACGACAGGGATTTCAAGATCTGTGCTCTGTGCTGATGACGTGCTTCTTACTCTCACTTGTCCCTTGCTCTCTTTTACCTAGTCTTTATAGGGTCCTTCACGCTTATGGTGAGGTCTCCGGCTATAAGGTCAACCTCTCTAAGTCGGAGGCACTTCCTCTGAATCTTCCCTGGTCTCTCTCAGCTCTTCTTCGCTCTAACTATTCTTTCAAATGGTCCCCTCCTGCTCTTAAGTACCTGGGGGTTTCTAACACCTCTCGCTATCCCTCACTTTACTCTACCAACTATCTCCCCCTCTTTCGCGAACTCCGTGCTCTTTTGGAAAAGTGGCGCTCGCAGTACATTTCCTTTTTCGGGCAAATCGCGGTGGTGAAAATGACCATACTTCCGAAATGATTGTATTTTTTCGAAACTTTGCCTGTTCGGGTGCCGCTGTCTGCGCTCCGCTCATTTCAAACGGACATTTTTCATTTATTTGGGATGGGAAGAGGCATCGACTCCCTATGTCTGTCATGATGGCGGGTAGGGTGTTTGGAGGTCTTAGAGTTCCGGACATGGTCAAGTACTACTGGGCTACCCATCTGCGTCATCTTGCGGCATGGTCATCTTATGCCTATAGCCGATGGATGGAGCTGGAGAAGCTTTGGTTAGCCCCTTTACACCCCAATACGCTGCTCTGGTCTCCTCCCGCTTCCACTGTCTCCCTATCCCCTTTCTTGGGTCCGATGGCTTTCTCTTAATATGTCTGGGGCTATTGTTCTGTGAAATTCAGGCTGTTTTCTCCCTCTTCCCCTCTCCAGTCTTTCCTTTACCATCCTGACTTTCCCTCCGACCTCTCTGCCGCCATGGTGCGGGAATGGGGGCCTAGGGGCCTTTTCTGCTCTCCTCAGTGGAGGATTATCTGGGAGAGGGCCTCTCCGCAATAAAGAAACGCAATACAAACTAATTATGGGATGGTACCATACACCTGAGCTGTTGAATAGGCTGAACCCTGACATCCCCCCCCCCCCCAATGCTGGCGTTGTGGGATTGGTTTGGGTACAGTATTTCACATATTTTGGTCCTGTCCCGATAGTGGAATACTGGCACAAAGTGCGGAGATTACTGTCTGATGTACTGGGAGTGTCGGTCCCTCTTCTCCAGCTTTCTCACCCCGTGATGTCTAAGAAGCTATTTAAGCTCTTTATGCACATAGTCTTGGCTGCTAAAACACTTATTGCTAAATGCTGGAAGAGGACCCTCCCCCCGGGTGAATCTGACCTCTTATCTCGCATACGGGAGATCCATTCTCTGGAATCTTTAACAGCTTCCCTGAATAACTCTGTCCCTTTGTTTCACTCTGCCCTGGGACCGTTTCTCTGATAGACAACCGCCTTGACGCTCTCTTTTCTCTTCATTTTCCTCTCTTTTTCCTTTTAATATTTCCTATCTACCTCCCTGTGTGTTGTACTGTCACTTTTTGTTGGTCTTGTGCTCTCCCCGGTTTGTGCTCCCTTCCCTTGTTTGCGGCCTTCAGTCCTACAGTAGCTGCCGTTTGGAAGTACTCTCATTGGTTTTCGTTATTTTCTCCAATGGCTGCCGGTTATGTTGGTCTTGGAGGTCAGGGCAACGCTGTCACTGTACTGGCCTTTCCGGATCTAGTCACTTGCTAATATGATTTGGTTGTATAGCTTATTTTTGTTTCAATTTGTAACTATGCAAACTTTTCAATAAAAATAACAGTTAAAAAAAATGCTGGTGTTATCCCAAATTTTTCATTTTCACGAGGGGTAATGGGGAAAAAGCCCCCCCATAATTTGTAACACTATTTCTTCTGAGTAAGGAAATACCCCATATGTGGATGTAAAGTGCTCTGCTGGCATACTACAGGACCCACAGGTGTGACAGATTTTTGGTACAGTGGTATTTTTTTTTCTTTTCAATAAACTATTTATTAATTTTCAATTGCGTACAAACAGAGAAGTTCAACTTTTCGAACAGGGTATGACATCATAATACAGACAAATAGGCAGTATTCATTGTGATATGAGGGTCATGAACCGAACATCAGGAGGTGTTGTAAAAAGAGTCTTATTGAGTGAAAGCTAGGGGAGGAGATAGTAGAAAAGAAAAGAGAGAGCAGAGAGAAGAAGAAAAAAAAAAAAAGGGGGGGGGGGGTGGGTTCACTAGTGGCTGACTTGGTACTCCATCCACGGAGATCAGATCTGAAGAAACTTTTCATGTGCTCTACTCACTCTGTGGGACATCTCTTCAAATTGACAGATCTGTTGGACCTTCGCCCTCCACTCATCCAAGGAGGGTGGGACTTAGCCACTTCAAAAGGTATCAAGGATTTAGCAGCCGCTAGAAGGTGGGTTAACAAGAGGTCTCTGTGCGGACGCTAGGAATCGGATGGTTTGCCTAAGAGTTTAAGCGAGGTGAGCAAAATGGCATTGACCTCCCGCTCAATCTCCAGACAGAACCTAGTTATAGTTGCGCATGTCCACCATATGTGAGTGTGGGTGCCCGTGTGCGTCCTGCATCTCCAGCAGAGAATGGAGGAGGAGAGGCCATGAAGGTGTAAGAATTCAGGGGTCCTATGCCAACGAGACAACAACTGGCTCATGGATCGTACCCAGAGAGTGGTGGTCAATGATTCGTACTCTGATTGGTCCCCGGTAATTAGTGGTGTACCCCAAGGTTCAGTACTGGGCCCGCTGTTGTTTAATTTATTTATCAATGATATAGAGGATGGTATTAACAGCTCTGTTTCTATCTTTGCAGATGACACCAAGCTTTGTAGCACGGTACAGTCTATAGAGGATGTGCTTAAGTTACAGGATGACTTGGATAGACTTAGTGTCTGGGCGTCAACTTGGCAAATGAGGTTCAATGTGGATAAATGTAAAGTTATGCATCTGGGTACTAATAACCTGCATGCATCGTATGTCTTAGGGGGGATTAAACTGGCAGAGTCACTGGTAGAGAAGGATCTGGGTGTACTTGTAGATCACAGACTACAGAATAGCATGCAATGTCAGGCTGCTGCTTCCAAAGCCGGCAGGATATTGTCATGTATAAAAAGAGGCATGGACTCAAGGGACAGGGACATAATACTCCCCCTTTATAAAGCATTGGTACGGCCTCACCTGGAATATGCTGTTCAGTTTTGGGCACCTGTCCATAAAAGGGACACTGCGGAGTTGGAAAGGGTGCAGAGACGCGCGACTAAACTAATATGGGGCATGGAACATCTTAGCTATGAGGAGCGATTAAAGGAGTTACAATTGTTTAGTCTTGAGAAGAGACGTTTAAGGGGGGATATGATAAACGTATATAAGTATATTAATGGCCCATACAAAAAATATGGAGAAAAACTGTTCCAGGTTAAACCCCCCCAAAGGACGAGGGGACACTCCCTCCGTCTGGAGAAGAAAAAGTTTAGTCTCAAGGGGCGACACGCCTTCTTTACCGTGAGGACTGTGAATTTATGGAACGGTCTACCTCAGGAACTGGTCACAGTAGGAACAATTAACAGCTTTAAAACAGGATTAGATACATTTATGGAACAAAATAACATTAATGCTTATGAAGAAATATAAAATCCCATCCCTTCCCCAATATCGCGCCACACCCCTACCCCTTAATTCCCTGGTTGAACTTGATGGACATATGTCTTTTTTCGACCGTACTAACTATGTAACTATGTAACTTGTAATGCACCTCCCTCAGCCTGATCATCTTCTGGAGAAGCCTTGTGAGTGAGTGAGAATGTATTCGGTCTCCACAGTAGAGAGAAATGTTCAACTCCCTCTCCTACGAGATCAAGTAAGTCGGTTTAGAGGCTGCCGACACACTAGCTAGTATTTTCTTAATGTGAGACAATTTGGATAGCCGTGGTGAGGGAGCGGTAAGAGAGCACTCAAATTCAGTGGGTTCCCTGAGCTTCCCCACTTTTCGCAAAAATTGCAAACAGCAATGTTTCAAGTGTTCTAAATGGAGGAAGGATAGATGAGAAGAGGGTAGAAGTGATCTAAACTCATCTACTGTCGAAACCCTCCCGTCCACAAAGAGTTGTCTGACTGTGTAAGAATTTAATTTCTCCTACAGTGAGGTGTAGGTCGAGTACTCACAGCCTCCAATCAACGGTATCAGACCAGCTGGGAGAATAGGAGAGACAGATAGAGAGAGAATAGGGGCTAGTAAGTGCCAAACAGAGAAAATGCAGAGAAAGAGGTGAGAGTCAGGTGACTGAGAAAATCGACAGCGTTTGGTGACCCATAATGACTTGATGAAGTCGCTTCCGCACTCCAGCGGGCCCACTCCCACTCAGAAGTAAGGTGCGAGTCGAGAGAAGCGCAAATGTGTGGTTGAGAGTGTATCCATCTTCTAAGCTGTATAGTTCTATAAATGGCCGAAATGTCAGAGATCCCTATTGCACCCCTAACTGATGGTTTTGACAAAAGAGCGTGTGCTAGTCTTGGGGTTTTGTGTTTCCACAAGTATGAGGAGAGCAACTTCCTGACTGCAGAGAAGTACGTTAGGGGGAGGGCAATTGGAAGCATTTGGAGTTTATATGCTATTTTAGGAACTACATATGTCTGAAGGACATTCCTCCTCCCTATCCAGGATATCAGAGGGAAGTCTTACTCCCTCAGTAGGATTTGTATGTCCGCCAATAACGGTTTAAAGTTCGCATCGTACAATTTAGCTAGCGTTGGAGTTCTATGAACGACCAAACACTTCAGGGAGGAAGGCGCCCATGGGAACGGGGAAAGCAGTTTAAGACTGTTGACTCTTGATTTTGAGAGGGTAATATTTAAGAGTTCCAATTTAGTTATATTGATTTTGTAGTTAGATAGGCGTCCAAATTCCGTAAATAACGAGACCAGGCAAGGGAGGCCCTCCTCGGGATTAGATAAGAGAAAGAGCAAATCGCCTGCGAATGCACAGGTTTTAAGTTCACCATCAGGTGTGAGTACTCCCTTCACTGTCTCATGTTGTCGTATTTTTTGAAGAAGGGATTCCATGACTAAAATAAATAAGGTGGGGGACAGGGGGCATCCCTGCCTGGTGCCGTTGGTGATGTGAAAGGGTGGGGATAAGGTGTCATTGATTAGTAGGGAGGCATAGGGGCTAGAGTACAAGGAGAAGATAGCTTCAATAAAGGATGGCGGAAAGCCAAACTTCTGAAGAACGCCTCTCATGAACGACCAGCTAACTCTGTCAAAGGCCTTCTTGGCATCTACACCGAGAAGGACCAGAGGCAGTTTGTTGAGAGCATGTTGTATGGAGGCTAAAAGCTTGAAAGTGTTTGACCTGCCCTCGCGTCCTGGGACAAAGCCAGACTGATCCGGTGCGATCAAATGTGGGAGAAGCTTTTTAATGCGCATAGAAAGGAGTTTTGCCCATATCTTCAAGTCTATGTTGAGGAGCGATATGGGCCTGTAGCTGCCACAGTCGCTTGGGTCCTTGCCTTCTTTGGCAATAAGTGTTATGTGGGCTTCTTGCGATTGTTTCGGCAAGGATCCTCCTCACAGGAGTGAGTTACATGTGTCAGTGAGATGAGGGAGCAACGTGTCTATGCATTTCTTACAATATATAAACGACACACCGTCTGGTCCTGGGCTCTTTCCCAGGGGGAAGGAGAATATTACCCTCCTGACCTCCTCGGGAGTGACAGGATCTAAGAGGGTCGATGACATTGAGGAGGTTAGGGTATGTAAGTTTAAGTCAGCCAGGAACCTAGTCTGAGCTCTGAGCTTCTGAGAGGGTATTGGAGGGGTTGGAGAGTATACAGGGATTCGTAAAAGCGGTGGAAAGCCTTCGCTATGAGAGGAGTGGAAGTCTGTGTCGATCCGCCTGTCTTTTATTAAGTGTATATGTTGTTTGGCCCTAGCCTTTTTTATGAGTGTGGACATCAGACGGCCTCCCTGGTCCCCATGGGCGTATAATTTAGGTCTGTGGTGGAGGTATGCCTTAGAGGAGCGTTCGTGCAAGTGCCTAAGGAGTTGCTCCCTCAATGACTTGAGCTCAGTCAAAGTGGCCTCAAGTCGGGACCGTTTATAGACCCTCTCAAGAGTGGAGATGTCGTGCAATAGTTGATCCATCTTTTTCCTATATTCTTTGTTTAATTTAGAGGCCCAAGAGATGAGTATGCCCCGTATATAGGCCTTATGGGCCTCCCACATCATTGGCGGAGGAGGTCCAGAAGCAGAATTTACAGCAAAATACAACTGTGTCGTAGGATGTCAGGGAAAGCTAATGGGTGTTCAAGGATTTTCTCATTCAGTCTCCAAGTGGAAGTAGGAGGAGTGCTGTTCGCAAGAGAGATGGTTAGAAGGATAGGAGCATTGTCTGATATCGTGATCTTTTCAATACCTGTGGCTGTAACAGTCGGCAGGAGGGAGGCGTGGATAAGCAGGTAATCTAGTTGTTGGTATGTCCTATGAGTGGCCGAGTAGTACGAGTAATCTTTGACAGAAGGGTTCCGAGTTCTCCAGGGATCTAGAAGAGATAAATCAGTCACTTTAGTGAGCAATCTAGCCGGCAGTTTCTGTAAGACACACCAGAGGAAGAGTCCAAGCAAGGGTTCAAAACTACATTAAGATCCGATCCCAGGATGATTGGACCCTCTGCATACAGTTTGAGGTCAGACAAGGTTTGAGTCAACCAAGGGACCTGGGCGTGATTGGGGGCATAAATGTTAGCCAGCGTGTACTTAGATTGGTATAGCTGGATGCGTAGAAAAAGCACTCTACCCTCCGAGTCCGTATGCTGATGCAGCACCCTGACTGGTAGGGACTTGTGTATCGCAATTGAAACCCCCGAGGTCCCATGGCAGGAATGAAACCATTGGTTGTAATATTTAGGGGGTAGCCTGGGGAGCTTGTCTTTCCTAAGGTGGGTCTCTTGGAGAAAAGCGATAGAAGCCTTTAGTCTAAGCTGGTCTACAACGAGGTGGCGTTTTTTCTGGGGAATTCAAGCCCCTGACGTTATAGGAGACTAGTGTGACGTCAGTCATTTCGTGTCAACAGGAGAGGGGACTGGGGAGAAGGGTTTGACTGAAGGGAAGTAGGCGGAGGGTCAGGGATTGAGAGAGAGGGTGGGGAAGGAGAAACCAAGAGGTCAGAGGGTAAGAAGAAAAAACGGAGGTAGAAAAACCCTACCCAAACGAGTAAGGACAAGAGGTAAATTACAGAGATATAGGGAATATCCCAATCAGGGGGTGGCTACAAGTACGCCTAAGGCGGAGGGGGGGGGGGGGACATGGGGAAAGGAAAAGGGATGGTGGAAACTAGTAGGGGAGGGGAGGTACATAATAAGGTTCATAACAATATGATAACAAACAACATGAGCATAAGGTAGTATTGCATGTGGATCAGTGCGAATAGCAGATTTGCAAAGACATTAAATAAATCTGTGGCAGCAAGGAAATAAGACAATCCCATTAAAGAAGCATTAGACTGAGTGGATGGCAAGGGGGGGGGGAGGGGTACAGTGGTGGGGAGCACAGGGACGTAAAACGCAGACTATATACATAGGGACACTTCACTGTTGGTAGTAGGCACCGTATCAAGGATGAAGATGCTTGATGAGGGTTCCAAGTGGTGTTAGGCAAGAGTTCAAGGCAAATCCAGGGATAGAGGGTGGGAGGGAGGATTAGTGGCTAAGGGGGATGCATCAGGATAAAGTCTTTGAAGGAACGAAGCAGGTAACTGAAGTGGTGGGTGACTAGCAAAGTAACAGTCCATCTGCTGGAGGTCCATCAGGCAATGACAGATCGAGCAAGGAAGAGGGACAGCATCACACTCTCTTCTAAGGTGCGTGGGGGGGGGGGGGGGGGGGGAGGGAGGAGATCCAGGTGGCTAAGTGAGGGAGACATCTGTGTGGCACGGATAGGGGGAGGGGGAAGGGTAAGGCAACCAGAAAGGTGTTGTTATAACCGTAGGGCCAGCTCCGGTGGGTAGAAGGGTAGATCAAGTTCAATAAACAGGCAAACAGCAAACAGTCTTTCTCCAGGTGGAGGGGCAAGGTGGGCAGACCTGAGTGGCACCTGCTGCGCGATTCACGTCCAACGGAGAATCATGAGGTTTGCTTCGGCATGTGGGGTAGGTGGAAATCTAAGGTCCGCATACAGGGATCAACGTGGTGAAGGGGTCTCTTTCTGCGGAGTCTTCTTCAGTTTCCCAGCTTTAGTGCGGGAGACCATCTTCCATTCTTCGGACCGCGGCAGGCCCAGGAGAGGGCGCAGATCTGAGATCGGAAGCCAGGATGGAACATAGACAGGAGGAAGGTCCAGGACAGTCCATATCTCTGGTAGGTCAGCCGGGGTTCGCACCATGAGGCCATTATGATTAATAGATAGACCAAACTGGAAGAGCCACGCATATTGAAGGCCGCATTCCCTTAGTTTCTCCAGGAGCGGTTTCAGCAATCTCCGCTTTGCGAGGGTTGAGGGAGCGATATCTTGGTACAGGGCGATCTCCTCACCTTCATACTTCACTGGGTATTGTTCCCGGGCAGCACAGAGGATCGCTGCAGTGTCCACGTAAGACAGGAGGCCGCATATCACGTCCCTCGGCGGGTCCGCAGGTCTTGGTTTCGGCCGCAGGGCTCTGTGGATCCTCTCTATTACAACGCATCCTGCCCGCTCCGGTCCCAGGAGTGTCACAAAGATTTCATGCGCGACTTTACGGAGCACGTCATTAGCCCAGATCTCAGGTATGCCTTTAAATCTTATTTTCTTCCTGCGGCTCCGATTCTCCTGGTCTTCTATAAGAGTGTAAACGGAGTTGATGTGTGTCTCTAGCTGCTCCATGCGGTCTGCAAGGGCCGTAGAGTGCGAGGTGAGTGAGGAGCAAGCCGACTCCAGTGCCTCCGTTCTGTGGCCTATCGATAGCACCTCCGATTTGATATCAGCCAACTCTGTGAGGACTGGCTTCACAGCCTAAGCGAGGGCTTTCTTCATGAAAGACTTCAAGAATTGCTGGGTCACTACTGCAGGAGAAGCGCCTTCTGTGTCGTTGTCTTGTTCCGCCTCCTCCATGGAGTCTCTCTGGCTGCCCGCGTCCAGTGCCATCTTGAGCTGCCTGGCGGGAGAGATGCCTCCCTTCTTTTTCAAGAATTTGGCCATTTCTGCTTGTCCTCTTCCAGGCCTGGGTGAGTCACCAGGGTCAGCAGTGGCTTGTTTGCCGTACTTGACCATCGCAGGCTAGAAATTGATGGAGTTATAGGTGCTTTCTCTTAGTCAGACGGGAGAGCTGCAGGCTCAGACGTCCATATCAGTCCGCGGATAGGCTCCGCCCCCCCCCATGAAAATAAAAAAATTGAATTTTTAATCTGCACAGCCGACTGTTCCAAAAGTCTGTCAAATGACAATGGGGTGCAAATGCTCATTGCTTATTACATTCCGTGAGGGGTGTAGTTTCCCAAATAGGGTCACATTTGGGGGAGTCCACTGTTTTGCCACTGTTCTGGTAGCATGGGGGCTTTGTAAACTTATGGCCCCCGACTTCCATTCCAAACAAATTCTCTCTCCAAAAGCTCAATGGCACTCCTTCTCTACTGAGCATTGTAATTTGCCCGCAGCACTTTACATCCACACATGGGGCATTTCCGTACTCAGAAGAAATGGAGTTACAAATTTTGGCGGGCATCTTCTCCTATAACCTCCTGTAAAAATGGTGAACTTGGGGGGAAAAAAAGGCATTTTAGTACAAATTAAAAAAAAATAATTTACACATCAGACTTTAATGAAAAGTCGACAAACACCTGTGGGGTGTTAAAGGGGTATTCCAGGATTTTTTTTTTATTTGACTATGCTACAGGGGCTGTAAAGTTAGTGTAGTTCATAATATAGTGTCTTTACCTGTGTGTGACGGTTTTCTCACAATTCTTGTGTGATTTTCACCCCAATATTTATTTTTAACAGCATACAAAATTAATAATGTCTCTGATTTTTCCCAGCTTGCAATGCGGTCGAGACCTGACTCACTAGTCAGCTGATGACAGGGAGCCTGTCTGCTCCAATGGGTGGAGAGAGCAATCTGCAAGTAATGCAACAGCTGGAGGCACCCTGATTAAAAACCACAGGTCTGCAGCTCATTTATGTTTCAATGGGTGGGGTAGCTGATGTGTGGGAAGGAGGAAAATCGAGGGATTTGAATCGTGGGATTTGTAGGCAAACAAGTAAACTGAAAACAGGAAATAAAAGTTCACAAAAAGCTAGCCACAGTGTTATGGTAATCTCACAGCATAGCCATTTAGCCCCAAGACAAGCACAGGCCCTTCCTAAGCATGTCCATTACTGTCTGCCAGGTACGTACTAAAATCACCTTATCCTGGATAACCCCTTTAAGGGTCACTGTACCCCTTTGTTACATGCCTTGAGGGGTGTAGTTTCCAAAATAGTATGCCATGTTTTTTTTTTTCTCTTATGGCACCAAAAGGGATTCCTAAATGTGACATGCCCCCCAAAAACCATTTCAGCAAAATTTTCCAATGCATTTCCATCTAAAATAGACTAGCATGCATCATGTTCTAAAAATCCTCTAGAGCAAGTGTTGCAAAAAGTCGCACATATTTAGACTGCGACTTTCTGTGTGACAAATTTAGACAGGAAAAACCAGTCTAAATCCTTTGATAAATATCCCCCTTTGAATTTTCTCCTTCACTTTGCTGCTATTCCTATGAAACACCTAAAGGGTAAAATATTCTGTGTATCATTTTGTATACTTTGAGGGGTGCAGTTTTTATAATGGGGTCATTTATTGGGTATTTCTAATATGAAGACCCCTCAAATCCACTTCAAACCTGAACTGGTCCCTGAAAAATTCTGATTTCGAAAATGTTGTAAAAAATTGTTGCTTAACTTTGAAGCCCTCTGATGTCTTCCAAAAGAAAAGACATGTCAACTTTATAATGCAAACAAAGTAGACATATTGTATATGTGAATCAATATATAATTTGGCATTTCTATTTTCCTTACAAGCAGAGAGCCTCAAAGTTAGAAAAATGCGAAATTTACAAATCTCATGAAATTTTGGAATTTTTCACCAAGAAATGATGCAAGTATCGACACAAATGTATCACTATGATAAAGTAGAATATGTCATGAAAAACAATCTCTGAATCAAATTTATAAGTAAAAGCCTCCCAGAGTTATTAATGGTCAGCACCTTAAGGACCAGAGCATTTTTTGCACATCTGACCACTCTTACTTTAAGCATTAATAAAGCAAACCCCCAGCTGTTGCAAAACTACAACTCCCAGCATGCACTGACAGACCGTGCATGCTGGGAGTTGTAGTTTTGCAACAGCTGGAGGCACACTGGTTGGAAAATCTTGAGTTAGGTTCTGTTACCTAACTCATTATTTTCCAACCAGCGTGGCTCAAGCTGTTGCAAAATTACAATTCCTGGCATGTACTGATCGCCAAAGGGCATGCTGGGAGATGCAGTTATGCAACAGCTGGAGGCACGCAACTACAACTCGCAGCATGCAGAGACAGCAGTTTACTGTTCGTGCATGCTGGGAGTTGTAGTTTTGCAAGATTTAGAGGGCCACGGTTTGCAAACCATCGCACAGTGTTCTCCAAATTGTGGCCCTCCAGATGTTGCAAAACTACAAATCCCAGCATGCCCAGAAAGCAAACTGCTGTGTGGGCATGCTGGGAGTTGTAGTTTTGCCAGATCTAGAGGGCCACAGTTTAGAGACCATTGTATAGTGGTCTCCAAACTGTAGCCCTCCAGAAGTTGCTAGGCAACAACTCACCAGCTTCCGTAGTCAGCAGGATCGCCGCACCAAGGAACTGCACCTCATCGCCACCTGTAAGTGACCGGTCACAGGACAGTTCCCCCATTCTGCCCAAACTACCGTGGGTGGGCAGAGCGGGGGGACCGAACTTTAACTCCCCCGCCCCTGATCTGCTATTGGTCGGAGGTGGATATCCCTTCAGGTGAACCCCCTTATTTTCCGGGTCACCGGAGACCCGTAATGGTCGTAGATCTCCCCCCCCCCCCCCCCCCCCCCAGAGGTTTGCACGTTGTTCCTGCTGGATGATTTAAGCAGGCATCCCGGTCCGGTCCCTGCCTGGTGAGCTGCGGGGCCGGAATTCCCATGGGCGTATAGGAACGCCCTGGGTCCTTGGCAAAATGGTCTTGGTCCTTAAAGAGTTAATGTACGAAAAAGTGTAGGCAGCTGAGCTATTCCCTAGAGCCATACATGTGGTATATATCAGACATATAACTCCAGCAGACACTGCATGGCACAGAGTAAAAAACAAACAAACCTTAAAAAGTTTGTATGATGTGTTCTCTATCCAACCTAGCCTGTTGTACACATTTTATATACACAAAAAAGAGGATATTGGGAAAAATTGAGAAAAACTATTTATTACTCTTCTTTCAAAGTGAGCTTTAAAACACAATTTAATTTAAGATGTTTCAACCTATACAACTATATATGTTGTTTTTTTTAAACAAGAAAACCCACAAAAGAAAACTAAGTGTACATGTCACACAAAAAAAAGAAAAACATTTTTTTTTTTATCAGTCAGGGTCTGACTGCTCAGACTCCAAACGATTGGTGGATTGGCTATGTGCTTCTTTCCCAGCTCTGTCTGTGTAACAGAGATGGTCCCACAATCTTATGCATCCATTTCAGCCATGTGAGAGAGCCAGGAGAGAACACACTAAGCGCTTACTTTTCCTGGTTCATTCTCACCATAGGCAGTGTTCTAAGCACTTGGACGCTGATTGATAAAGACTTTTGATATGTCTCTATGATATATTAAAAGTTTTTATTTTTTGGGTGACTCATTAAAGTTTCACATTTCATCTTTAAAGTTTTTACCCCATGATTAAAATAGGAAGTAAATAAAAAATTAGAAATAGCACAATTTACAACACTAGAAGTAAAGAGCAGGGTACAAAATCCAGAAGAGATGACAGGTTATCCAGATGTCCAGCTTTAGAGCACTTTGTATCGTCCTTTGTTGGTCGGTTGGTAGGAGTTTTGCTGCAAGATTAAAAATTATGTTCATTATAAATGGAGCAAAGACACACAAACCACCAATCTACTAAAAGCTAAATATCTGCAGTTTTGGAGCAGTTTTTAGAGCCAAAAGCAGGAGTGGATTTATAATATATGGGACATATGAAAGAAAGGACTTCCTTCCAATTTTGGCTAAAAAAAAGTAGTTTTCCAACTGTTGACATTTAGCTTAGATACAGTATGATGTAGCAGGGTCAACTGCAGGATCACCAAAGGTCCTCAGAATTAAAATATCTTCACTAATATTTGTGTTTTACATTTTTCCTCCCAAAAAGAATAAAAAAGGGAAAAAACTAAAAACAAAAACCTCTCTACTTTAGCAAGTTTACCAAAGCATGGCTGAAATATATAAATGCAACAGCGCTCCCAGAGGGAGCTGGGTCTTTAAAAATAAAATAAAAAAATTCTGATATTTATGATATTCTATTAAGAGTTTTCATATGGATTCTTAAAATAGGCTGGTATAGTTTAACTTATGATATAAAATCACAAACTACATCATTATATGAATACTATTACTGTAATATTTATGATCACTGAAGTTTGACATTACACACTATTCTAAATGAATGCTACTTGTACTTACCAGTCTGATAAGTTCTTCCTTGATAAGTCGGGTAATTTCTGCCTTTGCTTTCTGTACAGCCAATTCATTGGCACCTAAAATTAAGACATGTAACAAGCATTTCAAACCCTTTTTATAGACCTTGGACTTAAAACACTATATAAAATTACATTTAACATTTCCCGCTGCAGATGCTGTGGTAAGATTTTAAATTATTATACATGACGCTGTTATATAGTATATAACTCCGTTGCCAGAGTCATCTAAATGTTATGAAGTAATAATATTTCCCCTAGACCTTTGTGGCTAGGGAGCAGGACATCTTAAGGAGTGGGCTGTGTTGTCTCTAAGTTTGTATCAAATAGTATTGTCGGGGGTGGAGCTAGCTGCCAAGCTGACCAGACATGTATTGCCTAAGCTCCGCTATGAGGAGAGTATTTGCCTGACTTTTTAGCACTTTCTACCTGTCATCGGCTTACCTATTTGGTCCCAGTGACCTCCTGAGGCTCCACTGATCATCAGGGTGTCACTTTCATCCCTCTGAGTCCCGGGTGACCGGACATCCCAGAGCCGGCTGCAGCGGACTCCACGTGTGGGATCGCTCCAGAGAGGGCACCATTATCCTGAGGCACCCTCGCCACACTGCGACAAGTCAAGGGGAGCCGGTAAGTGGACTGCGGGTACGGGGATGGACAGACCTGCCATTTTACCCTGGACTGTGCTGGCCTTTCTTGAGATAGTATTCTCCTCAGCACATGGGTTCTTTCTTGTCCCTGGCCCAGAACATAGCTTGCACATTTCTGGCCTCACTGTGCCCACTGAACAATATAAAGGGACTGTTTGAAAAGAAAGCCACCTGTGCTCTGCTGGAACAAACCACTGGCTCTCCTGCACTTTTCTGCTGCCATCTAATGGTCACTTGGGAGAATGTCTCTTTTCTACAATGCCTATACTCATACCAGCTACTAGAGGCAGGATGAATATTTAACCATGTAGCCCCCACTGTGTACCCATGCCTGAGTCTCCGATACCTATCCTTGCTCAGAAGTTTGCCCGGACTTGCTCCAGAGCCCAGGGGATGCCTCCCTAACCTGATGCCGGCCATGGTTGGGGTAGTACTCTTATAAGACGACCCTGATGGGTAAAAAAAGAGGAGGTGAAGACTGATGTGGGTCTCCTGCGACAGGATATGCAGGCCCTGAGAGAGGGGGTCACTCATGCTGAGGGGAGAATTTATGCTGTGGAAGACACACTGGCCCCTATACCTGACTCTCTCACTAGCCTAGAATCTCAACTGGACCTCTGCAAACTGAAAGCAGATGACCTAGAAAATAGGCTGCGATGGAATAACATCTATATCGTTTGTCTGCTTGAGTGGTCTGAGGGCTCTGCGCCAGGGACTTTCGTGGAGCAATGGCTCAAGGAGATCTCTGATGCTGCTTTCTCTGTGGCCTTCATGGTGGAGCACCTAGAGGGGGTTGTTTTGCAAGGACTCTTATTCACAGAGAGCACTGTTGGCCCGTATACTAAATTGTAATGATCAGGACTTGATCCCCTATCGGGTGCGCAGGGCACAATTTATCACTTACAACAAAGCAAAGGTCTCCATCTTTTCTGATTTTTCTGCTGACCTGCAGAGGAAGAGGGCTACCATTGTGGAGGTCAAAACAAGGCTGCAGGATCTAGGTTTTGCTACTTCATGGCTTACCTGACCAGGCTTTGTGTGGTCGATTGTAACAGAGCTGTTTTCTTCAAGACAGGACGAGGCCGCAGATTTGCCGCAATGCAAGCGAGGATCTCCCCCTTGCTGATCGCCATCATGGGAGTTGTCTGTCCTGCTGAGACCTGTGATCCTGCCCCTGACCTGCAGTTGAGTATTGGGCTCTTTTGGCTAAGATCAAGTGTAGAGCTGACTTTGCTCTTTTCGTTTATGTAAGAACCACTTGGATCGGCATAGCCCCACCCCCTCATAAGAACAATTTGCATAGCCCCGCCTACTTGAAAAGCAGCTGGAAGCCAACCACGGCGGCACAGAAGCCCAGAGAGACTATGAAGGAAAGGGGTAAAGCCCCTAAAGACAAGAAGGAGGGTAATAGGACAGCAGCCCCTGCCACCTGGTGGTGGAAGAGGAGATGGAACAGGCCCTGGTGCAGATGCGGGAACAGCTTATGGATGAGCTACTGGCAGACTCCAACGTCCTTCGGTGCTTCCTCTTAAATCCTGTGTTCAATGAGTTCCTGCAAGCTTGTCTGTGGGAGCACAGAGAGCCCACAGACACCAAGGAGAAGGATCTGCCCGACAGGAGTGGTAACTTTGGTGTATCATTTGCACTAACCTTTTTTTCATTCCCCATGGCTTACATTAACATCTTTAGCATTAAAGGGGTTATCCACCATAAGGTGATTTTAGTACGTACCTGGCAGGCAGTAATGGACATGCTTATGAAGGATCTGCGCTTATCTTGGGGCTAAATGGCTAGGTTATGAGATTACCATAACACTGTGGTTAGTTTTTTGTGAACTACTATTTTCTGTTTGACTTTTTTTTTTACTACAAATCCCACAATTCCATTTTCCTCCCTCCCACACATCAGCCACCCCACCCATTGAAACATAAATGAGCTGCATTCATCAAAAGACCAGTGGTTCTCAATCAGGGTGCCTCCAGCTGTTGCAATAGTTGCAGATTGATCCCTCTCCCACCAAGCACTCCACCCATTGAAGCAGACAGGTTCCCTGTCATCAGCTGACTAGTGAGTCAGGTCTCATTTGTGTGATGTTGCAGGAGTGTGCTTTGCTCTCTACTAGGTCTTATCTGGCTAGGCAGTGGTCCCATGGACCCTCCTACTTGTCTGGTGGGTTGTGACTGCAAGTCTGCAGGGGTAGCCATCCTGATTAGGGGAGGTAGTTTTGCACTTTACACCATCCAGGAGCTCGTCTGTGGCCAATTACTGGTTGCAGACTGCTCCTGGGCAGACGAGCCCATTAGGCTCATCAATGTGTACAACTTCCCTGAGAAGGGTGCGTGTCTGGAATTATTCAAGGCCCTTCGGGTTCAGCATGCCACCACTAGAGCAGTAGTGCAGGGTGGGGATTTTAACTGTCCCACAGAAGCGGATGCATGCAGCAAAACTGGACGTGACTTCCAAGCTGCTGATAGAGATGAGGACAGAGGCAACCTTGCAGGACATTGTCGGGTCCATCAGGAACTGCCCCATAAACTAAACGTGGAGCCACCCCAATGGTTAGCTCCGATCTATGATAGACTTCGAGATAAATTAGACAGATCTAATCTAAGACAGGTCTATGTTCCCTGCTTCTTCTCGGACCACAGGGTCATTCTATTTCAAGGGACTCCTGGAAGTTGAATTGTGCTCTGTTGGAGCAGAAAGAGGTCATGGAGGAACTTAGGGATGCATATCTGTTGTGGCATAATGAGAAATGTCTCTTTAATCGGACATGTGATTGATGGGAGTATGCTAAAGTCCAGTTCCGCAGTTTCTTTCAGGCTAGTCGCCGACAGGTGTGTGAGAAGAAGAGAGTCATTGAAAGATCTTCAATGCGGCTGGAATGTCAGAAAGGAGCTGGAGGAGGCCAAGAAGGGCCTGAAAAGGCACTTTGAGGAGGAGTCCAAGCGAATCATCTTTTGTTCCAAAGTGGAGCACCTGGAGAAGGGTTAGAAATGTAACTTTCTTTTTCAGGAAGCTCCAAGCCGGGCACACGCCCCTGACTGAATTGCGAGATGAGAAATGACGCATGCAGAGGGGCAAGGAGGAGGTTGCAGGGGTCGTCAAGGACTTCTACTGCAATCTCTACGCCCCAAAGTCATCTGACCCTGAAGCCGCCTAGAAGTTCCTGTGTGGTATCACCAGTGGCATACCAAGGGGGGGCGGCCCGCCCCGGGTGTCACTCAAGGGGGGTGCCAGGGGCGGACTGACCCGCCGCCGCAACTACTGAGGATCTGGGACACTCGTCCCAGATCCCCAGCAGACAGCGCTACATTCTCCTGTATGCGCGATACATGCACATGCAGGAGAAGGTGTCCCCTCTGTGTGAGCCGCATCTGCAGCTTACACAGAGGAGACGTGACCTGCGCCCCCCACGCAGCACGCAGTACAGGCGCCGGTGACGTCACTCATCTGGCACCTGTACTGTGGAGGGGAGAAGACGCGGCCCTGCAGCTGAGGAGATCGCTGCGTGGGATATCAGGTGAGCATCCTTTATTTGTTTTATTAACCCTGCCCATACCTATGGGGAAGGGGGGGTGCTTTGTATATACCTATGGGGAAAGGAAGGAGTGGGGGGGTGCTCTGTATATACCTATGGGAAAGGGAGGGAGAGGGGGGGTGCTCTGTATATACCTATGGGAAAGGGAGGGAGTGGGGGGGGGGTGCTCTGTATATACCTATGGGAAAGGGAGGGAGGGGGGGTGCTCTGTATATACCTATGGGAAAGGGAGGGAGTGCTCTGTATATACCTATGGGAAAGGGAGGGAGAGGGGGGGTGCTCTGTATATCCCTATGGGAAAGGGAGGGAGAGGTGCTCTGTATATACCTATGGGAAAGGGAGGGAGAGGGGGGGTGCTCTGTATATACCTATGGGGAAAGGGGGGGGGTGTAGCTCTGCATATACCTATGGGGAAGAGGGGGGGTAGCACTGCCTATACCTATGGGGAAGAGGGGAGGGGGGTGTAGCTCTGAATATACCTATGGGAAAGAGGGGGGGGGGGGGTGTAGCGTAGCACTGCATATACCTATGGGAAAGAGGGGGGTGTAACTCTGCATATACCTATGGGAAAGAGGGGGGGGGTGTAACTCTGCATATACCTATGAGAAAGAGGGGGTTACCTGGCTACCTACCTACTTGCCCTTTTACTGTGCAGGACACCAAGGAGGGCATTATTACAGTTTGTGGGCCTATAGATGGAAAGATTGTGTAGAGGAGGGGAGGGCACTGAATATATGCAGAGTCTGACATGTTTTTCCTGCAGATGTTAAGAGATCCACATGGCGGTCTTATGCGGACGGAGAAGAAAAGGAAAGAGGACGCCGCTGATCAGAAAAGACGTAATTTTGAGTCCCAAAATGTAACTGTAATCGCTTATATGGTATATGCATCCTGTGTACAGATGATATCTACTCCCATATGGTCCTGTATATAATCACTTATATTGTATACAGATTCTATATAGTATACTGGTCTGTGTATAGTGGTTTTATTCAGTACAGTATGGCGGTATTATTCAGTTAGTGTGGTGGTATATATTTACTCCTTGTATACCAGTATTATTGGTCATTGAAATTTACCTACTTTAAAGTGTTTCTTACATACCGTATTTATCGGCATATAACACGCACTTTTAAAACTTAAATTAAAGGCAAAAAGTCTGCCTGCGTGTTAAACGCCGATAAGTCATCTGGTCACTGATTTAAAGCGGCCGCAGTAGCGTCTGCTTGTTAAGTATTAACAGCACGGCCACGGCCACTTTAAATCAGTGACCAGCGGCGTCTCCTCCCCGCTCTGTCACTTGTTTACTCCCGCACTATCCACAGGTACTGGTGTGGTGGATTGTGCGGGAGACGCTGATTAAAATGAGCCCTACCTTGTCCGGATCTGCGCTACCTTTTAATCAGCGTCTCCCGCACTATCCACCAGTACCTGTAGATAGTGCGGGAGAACCTCCCCCCTCCCTCATCATTCCCCCTTTTCCTGCTTTTTATAGTTTTGTTTATTTTCCTTACCTGTCTGCGCTTCGGCAGGTCAGGTGGAGGGTCTTGCGGGGTCAGTGAAGCAGAAGAGTTACGTCCTCTGCCGGCTTCTCTGTGCGGCATCACTGACGTCACTTTTCATTTCCTGTACTCGCCGCCAAAAAGTGACATCCCTGATGCCGCACAGAGAAGCCGGGAGAGGACGTAACTCATCTGACGTAACTTCCCTGACCCTGCAAGACAGCCGAAGCGCAGACAAGTAAGGAAAGGGGACGAGTGGTCTTCAACCTGCGGACCTCCAGATGTTGCAAAACTACAACTCCCAGCATGGCCGGACAGCAGTTGGCTGTCCGGGCATGCTGGGAGTTGTAGTTTTGCAACATCTGGAGGTCCGCAGGTTGAAGACCACTGGATGCCATAGGAGGAACATGATGGGGGGATGATGAGACGGGGAAATGATGAGGGGGGGGGAATGATGGGGGGATGATGAGACGGGGAAATTATGAGGGGGGGGGGGATGATGAGCGGGGGATGATGAGGCAGGGTGGGGGAATGATGAGGGACATGATGAGACAGGGTGGGGGGAAGATGAGACAGAGCGGGGGGATGATGAGACAGGGTGGGGGGATGATGAGACAGGGCGGGGGGATGATGAGACAGGGTGGGGGGATGATGAGACGGCGGGGGGATGATGAGACAGGGCGGGGGGATGATGAGACAGGGCGGGGGGATGATGAGACAGGGCGGGGGGATGATGAGACAGGGCGGGGGGATGATGAGACAGGGCGGGGGGATGATGAGGGACATGATGAGACAGGGTGGGGGGATGATGAGGGGGGAATGATGGGGGACATGATGAGACAGGGTGGGGGGACATGATGAGACAGGGTGGGGGGATGATGAGGGGGGGAATGATGGGGGGACATGATGAGACAGGGTGGGGGGGGGGATGATGAGGGACATGATGAGACAGGGTGGGGGGGATGATGAGGGACATGATGAGACAGGGTGGGGGGATGATGAGACAGGGTGGGGGGGATGATGAGACAGGGTGGGGGGATGATGAGACAGGGTGGGGGGGGATGATGAGACAGGGTGGGGGGATGATGAGACAGGGTGGGGGGATGATGAGACAGGGTGGGGGGATGATGAGACAGGGTGGGGACATGATGAGGGGGGAATGATGGGGGACATGATGAGACAGGGTGGGGGATGATGAGACAGAGCGGGGGGATGATGAGACAGGGCGGGGGGATGATGAGACAGGGCGGGGGGATGATGAGACAGGGCGGGGGGATGATGAGACAGGCAGGGGGATGATGAGACAGGCGGGGGGATGATGAGGGACATGATGAGACAGGGTGGGGGGATGATGAGGGACATGATGAGACAGGGTGGGGGGATGATGAGGGGGGAATAATGGGGGACATGATGAGACAGGGCAGGGGGATGATGAGACAGAGCGGGGGGATGATGAGGGACATGATGAGACAGGGTGGGGGGATGATGAGGGACATTATGAGACAGGGTGGGGGGATGATGAGGGGGGAATGATGGGGGACATGATGAGACAGGGTGGGGGATGATGAGACAGGGGGAAATGATGGTGGGGGAGGCACTAAATGCTTAATGTCTGTATGGCTAGTGGTGGTCTATGACAGGGGGAAATGATGAGACATGGGGGGGATGATGAGACATGGGGGGGATGATGAGAGGGGTAAATGTGGCACAGGGACTGATAAAAGGGAAGGAATGATGTGGCACTGGAGGGGACGGGACCAAACAGGTGCAGAAGAAAACGAAGTTGGGGGGATGATGTGGCATTTAGTCCAAGTCATTTATTTGACATTTTATTTTTTATACTTAAATTTCCCTGTTAAAATGGGGGTGCGTGTTATACGCCAGTGCGTGTTATACGCCTATAAATACGATATATAAATTTAAATTTATTGTGTGTGGGATTTGGGTGGAATAGGAGCATGGCAGAAGATTGACAAGCTGCAGAGCCTAGCAGGGGCCCTTGCCTTTTTTTTTGGTCCGGGGGCCCCGAGTGTTGTCAGTCCGCCCCTGGGGGGAGGGGAGGGGGTGTAATTAAGGGGGGGGTGCCAAACAAAGGGTCCGCCCCGGGTGCCAAATGCTCTAGGTACGCCCCTGGGTATCACTAACGTTGTTGATCCTACAGGTGCCGCAGTCATGTACGATCCCTTGACGGTAGGGTAGCTGCTCTGGCGGAGAGTGTCTTCTAATGCCTGCTATAGGTGCCATTCCTTTAGATCGGAAATTTCTAGCACATGATCTGGATGTGCCCCTCCCTTTAATCTCACTGACAAGGTTAAATTTTAAATCTCCCTTAACTTGTTACTCCCCTACTGCCTTTACTTCCTTGTTGTCCTCAGGCACTCTTGGCTCCCCTTTTTATATTTTCTTCTGGCTTTCTCCTTCTCTTTTTCCTAACCCGACATGTGGTGTGGCACTTCCCTCTTCCCATAGTTTAGTCTAGCGTCCTACTTACGGTGAATCTGGAGTTGTCATGTGCTCATTTTTTAGGTTCACGGTTTTGGTTATATTTCTGCTGCTTTTGTATTCACTGACTGTATTATGCTGCTATTATGCTCCTATGTATACCATACTAAGCTAGATTTTATTTTGTAATGTGTTATCATGGTCTGTGATTAGGTTGTATGTTTATTTACTCTTCAATAAACAGTTAAAAAAAAAAAATTAGAATTGTTCACAGAAATTCTTGGTATCTTAAGACCACAAAATGTGACGGGTAATGTTCATATCTCATGCTATCTAGGGCACTGCTTCTCAAGCTGTGATACGAACCCAAGTACGATTACAACACCAGAAGCAAATATGACAAGTATGAAGCACAGATCTTAGAATAAAGGTTTATATGGAATCAAGGATAACTAGCTAATTGGTGGAGGTCCAACCGATGGGATGTCCTCTGAATAACTGACATGATGGTGTGCCTGCATGGTCAAAACTCCATTCATTTTCTAAAGTGTTTCTGAACATTGCCAAGACCAACCCTTGTGAATGTTTGGAACCCCTTAACAGAATAAATAGAGTACTGGTCATTTATTTGAGGGTCATTTATGCTACATAGTAAGGATAATGGGATTTCAGGGTGGAACTACCACCAGTCAGCTAGTTAACCCCTATCCTGTGCATAGGGTATACTTTGGATTTTGTTAAAATTCCTCCTATGGAGATGCTGCACACAGCTATCTTTGTGTGGCCAAAAAAAATTTATGCAATTGCATTATACACATCCAACTGATGCCACATTCAAATGTTTGTTAAATAGGACCCATTCTCGTGTTTGATGGGAGTCCAAGTGGTTTGAACCTTACTGAAACCCAATTTTCAGTTTGTTTTTTTTGTTGGGGGGGGGGGGGGAGTTTACTTTTAATACATATTGAGACATACTTTAGTGGGCTTTGAGGGTTTACAATAAAGTACTTACTTTCAATTGCCAAATAAATTTTTCTTTCCCCTTCCTTGGGGTCTTTGCCAGGTGGGAAGTAGGTGCCCCTTATAGTAATGGCTGCTTCAGAATATTCACTGATTCGTTGGAGCGCTTCTTTTGAAGTTACTTTCCATCTTGCAGTCTTAAAAGAATGGGAAAAAATGGTAAATTGAATTATTCAGTCCTGAAAATTAGGATGTATAGAAAACCAGATAAATAATTGACATATACTACAGCATAATGCCGATTACATTGATTACAACAGACCTGACTTACTTTAACTTTAAAACCAAATACACTAAGCGACTGAGCTTGCAATTGTGTGTGTGAATCATACAAGTGGGTGTGAGTATAAAAGTGGTGGAGATTTAAAATTAAAGGATGAGGGGGATGCCATTTCAGAGCTAGCAGTACTGCAGCAAGAAACGGTCTCTGACCACCAGAGGGGTGTCTTCTCCCGTAAGGAGTGCAGGGCAGGTCAGACAAGTCCTAGTAGTGTGCGACTCTATTATTAGGGGTACAGACAGGGCGATCTGTCACAAAGACTGGGATCGCCGAATAGTGTGTTGTCTTCCTGGCACTTGAGTACGGCATATTGCGGATCTGGTTGACAGGTTGCTGGGTGGGGCTGCGAAGAGCCAGCAGTCATGGTACATCATGCACAGCAGGTACCAGCTGTCAGCAGCCGGGATCTGCCGTGCATGATGCAAGCACCAGTCCGGTGCTCACGTCAGGTACATGATGTCATGTAAGTCATAGTTCATTAAGTCCCATTGCATCATGACGCCCATTTACGTCCATTGTCGTTAAGGGGTTAACTATCCTGATATAAACTGGGAGACACGTGAATCTCAAAGGAAACAGGTTTCTGACTATAGCTAAAGACAATGTGAATAATATATGGCACTCTCTTTGAATTCTGGTTCTAAAGTAGGTTCCCAATCGTTATTTCGTAGTAGAAATAAACTCGGCACTCATTTGCAATTAAGTATGTGTAGGTTTATTCCGCAAATTTAGCAATCCAACAGATTTTTTTTTACATGCCGGGGGTCACATTGCCGTTCTTAGTTGGTGGAGCAATTTGTCTGGTTAATTCCGATAACGAATGAGACACCTCCATGCTAACTAGTTATGTGACCCCCGGCATGTAAATCTGTTTGTTTGCTAAATTTGCAGAATAAACCTACACATACTTAATTGCAAATGAGTGCTGAGTTTATTTATACTATAGCTAAAGACAATTATCAGTTCCAAATGGTGCAGGGCCCAACCAGAGGGGGAACCCTACTAGAATTAATTTTAACCAACTGACCTGAGAGAGTATCTAATGTGCAGGTAGAAGGACACCTAGGAAATGGCTATCATAATATAATAAATTATAACTTGCTCTTAAATAAGGGAACCTCTCGAGGGTCCACAAAAACAATGAACTTTAGGAAGGTAAAATTTGATTAACTCAGAGAGGCACTTAACAATATAAATTGGGATTTTGGGAGAGATTTATCAAAACACGTCCAGAGGAAAAGGTTCCCAGTTGCCCATAGCAACCAATCAGCTTGCTTCTTTCATTTTTAACATAGCCTCTGCAAAATAAAAGAAGCGATCTGATTGGTTGATTTGGGCAACTTTTTCTCTGGACAGGTTTTGATAAATCTCCCCCAATGTCCTCAAAAACAAGAATACTGACAATAAAAATGGGAGACTTCTTAAAATATTCTAAATTCTCTCTGAATGAGGTACATACCTTATGTGAATAAAAGGGTCAGGAGTAGGAGAAAACCAATGTGGATGAATAAAAATGTAAATAGGGCAATATATGAGAAAAAATAAGCATTTAAGCTACTAAAACAGGACGGAAGTGAAGAAGCATTAAAAAGCTATAGAGAAAAATGTAGAATATGTAAAAAAAAACTGATAAAAGCCGCAAAAGTGGAGACAGAGACTCATTGCCAAGGGGAGTAAGACTAACCTCAAAATATCTTTTACTTTAATTCTTTAACTATATAAATAGCAAAAAGATTAAAAATGAAAGTTTTGGCCCTTTAATAATTAAAGAAATTATAGAGGAAAGAAATTATAGAGGAAAATAAAATTCCAGGTGAAATACAGGATAAACTCCCCAGTACAGGTCAACTGTCTAACCCAGGAAGAAGTACAGTGCCGCCTACAAAAATTCAAAATAGACAAATTATCAGGTCCAGATGGCATTCACCACCATGTTCTAAGGGATTTAAGTAAAGTAATAGACAGCCCCCTATTTTTAATAATCAAGGACTCTATAGTGACAGGGAAGGTTCCCCAGGACTGGCACATAGGTAATGTATTGCACATATTTATAAAGGGGTCAAAAAGGGACCCAGTGAATTATAGGCCTGCTAGTTTAACCTACGTTGTATGTAAATTGTTTGAGGGTTTTCTAAGCGATGCTATTTTGGAGTGTCATACAATAAGTGTATGACTCCATATCAGCATGGTTTTATGAGGGATTGGTACTGTCAAACTAACCTGACGAGGTTTTATGAGAAGGTGAGCTCCAGCTGGACCAGGGGGGAATTGCTGGATGTCATATTATTTGATTTTTCCAAAGCATTTGATTCGGTGTCACATAAAAGATTGGTACATAAAATGAGAATGCTTGGGCTGGGGGGAAATGTGTGCAAGTGGGTAAGTAACTGGCTCAGTGATAGGAAACCGAGGGTGGCTATTAATGTAACTTATTCTCATTGGATGACTGTTACTAGTGGGGTACCACAGGGGTCAGTTTTGGGTCCTATTCAATTTAACCCCTTAACCACGCAGGACGTATATTTACGTCCTGTGCCGGCTCCCGCGATATGAAGCAGGATCGCGCGGCGATCCCGCATCATATCGCGTCGGTCCCGGCCCTCAATGGCCGGGACCCGCGGCTAATACCACACATCGCCGATCGCGGCGATGTGCGGTATTAACCCTTTAGAAGCGGCGGTCAAAGCTGACCGCCGCTTCTAAAGTGAAAGTGACCCGGCTGCTCAGTCGGGCTGTTCGGGACCGCCGCGGTGAAATCGCGGCGTCCCGAACAGCTTACAGGACACCGGGAGGGCCCTTACCTGCCTCCTCGGTGTCCGATCGACGAATGACTGCTCCGTGCCTGAGATCCAGGCAGGAGCAGTCAAGCGCCGATAACACTGGTCACAGGCGTGTTAATACACGCCAGTGATCTGTGCAAGAGATCAGTGTGTGCAGTGTTATAGGTCCCTATGGGACCTATAACACTGCAAAAAAAAAAAAAAAGTGTTAATAAAGGTAATTTAACCCCTTCCCTAATAAGTTTAAATCACCCTCCTTTTCCCATAAAAAATAAATAAACATGTGGTATTGCCGCGTGCGTAAATGTCCGAACTATAAAAATATATCATTAATTAAACCGCACGGTCAATGGCGTACACGCAAAGAAGTTCCAAAGTCCAAAAAAGCATATTTTTGGTCACTTTTTATACCATTAAAAAATGAATATAAAGTGATCAAAAAGTGCGATCAAAACAAAAATCATACCGATAAAAACTTCAGATCACGTCGCAAAAAATGAGTCCTCATACCGCCCTGTACGTGGAAAAAGTTATAGGGGTCAGAAGATGACATTTTTAAATGTATACATTTTCCTGCATGTAGTTATGATTTTTTCCAGAAGTATTACAAAATCAAACCTATATAAGTAGGGTATCCGTATAACCGTATGGACCTACAGAATAATGATAAGGTGTAATTTTTACCGAAATATGCACTGCGTAGAAACGGAAGCCCCCAAAAGTTACAAAATGGCGTTTTTTCTTCGATTTTGTCGCACAATGATTTTATTTCCCGTTTCGCCGTGAATTTTTGGGTAAAATGACTAATGTCACTGCAAAGTAGAATTGGTGACGCAAAAAATAAGCCATAATATGGATTTTTAGGTGGAAAATTGAAAGGGTTATGAAAGGTAAGGAGGAAAAAACGAAAGTGCAAAAACTGAAAAACCCTGAGTCCTTAAGGGGTTAAGGACGCAGGGTTTTTCTGTTTTTGCATTTTCCATACTGGAAGCCTGTGCTAGCATTTCTCCTGCAGTGTTGCTATCAGTGTGTGAAGAGTGGGAGAAGAGGATTGCATTGACAATCCAACACAATGGGCAGCACATTGAACACATTTTACAAGTGGTCAGAAACTTGTAAATAACTTATGAAAGAATAACGTTACGTTAAAACCAAGCACATCATTGTTTTTCTTGTGAAATTCCCAATAAGTTTGATGTGTCACATGACCCTCTTCCTATTAAAAAAAACAAAAGTTGGATTCAAAATGGCCGACTTCAAAATGGCCGCCATGGTCACCACCCACCTTGAAAAGTTTCCCCCCCTCACATATACTAATGTGCCACAAACAGAAAGTTAATATCACCAACCATTCCCATTTTATTAAGGTGTATCCTTATAAATGGCCCACCCTGTACATCTATCCCTTTCTTTATATTTCTACAAATCACCATAAAAATACCTTTAATAGCAGATCTGCAGGAGCTCAGAGTTGAGCTCTCTGGTGAGGGCAGGAAGTGGGCGGCCCTGGCAGGCGCGACGTCATCTGAAGCCTGGCCGGGGCTCGCTTCCGCCCATCTACCCTCTCCTGCAGCCCGCGGAGATGCAGGGGGCGGGGATATTTAAATTCTGCCCGCCCGCCTGAATCTCCCTCTCCTCAATGACGCGCGTTCTGGACCACGCTGGGGGGGGGGGGGAGAAGTAATCCTGAGCCATATAGGGTGACACCTAGTGGCCAGGTTTACAAATGTAAAAAAAAACACACAACACAATTTCTTTTAAATAAAATATATATGTATACTTTTTTTTTTACATAATCTACTTAATACATTTTTTTTTTTTTACTGAGAGTACCCATTTAACCATTTAATTCTGGTTTGTATGTTTTGTATGTATTATGTAAAATAGTTTTTCTTTTCTGTGCACAATTTTATCCCGCACTACAGGGCTTAGAAGGGAAGGAGGGATAATGGGCTTTTGGAGAGCAAATTTTGTTGAAATGGTTTTTTGAGGGCATGTTGTGTTTAGCCAGGACAGAAGAAAAAAAAAAGAAAAAAACGTGGCACACTATTTTGGAAACTACACTCCTAATAAGGGGTGAAATGAGCCTTTACACCCGGCAGGTGATTGACGAACTTTCGTTTAAGTGGGGCGTAAAAATGAACAATTTGATTTTTTTTTCACTAAAATGCTTACTCTGCTGTATTGTAAATTGAAACACATCATGTCATTGTACCATCATCTCATTGGTTGACATACTACCATGGACATAAATAAAAAGGCATGGGCAGTAGTCAAGTGGGAGCTGGAGCTGCTACAATGGAGTAGAATGAGCTGTGTGTTTTTTCTTGGTATTAATGTGAATCTCCCAGATGGATGAAGGGCCTGATGGGGTACACGGGGAATTACCGCACCACCCCACAGGTGAAATAGCGTAAAAAATTTGGGGGGTCTTTTTCTCCTTTTATCTCTTGTGAAAATGAGAAGTATGGGGCAACATGAGCATGCAAGTGTAAAAATTTTCTCTCTTATTTCTTTTACACTAACATGCTGATGTAGCCCCCAAAAGAGAAAAAGCCCCCCCAAAATTCATGACACAATTTATCCAGAGTACGGAAATATGTGGCACTAAACTGTTTCCTTCCTGAGCCCTCTCTTATTTCAAGGCGAGAGTGCCATGTGCATTTGAGGGCTAAATTATGGGTTTGCACATGGGTGGTGCTCGATGCAAGCATGGCTTTTGCATCCGCCACAAAAGAATTTCATACAGCAGTGTTTCCCAAACAGGAAGCCTCCAGCTGTTGCAAAACTCCCAGCATGCCTGTCCGGCAATGCTGGGAGTTGTCGTTTTGCAACAGCTGTAGGCTCCGTTTAGGAAACTGTGCCGTACGAGACGCTTTTAATTTTTATGGGGTTGTGTGGAGGGGTAACAGCGCAAACCTCCAGCTGTTGTAAAACTACAACTCCCAGCATGCACTGACAGCCAATGGGCATACTGGGAGTTGTAGTTATGCAACAGCTAGAGGCACACAACTACAGCTCCCAGCATGCCCTTTGGAGGGCTACAGTTTAGAGACCACTGCACAGTGATCTCCAAACCGTGGCCCTCCAGATCTTGCAAAACTACAAATCCCAGCATGCTCAGACCACTAACAGCTGTCTAGGATCACTGTATAGTTACAAACTGTTACAAACTGTGACCCACCCAAGCGCTGCCAGATTCACGCGATTGCCGTCGCTGCCAGACCCGTCCTGCCGATGATAGTCGCAAATCGCCGACCCCGCTGCCACCAACGATTGTCCCCGCCGCCACCACCATCCGTTGCACCTAGTGGTGATCAGAAATGCCGAGGGCGTACAAGCCCTCCGTCCTTAAGCCCCGAAACACAAAGGCGTATATGTACGCCCTCAGTCCCCAACAGGTTAAAATGTGAATAAGCCCCTTCCCCAATAAAAATCCCCATATATATTTGTTTAGATACCTAACATTCGGTATCGCCATGTTCATAAATGCCCAAACATTTATCAATGTTTATTTTTTGACGGATAATTTTACACAGTGTCACTCATTGCGTCTGTGCACTGTGGAGCAAAGAATCAAGTAGACATTAATTACCTGCGCAAAGTTTGTTTCTGCTGTCAAACATTGCGCACTGCCGACATTTTTAAACGCAAATATAGAACATCAAGGAGCACAAGTACCAAGTGTGTCAGAAAGCATTAACTGCTTCTGCCCCAAGCGGTCCAGAAGCCTGCAGACTCCTGCAGCCAGACTACTACTACTCATCATGGAACAGACTCCTTTGAACCCCAAATGTATGTTCCTATGCATATTTATAATAATTCATTGGCCCCAGTGTGTTTATAATAATTCACTGGCCCCAGTGTGTTTATAATAATTCATTGGCCCCAGTGTGTTTATAATAATTCATTGGCCCCAGTGTGTTTATAATAATTAATTGGCCCCAGTGTGCTTATCCTTATTCCCCCCAGTGTCCTTATTTCCCCTCCCGCTGTCTACTCCTCATCTTCTTGGAGCAGGGCAGCAGCGGGACATGTTGGGGACCCGCGGCGGTGAATGAATGAAGCAGACATGTCCCGCATGCAGGCTTCATTCATTCACTGCCGCCCGACATGTCCCCGCTCCTAGCACAATCAGAGCACTGGCGGTGCGCTGATTGCACTAGCAGCAGTGCAGCCGCGGGGACATGTCGGGTGGCGGTGATAAATTAATGAATTAATGAATGAGGCCTACATGCGGGACATGGGGGGGGGGGGGGGGGGAGGGGGGATAAGCAAACTGGGGCCAATTAATTATAAACACACTGGGACCAATGAATTATAAATAGGGATGGGGGGCATACATTTGGGGGTTAAAGTAGTAGTCTTAAAACCCCGCCAGGAGCCCTAAATGTATCCTTGGTTCCAGCCATTTAGGGCTCCCGGCAGGGGGATTTCAAAATGAAAGTTTACAGTATATACATCACAGGGGAGTGCAGCATGCCGCCCGCTCCCCTCCTTATAACTGCAGATTGCATCGGGTCTCAGATAAGGGTCTTATCCACTGAATGACTTCCCCCAACATGGAACAGACTCTGTTCCATGATGGGGGTAGTAGTACAAACACTAATATAGCCTCCCCAGCTGCCTGCAGACTCCAGAGAATGCCTGGGAACTACTCTTACCATGGATTGCAGGAGTCTGCTGATATCACCACTTCTAAACTTGCTCAGAAGTAATAATTCAGAAACTGATATTATAAACCGGGTGCAAACGGATGACATTAAAGGTTCATCCATCTGCCATAGACTTCAATGTTAAACTTATAATATCCTTTTCTGTTTCATTATTTTTGACAGGAGAAAAAATACTGCATGCACAGTTTTTTTTTTTAACGGGAGAAAAAAAGCAAACGGGGGATAAAGGATTGTAAAAAAAATCCCATTGACATCAATGGGATTATTTTACAGCTGTTTGCAACTTATTTAAAAATTATCAAACGGATTGCAGAACAGGAATTTACTGTATTAACGGATGCAGAGGGCCGTGTGAACGAGCCCTAAGGATACCACTGTATGTGCAGGGAGGGAGATGGAGGTACGGCTGTTAGGTCTATGTATATGGGTGATCATGTGTATGCAGCAAAGCTGAGTGTGTGATCAGGTGTATGTAGCACAGTTGAGTGTGTGAGTGGTCATGCTTACACATAATCACACATTCAGCTCTGCTCCATACACATGTCACATACTGATTTCTGCTACAAGTACATAATCACACACTCAGCTCTGGTATATATACACTGTGTTTACCAACCAGGGTGCCTCCAGCTTTTGCAAAATTGCAACTCCCTGCATGTCAAGTTTTGCAACACTTGGAGGCACTCTCGTTGGTGAACACTAATATAGAGGTAAGGGGACAGATTGTTTAGCAAAATTACATATTTTTTTAAACCCAGACATTGTGAACTTTATAAAGATCTAGGATTTTACTATTGTGCAGTGTTTTGTTCGACACACACTGCTGCTCCAGCACTAGATATGTAAGCAGTGTATCGCGGGAAAATGCCACAGCTCTGTGAAGTGCAGCTGTGAAGTGTGAGGTAGAGAAGGAGTGCATGGTAGAGCCAAGGGGCATATCTATTTAATTTATCAAAGGATGTGCACAACTTTTTAAAATTTTGAGCAAGAGTGTAAATTAGACAAGTAGGTGTAAAGGGGTAAATCTGTGTCTACAATAGACCCCTAATGATAAATGTCCCCCATAGTGTCTATGATTTAGTATGGTGAATGGCGTATGTAATATCAACCCCTTGGGGACTCAGGGGTTTTCAGTTTTTGCACTTGTTTTTCCTCCTCACCTTTTAAAAATCATAACACTTTCAATTTTGCACCTACAGATCCATATGATTGCTTTTTTTTGGGGCCAACAATTCTACCTTGGAATGACAGTCATTTTACCCAAAATTCTATGGCGAAACAAAAAAATTATAATTATTGTGTGACAAAATGGAAGGAAACACTATTTTGTAAATTTTGGGGGCTTCCTTTTCTACGCAGTGCATTTTTCAGTAAAAATGACACCTTATCTTTATTCTGCAGGTCCTTAAGATTAAAATGATAACCTTGTTATATACAGTGGGGATCAAAAGTTTGGGCACCCCAGGTAAAAAATTGTATTAATGTGCATAAAGAAGCCAAGGAAAGATGAAAAAAATCTCCGAAAGGCATCAAATTACAGATTAGACATTCTTATATGTCAACAAAAGTTAGATTTTATTTCCATCATTTACACTTTCAAAATAACAGAAAAAAAAAAATGGCGTCTGCAAAAGTTTGGGCACCCTGCAGAATTTATAGCATGCACTGCCCCCTTTGAAAAGCTGAGACCTGCTAGTGTCATGGATTGTTCTCAATCATCTGGGAAGACCAGGTGATGTCAAAGGTTTTAAATGCCCAGACTCATCTGACCTTGCCCCAACAATCAGCACCATGGGTTCTTCTAAGCAGTTGTCTAGAAATCTGAAACTCAAAATAGTTGATGCTCACAAAGCTGGAGAAGGCTATAAGAAGATAGCAAAAGTTTTTAGATGTCAATATCCTCTGTTCAGAATGTAATTAAGAAATGGCAGTCATCAGGAACAGTGGAAGTTAAAGCAAGTTCTGGAAGACCAAGAAAAATATCAGAAAGAACAGCTCACAGGATTGTGAGAAAAACTATTCAAAACCCATGTTTGACTGCACAATCCCTCCAGAAAGATCTGGCAGTCACTGGAGTTGAGGTACACTATTCCACTATAAAGAGATACTTGTACAAATTTGGTCTTCATGGAAGAGTCATCAGAAGAAAACCTCTTCTATGTCCTCCCCACAAAAATCAGCCTTTGAACTTTGCAAATGAACATATAGACAAGCCTGATGCATTTTGGAAAAAAGTTCTATGGACCGATTATGTTAAAATTGAACTTTTTGTCCCGAATGAGCAAAGGTACGTTTGGAGAAGAAGGGGAACAGAATTTAATGAAAAGATCCTCTGTCCAACTGTTAAGCATGGGGGTGGATCAATCATGCTTTGGGGTTGTATTGCAGCCAGTGGCACAGGGAACATCTCACGAGTAGAAGGAAAAATGGATTCAATAAAATTTCAGCAAATTGTGGATGCTAACTTGATGCCATCTGTGAAAAAGCTGAAGTTAAAGAGAGGATGGCTTCTACATAATGGATAATGATCCCAAACACACCTTGAAATCCACAGGGGATTACATCAAGGGGCGTAAACTGAAGGTTTTGCCATGGCCTTCACAATCTCCTGACCTCAACATAATTGGAAATCTATGGATAGACCTTAAAAGAGCAGTGCATGACAGACAGCACAGAAATCTCAAAGCACTGGAAGACTTTTGTAAAGAAGAATGGGCAAAGATACCTCAAACAAGAATTGAAAGACTCTTGGCTGGCTACAAAAAGAGTTTACAAGCTATGATACTTGCCAAAGAGAGCAGTACAAGATATTAACTCTGCTGGGTGCCCAAACTTTTGCAGACACTATTTTTTTGTTTTCAGTTATTTTCAAAGTGTAAATGATGGAAATAAAATCTAACTTTTGTTGACATATTATAAGAATGTCTAATCTGTAATTTGATGCCTTTGGGAGATTTTTCCATCTTTCCTTGCCTTCTTTATGCACATTAATACAAATTTTTACCTGGGGTGCCCAAACTTTTGATCCCCACTTTAAGTTTGATTTTGTTTTACCTCTGGAAAAAATTATAACTACATGCACGAAAATTTTAATGTTTAAAAATTTCCTCTTCTGACTCCTATTACTTTTTTTTCCTGCATATGGGGATGTATGGGGATCTTTTTGATCGCTTTTTATTCTTTTTTTATGGTATAAAAAGTGACCAAAAATATGTTATTTTGGACCTTGGATTTTTTTTACATGTACGCCATTGAACGTGTGGTTTAATTAACGATATATTTTTATAGTTCGGACATTTACCCATGCGCAGATACCACATATGTTTAAATTTATTTTTATTTATATAGTTTTTTTTAATGGAAAAAGAGGTGATTCAAACTTTTATTAGGGAAGGGGTTAAATCACATTTAGTAACTATTTAAAATTTTTTTTTGCAATGTTATAGCCCCATATGGAACTATAACATGCAGTACATTGATTGCAGGCAATGATCAATGCTATGCCATAGCATTGCATTGATCAGTGTTAACGGCGATCTGTTATGTCAGGTATTATCCCCGGGTCCTGGCTACCGTTAGCCGCTGGGACCGACCGGATATGATGCGGGGTCACCAAGTATGCCCTGCGTTCCCAAGAGATTTAAAGATACAGGGATACAAGTATGCCCTGCGTTCCCATATTTTTTGAGCTTACCTGAGGGAAGTCATTGATTTCCAGCTCCTCCTCATATCTTTTAAAGGACTCATTGGGACCTGCCTCTTGCTTATCCTCTTCCAGTTTCTCAACTGGGACATAGTTGAGTTTGGCGTTGATCTTTTCTGCCAATTGTTCAGCAATGGTTTTTGCAGACACTGTTGGAGCCAATATTGTGCCTCCCCGGAGGATAGCATTTGTTGCTTGTTGCATGACATCCTAAAGAGATCAGAAACATACATTTTAACTATAGACCACTTTGAGTAAATTCTGTCAGCACTTGTACATGATTTCACTGTTTACTTATATCAATAATGTTCATAAAGATAACCAACATTGCATTTCTTAGCTTCTAATCATGCTAGTTTATAATCTGCATTATAAACACAAGGCTGCAATAGGAAAGATTTATCAAAACCTGTGCATAAGAAAAGAAGCAGTTGTCCTTAGCAATCAATGAGATTGCTTCTTTTATTTTTCAGAAGCCTTTTTTAAAAATAAAAGAAGCAATCTGATTGGCTGCTATGAGAAACTTGTCAGATTTTCGTCTACACACGTTTTGATATATCTCCCCAAATGTTCTGACATTACATCTGTTGTTGCTGTTATGGCTAGGGGAAACAGAATTACCAGCTTTCCCTTTTGCCATGACCGCATCACCTAAGAGAAAAATCATTGACAAACTTAGGTTGGAATTACAGCCTGACATGACATGACAGAAGAATTCCAAATGTCCACCCTGTAGTGACGACGAAAAAAAAAAAAAGTATTGAGTCAACCAGGTGGCCAAAATGCATATCTGATGCACACAGGTTTCCCTCCTCTCAGCATAAGAGAAGGCCAACGATCTAGTATAGCGACCCCCAATAGCCCCGAAGCGTGAACAAGCCCTGGAAAAAAAAAAAAAACACATAACCTAGACTTATGTCCCTAACCCATTTAGCTAAAGAGTCTTTGCTAGCTTTTGCCCCCTTGTTAGGTCCATACATAAGAAGGGAGGATTTTTCAGGAAATCTGTCATCAATGTTAACTGCAGTAACCTGTCAGTACAGACAGGTAGTGCAGGTGACACCGACGACAACAGTACTTACCTTGTGCAGTTCCGTGTGGTCGTCCTCTGGCAATCCTGTTCAGTATCTTCAGCTCCGGGCCAGACTTGGAGCATGGGCGGAGCTTAGTGACGTCACCCCTGCTGATTGCTAGCAGCGCGACTCGGGAGAGAATAGCAGCGGTGATGTCACAATGCTCCGCCCATGCGCCAAGTTGGGCCCGGAGCTGAAGATACCAAAAAGGATTGCCGGTGAACCACAGCACAAAACAAGACAAGGTAAGTACCGTTGACATTAGTGTCACCTATACTACCTGTCTGATCCGACAGGTTAGTGCAGGTGACAATGTTGATAGATTTTCTTAAAGGCTATATAACACCCTAGAATGAAAAGCCTCATTAGATGGACTAGTATCAAATCACAGTAATACAATGTCCTGTGACAAATTAAATCTAGACACCACCTTAGGAAGGAATGCTGGGTCTGGTTTAAAGATAATGCTGTAGTCCAAAATCTGTGTGTAAGGTTCTGAACTAGACAGAGCTGTCAATTTCCCTATGCTACTAATAGTGAGGTATTTAGTACCTACTACATTTTTTATGAAGACTTTAGGCCAAATAGAATAAGACAAAAGAGACTTAAAGTATAAAAAACTAATTCCAGGACGGAGTTCTAGGAAACGCAAAGCTACCTTTAAAAATCTTATGACCCAAGGATGGTCTGCAATTTTGATTTTATTTCAAGCCAGGAGACTTATGCTTAAATATCTTTCTTTTTACTCCCACAGCAGCAAATAAACGTGCAACAGAAAAAATGTACATAAATATGCAAACAAAGGTGCAATCAGTAGCCAATAACATGACATCCTTGGTGATAAAAGGTGTCTGCAATCAAGTGACTCCCTTCTTTCTTGCTGCTCCAGCAGAAGATAATTAGTGTTAATATTCTAGTGCTTTGTATTTTTTTGCTTATTTTTGTCATTAATTAATTTCTTCTATATTGCCCAGTGTTTACAGTTCTGTCTTTTGTGTATATTGTGACTGGTACCCAACTTTCCTAGGCTCCGTTTTTTCCCCCTCAGTCACTTATTCTTTGTCATTTTTCCCCCATCTTCCTCCCCTCCCTCTTTGTCACTGGGCAGAATATCTATTTTAAACATATATTGCGGTCATTCACCCCTCCCCCACCCCTAGTATAACCTCACTCCGTTACCGCTCTTGCAGCCTGTGTAATAGCGCTGAACTGGTGTTACAGCTTCACACTCTTAACTCCTCAGACATGCTCTGTCAGTCAGACGGACTCAGGCATCACCGCACTTTTTTTTTTTTTTTTATCTCTGACTAGTTCAGTCAGCAGGACTTCAGCGCCCCCTTGTGTCTAACTTCAGTTACTACAATATCCTTATGGTCAATGTGTATACTGTTGAATTAATTTATATATATATATATATATATATATATATATATTTTTTTTTTTTTAATTCTTTACATTACTATTTCACTTCATTATTAATTTGTATTTAATTTAAATTAACTATTCCATTATTCTACTAACAATTCATTAACACATTAATATATATATATATATATATATATATATATATATATATATCTATCTATCTAGTAGTAGAAAAAGAACAGCACAACCTCTGAGAGGAAAAGTGTCGTAGGGAGGTGCACGCAGCTTGGTTAGGAGATCATCTTTCAAACAGTAAAAAAAAGTCTTGTCCACAGCACCAAAATTCATGAAAAAAAATAGGTGTTTATTCCATATAAGGTGTCAATACAGCAGCGACGTTTCAGTCAGCTCAACCTGACCTTTCTCAAGCAACACACAACCAGTGCTAACCATATCTTTATAAGAGTACCAATTACAAATGGTACTAAACAATGTGCAAAATCAATAAAGTGCAAATGCATAGTGTAAACAATTCAAAAAATCCATAGACATAAGTTACAAAATACAAAATTGTGAAAAATACATAAGCAAAGCTTTTACACAATATAGTGCAATAAATACATTAAGATAAACACTAATTGTGTTTAATTAATAAAGTGTCACACATGTGTAGTGAAACATACAGGGTTAAAAAAGGTGGGGGACCACACACTCACCGGATGACAAGTACATCCACGTTAATACAGTATTCGGCATCAGGAAGTAACAACAGCGCCTGCGCGCCTCGTTCTCAGAGTGTCTCGTGTGGCAAGTAGATCTAGGCCAATCAGCGGATGGCGTCCAGGTACCCATGGCAACGCGCAGCAAAATGTAACGCATGCGCACGTCCCCATGAGTAAACCTGCGCCATGTCTTGAATGTGGGAAGCAAGCCTCTACATATATCAAAGTAAAAAACGTAAAAGAAAAAGTAAATCTTTATCAAATAGAGCTACCAGGTAACTGTATAAGGTCCTAGTCCCCTACATCCATCGTACCATACAGACTCCGGGGGCCGGCACTCTTGTGTATCACCCAAAAAACTAAAATAATTTTTTGTTTGTTTTTTTATTTTTTATTTGTTTTTTTTGTATTTGTAATTTTTATACCATATTCCAGGTTGGTCCAATTGTCCCTGACTGTTTGATCCCGTGTGTGGGTTATGGACCAAGAGGGTCCTTGGGTGGCCGGCGAAACTGTGTGCTGTGACCATACACATTCATACTATGTATGGGGATGTGGGTCGCGTGCACATTGTGCGTTACTAGCCTCCAAAAGCCGGATGGTGGTGATACACAAGAGTGCCGGCCCCCGGAGTCTGTATGGTACGATGGATGTAGGGGACTAGGACCTTATACAGTTACCTGGTAGCTCTATTTGATAAAGATTTACTTTTTCTTTTACATTTTTTTTACTTTGATATATGTAGAGGCTTGCTTCCCACATTCAAGATGGCGCAGGTTTACTCATGGGGATGTGCGCATGCGTTACATTTTGCTGCGCGTTGCCATGGGTACCTGGACGCCATCCGCTGATTGG
Organism: Hyla sarda; assembly: GCF_029499605.1. Taxonomy (NCBI): domain Eukaryota; kingdom Metazoa; phylum Chordata; class Amphibia; order Anura; family Hylidae; genus Hyla; species Hyla sarda. The sequence goes on from NC_079192.1 coordinate 356,113,737, forward strand.
CCTAGATCTACTTGCCATACGAGACACACTGAGAACGAGGCGCGCAGGCGCTGTTGTTACTTCCTGATGCCGAATACTGTATTAACATGGATGTACTTGTCATCCGGTGAGTGTGTGTTCCCCCACCTTTTTAACCCTGTATGTTTCACTACACATGTGTGACACTTTATTAATTAAACACAATTAGTGTTTATCTTAATGTATTTATCGCACTATATTGTGTAAAAGCTTTGCTTATGTATTTTTCACAATTTTGTAACTTATGTCTATGGATTTTTTGAATTGTTTACACTATGCATTTGCACTTTATTTATTGATTGATTTTGCACATCGTTTAGTACCATTTGTAATTGGTACTCTTATAAAGATATGGTTAGCACTGGTTGTGTGTTGCTTGAGAAAGGTCAGGTTGAGCTGACTGAAACGTCACTGCTGTATTGACACCTTATATGGAATAAACACCTATTTTTTTCATGAATTTTGGTGCTGTGGACAAGACTTTTTTTTTTACTATCCATCTATATCTATATATATATATATATATATATATATATATATATATATATATATATATATATATATATATATATATATCTAATCATTAGTGGACTCATCGTTGCTAGATCTGTCCACACTTCTCTCCGCTCAGCCATGTGCTCCATGCAGTACAATATTGCCAAGTCTGTGGCTTTAGCTATTGCTCAGACACAGTCCACCCAGGTTCTTCAGAAAGGTCCATCTAACCAGTCGAACCTCTTCCGGTCGGCGGAGGAATCCACCTCCTATTTGATAGAAGGTGTTAAGCAAATCAAAGCCTCCCAAAAAAAGGCAACATCTTAATACAGATACACCAATAGTTAAACACCAAAAAAGGAATAATAAAAAGGGGATCAGGCAATATACCTGATGCTAAAGCAGCACCGACAGCACCAGGGGTCAAGTCCTGGAAAAAAAAAAGTGAGGGAACTCATCCAAGATTTCCACTCAAGAGTCCTGTACAGCACCCTCTGCCCCTGAAGAGGTATACTTAAAGAGGTACTCCGGTGGCCAAAGTATTTTTTCAGTTTCTACTTACCCTTGCAGGTGAGTTTTAATGTTATCTCTGGTCTCGCGCTTGCTCTTTGTTTGTCTTTTTTTTCTTTGCACAAGTGTGTCCATGTAGTGTAGCATCTATTTCCTTTTTGCCTTTGTTTTAGAAAGTACAGCTCCCAGCATGCCTTGGAGCCTGTATCCTCTTTCAGTGCCTTACCCAACTTGTTTTGCGTTGCCGCTCAGCCTTGTTTATGGACGATTTTTTTTCTTCTCCCTTTAGCACGCCCTCCCCCCCCCTGCTCATTAGTATACAGTGATCCCTCAACTTACAATGGCCTCAACATACAATAGTTTCAACTAACAATGGTCTTTTCTGGACCATTGTAACTTAAAACCAGACTCAACATACAATGCTATGAAATCTGCAAAACGTGTCAATGGCTGGAAGAACCGACCAATCAGAATGGACATTTCACTGCTAAAACCCCTGTATTCCTGAAGTGCATGCACTGCCTGGAGTCTGGTAGCGCCCCCTACAGTACAGGGAGGTATTACATGTTCTGTACTCTTTACCTGTACCAGGGTTACCTGCTCTTTTTGGACACCTGCTAAGGGCGACTCCATTTAACCTTTTTAGGACATTGTGTACAGTACAGGACCCTGAAGAACCAATTACCAGGTTTCCATAGAGTTATGATCTCAACATACAATGGTTTCAACATACAATGGTCGTCCTGGAACCAATTAATATTGTTACTTGAGGGACCAGTGTACTCATCCCACCCTCACTGTCCGCTTCTCACCCCGCATCAGGCAATGAATGGTCAGCCGCAGCTGTCCCCACAACGGGGAACTAATCATATGTAACCCGCGGGCTCTGCTCTGCTTCTACACCCCCCCCCCCCAAAAAAGCAATGTCCCTGTATCGGGGAAAGGGTTGTGATCCGCAGCGCTGCATATTCTTCCCATGTCATGGAACGAATGGTTAGCCGCAGTGCGCTGTCCCCACAATGGGGAACTAATCATATATGTGGAAAGGGTTAACTTTGAGCCGCAGTTCTGAACATTCTCCCAACATCGGGGAATGAATGATTTGTGAGCCACAGGTGCAGGGCCTCTACTCTCTTCTGATCAGATAAGAGAAGCTGTCACCTCCCCCTGCAAGCACTGAAAGCCAGAGATCCGTGAGCTCACGGCTCACACTGGCTTCCTGTTCGGCTCACTGACTTTCAGGGCATGCAGGAGAGAGGACAGCTTCTGTTCACTGATCAGAAGAGAATAGATGCCCTGCGCCTGCAGCCCACAAATCTGTGCCACACTGTGGCTCACAGTTAACCCTTTCCCCGATGCTGGGACATGGCTTTTGGGGGGGGGGGGGGGGAAGAGACGGGGGAGGAAGCAGAGCAGCGCTCGCAGGTCACACGATTAGTTCTTCGATGTGGGGACAGAGTGCTGCGGCTGACAATTCCCTGATGTGGGGACTGCGGAGTGAGAAGCTGACAGTGCGCCTGCGAGGGAATCATGATAGCAGAGTCCCCTGATTCCCCCTGCGGGCGCATGGTCCCCATGTCGGGGAAGGGGTTACATGTCAGCCGCAGCATTGATACAGGGTGTTTAGTACACTGTGAGCTGTGTGCACTGGGCTGGCTACCACCAGGAGGAGACATCCATCCTCCCGCAACAATTCAATGAACAACCCCTTTAAGCCTGATTCTTACAACTTTGTCTCAGAATCCTCTGACAATGATACAGATTGATGGGACCTCAAAGATGACTATATATGCATTTAGAGAGGGAGGAAAAGAAGAAGTATTAAGTTCTGTGGCATAGTAAGTTCTGTGCCTCTTGCTAGGAAATAGAGAGATAAAAAGGACCCCACCACACCTGTGCAGTGGTACTGACCTCTAAGAGCAGTGCGGTGTGTATGGCGCGGCTCTGGAGTAGTGTGGGGTGGATCGTTACAGCTTGCTGCTTGGTACCCCCTTGTCCATTGTTCCCAGTACAGGGCAACGGACATGGCTATATGTGAAATAAGTACAGAAAATGCGGGGGTTCTGTATCCCAAGCGCTACTGTTGGATAGAATCGATGGGCCAATAGGTGCACAGGATGCTTTTATTTCATTTGTACATAAAAAAGTACAACTGGAACATGTCCAGTTGCTTTTATTTCATTCGTACATAAAAAAAAGTACATCCTGTGTACCTATTGGCCCATCGATTCTATCCAACAGTAGCGCTTGGGATACAGAACCCCCACATTTTCTGTACTTCCTTCACACACACACACACACACACACACACACTATATATCTATATATATATGGATTTCTAATGAATTGACTTGTGAATTCTTTGGTAAAATAAGTATTTGCTCACCTACAAACAACCAAGATTTCTGGCTCTCACAGACCTGTAACAACTTCTTTAGGAGTCTCCTCTGTCCTCCACTCGTTACCTGTATTAATGGCATTTGTTTGAACTTGTTATCAGTATAAAAAGAGACACCTGACCACAACCTCAGTCACACTCCAAACTCCACTATTGCCAAGACCAAAGAGAAGAGCTGTCAAAGGACATCAGAAACAAAATTGTAGACCTGCACCAGGCTGAAAAGACTGAATCTGCAATAAACTGTGGGAGCAATTATAAAATGGATGACATACAAGATCACTGATAATCTCCCTCGATCTTGGGCCCCACGCAAGATCTCACCCCCTGGTGTCAAAATGATCGCAAGAACGGTGAGCAAAAATCACAGAACCACATAGGGGGACCTAGTGAATGACTTGCAGAGAGCTGGGACAAAAGTAACAAAGGCTACCATCAATAACACACTACGCCACCAGGGACTCAAATCATGCAGTGCCAGATGTGTCCCCCTGCTTAAGCCAGTACATGTTCGGGTCCGTCTGAAGTTTTCCAGAGAGCATTTGGATGATCCGTAAGAGGATTGGGAGAATGTCATATGGTCAGATGAAACCAAAGTAGAACTTTTTGGTAAAAACTCAACTCGTCGTGTTTGGAGGAGAAAGAATGCTGAGTTGCATCCAAAGAACACCATACCTACTGTGACGCATGGGGATGGAATCATCATGCTTTGGGGCTGTTTTTCAGCAAAGAAAGCTGGACGACTTATCCCTGTAAAGGAAATAATGAATGGGGTCATGTATAGTGAGATTTTGAGTGAAAACCTTCTTCCATCAGCAAGGGCATTGAAGATGAAACATGGTTGGGTCTTTCAGCATGACAATGATCCCAAACACACCGCCCGAGCAACGAAGGAGTAGCTTCTTAACCCCTTAAGGACCGGGGGTTTTTCCGTTTTTGCATTTTCGTTTTTTGCTTCTTGCCTTTAAAAAATCATAACTTTAAATTTTGCACCTAAAAATCCATATGATTGCTTATTTTTTGCGCCACCAATTCTACTTTGTAATGACGTCAGACATTTTGCCCAAAAATCTATGGTGAAACGGAAAAAAAATCATTGTGCGACAAAATTGAAAAAAACCCCACAGTTTTGTAACTTTTGGGGGCTTCCGTTTCTACGTAGTACATTTTTCAGTAAAAATGACACGTTATCTTCATTAAAATGATACCCTACTTATATAGGTTTGATTTTGTCGTACTTCTGGAAAAAATCATAACTACATGCAGGAAAATTAATACGTTTAAAATTGTCATCTTCTGACCCCTATAACTTTTTAATTTTTCCGTTTATGGGGCGGTATGAAGGCTCATTTTTTGCGCCGTGATCTGAAGTTTTTAACGGTACTATTTTTGCATTGATAGGACTTATTGATCGCTTTTTATTCATTTTAAAATTATATAAAAAGTGACCAAAAATGCACTATTTTGGACTTTGGAATTTTTTTGTGCGCACGCCATTGACTGAGCGGTTTAATTAATGATATATTTTTATAATTCGGACATATATGATACCATATATGTTTATTTTTATTTACACTGTTTTTTTTATGGGAAAAGGGGGGTGATTCAAACTTTTAATAGGGGAGGGGTTAAATGATATTCATTCACTTTTTTTTTGCAGTGTTATAGCTCCCATAGGGACCTATAACACTGCACACACTGATCTTTATCATTGATTACTGTTTTCTCATAGGAAACCAGTGATCGATGATTCTGCCGCATGACTGCTCATGCCTGGATCTCAGGCACTGAGCAGTCATTCGGCGAGCGGACAGCGAGGAGGCAGGTAGGGGCCCTCCTGCTGTCCTGTAAGCTGTTCGGGATGCCGCGATTTTGCCGCGGCTATCCCGAACAGCCCACCGAGTTAACCGGCATGGTTTCGCTTTTAGCTGCGCGGCTCAGCTCTGAGCGCGCGGCTAAAGGGTTAATAGCGCGCGGCGCCGCGATCTGCGCTGCGCGGTATTAGCGGCGGGTCCCGACTTCACTATGACGCCGTGCCCGCCGTGATATGATGCGGGGTTACCGTGTAACCCCCGCGTTATAGGACGGGAGCAAGACCAAGGACGTACAGGTCCTTAAGGGGTTAAGAAGCATTTCAAGGTCCAGGATCCAGATCTCAACCGCATAGAAAACCTTTGGAGGGATTTGAAAGTCCGTGTTGCCCAGTGACAGCCCCAAAACCGCACTGCTAGAGGAGATCTGCATGGAGGAATGGGCAAAAATACCAGCAACATTGTGTGAAAACCTTGTGAAGACTTAAAGAAAACTTTGACCTCTGTCATTGCCACCAAAGGGTATATAACAAAGTATTGAGATGAAACTTTGTTATTGGCCAAATACTTTTCCATTATAATTTGCAAATTAATTATTTAAAAAAAACAGAATGTGATTTTATGGATTTTTTTGGCCAAATTAATTTTTTGGCCCAAACTAATTATTTAAAAAACATAGAATGTGATTTTATGGATGTTATTGGCCAAATACTTTTCCATTATAATTTGCTAATTATTTTTAAAAAAAAATGATTTTCTGGATTTTTTTTCTCATGTCTCTCATAGTTGAGGTATACCTATGATGAAAATTAAAGGCCTCATCTTTTTAAGTGGGAGAACTTGCACAAATTGGTGGCTGACTAAATACTTTTCCCCCCCACTGTATATACCTTGATGACATCCTCCTTATGGCCCAGTCTCTGGTCAAAAGAGATAACATCCATTGAATATGGAGTAGAATTAATTCTCTGTTTTCTTATAAAATCACTAAAAATCCATCTTTATTCCTGCAAAATAGAATTTTTGGGTTTCATGATTGACACTGACACTCGATCAGCTATTCTGAGCCTTAAATTCAGGAATTTGAAAATCAGGAGAGAAATCAGATCAGTTTTCAACAAGAAACTAGTATCTTTAAGAGCATATTTCCTGCACCTCTACATTACAGAGCTCTTCAGAGACTGAAGACTCGTCATTTGCAGGAAGGCTTGCTTTATTCGGACAAGATAGCGTTAACCCTGGATACCAGAAAAGAACTCCTGTGGTGGTTACAGCATATCCAATCTTGGAATGGCAAATCTATCTACAACTCAGTAACGGACATGATCATAGAGCCAGAATCCAGTCTCCTTGGCTGGGGACCTTGTTGCGGATAACTTTCCACAGTAGTAAAGTGGTCCGCAGAAGAGTCTTCTCTTCACATCAACTGCCCCAAACTTTTGGCCGGCTTTCTTGCCCTCAAAGGTTTTCGCGAGAGACAGGTCACACTGGTGCATTCTTCTGGGGTTGGAAAACATTTTGACAGTGCAATATGTCAAATCGCATTGGTGGCACCAAGTCGGAACATTTGGCCAACACTGCCAAAGACTTTTGGCATTTTTGTCTAGAATGGGAGACATTCTCAAGGCAGAATATCTTCGGGGTCTTTCCAATTCTATTGCAGACTGGAATTCCAGTTATCTAACCAACAGCAACTGGAGACTGGATTCAATCAACTTCAATCTTTGGGGTCCTTTTCAGATGGATATATTTGAATCCCGTCTGATTCGACAACTCCCTAAGTTTTTCAGTTGGCGCTCAGATCCAGAGTCTATGGGCACTGACGCTCTCCTCCAAATTTGGCCATCTCTATGCTTTTCCCCCCTTTTGCTCTTATCCCTCGAGGAGTACTTGTAAGAAAAATTCAGAAGGCAACCCTAGTACTTCTCACTCCATTATGGCCAACTCAGACTTGGTTTCCCCAAATCTTGGAGGTGACAATAGATTTCCCTTGCGTCATTGCATTCTTCTGAATCCTTCAGGGAACCCTCACCCTCTGGTTCAAGCAAACAGCTTGTCTCTGGTAGCTTGCCTCATTTTGGGCCAACAGACTCAGATCTCGAACTTTCACAGACTGCTCAGATCATCATCTGACGCCTGGGCACCCGATCATCTTACGGATCAGCCTGGAAAATTTGGTCTGATTGGTGCAATTAACGGGCTTTGGATCCCATACTTGCACCTGTGAACCAAGCATTGAATATTCTTTTGACTTCTGTTGAAGCAGGGAATGCTTATAGAACAATTAATCCATCTCTTTATCATGCTCCAATCCAATCTTTACCTTTGGGCAAACATCCCTTGGTTTGTAAATTAATGAAAGGAATACGTTTCTGCAGACCTCCTTTTACCAGGTATCATTCCACATGGGATGTCAATCTGGTGCGAGATCTTCTTAACTCTTGGGATGACAATGACTCTATCCCTTACATTTTTATCCATCACTATCGCTATGCTTCTATGTTTAATTTCTTTTAAGAGAGTTTCATATGTTCGAGCTTTGGACATGCCTCAAACACAATACCTACCTCAGGGAGTAACATTTTCTATTTTCTGTCATATCAAAACCAATATTTCTTCAATCTTCTATCCCATGTTTCCTCAACAACAAAAAATGTGTGTAGTTCGCTGCCTACAGTCTTACAAAGAAAGAACAATTTCTCTTCGAAACCAGTCTTCTTCTCAACTCCTTATCTCCTATTGCAAGCCTCATGATCCGGTATGTTCTTCTACTCTATCCCGATTGATTTCTCAGACAAATGTCCTTGGTTGGAAGCGATACTGCTGTATTTAGAGCCCATTCCACTAGAGGAGCCATGTCCACTAAAGTCCGACAATCAGGAGGCTCTCTCGCAGATATTTTAAAAGCAGCAAATTGGGCATCTGAATCTGTTTTTAGAACTTTTTATTTATGTCCCGATCCTCATGTGTTTATGGTGTTGTTTAATTGTTCTTTCATGTCTTATGTAATATTTTATTGTTAATGACATATTATAGAGTATAAGCTTTAAATATGCATAATGGAGTCTCCTAGCTTGAAATAAAATTTAAGATTTTATGAGAAAAAAAAATAGCTTTTATGACACACAGGAGACAAACATTATCCCTCCCCTGTAACACACCCTTATTATGTTCTTATTTATGCACTATTATAAATTTGTTATATATAATTAATTACAATTATTCAATATTTTGGGCTTCTCTCGTTTGTGTTTTGGCACTTTTATTTTTATTGTTGTTTGCTCACCATTTGTTTTTCACATGTCACAATCTGACCCATACCCATATTTATTATATATACTTCATATATTTACTTATACATTACACATTCACCATTCACTTATATTTTCATATTATCGTTTACACCATTGATTCATTCCCTTTCACTTACTCATATTATTGTTTATATAATTAATTCATTCACCATCACTCATTTATTGTCTTCATACACACACATACACAAGCTTATTTGTTGGTTCTCCTTGTTCTCCATTTGATACTGGCATTTGCCAGTATCTTAGATGGCCGAGGGACGCCGAGCGATTGTGTGCGCATGCACCCGGCTTGCGCTGCCGGGACGTCGCTTCTCGGCTTTTGCATGACGTCGCTTCCGAGTTGCTGAATGCGGAAGTCGGCAGGCGGATCCCGGCGGCGTGTGCCGGAGTCGCATGGCTACGCAAGCGCCATATACTTATGTCGCCACCTAGGTTAGTTATTGGCCTAATCGTTATGAGTGGTACTATATATACCCCCCCCCCCCCCTTCATTACTGCTAGAGGAAGCTAGGCGAAATGCGTTAAAGTGTGAGGTGGGGGGACATCCTGGAGCATCGCTCTTGCTTACTACATTGATTGGTATGGGATACCTTGCTTGTTCACTCTGGCACCTTAGAACATTGTTATTCTGGTATCTACTTGTACCATGCCCAATATTTATGCTGCACTTTTAGCTATGCACTAGCCACCTTACTATAGACACAGTGGTTACTTTACTATAGATCCATTTGCATACAGGATTAGTTGTATTATTATAACTGTAAGATCATTAATATATTGGATTCACATATCACAGTGATCCATTATTTATCTGGGGCTAAGTGCAATATTGATATATAATTGTTTACATTTATTTTTGAGGTGTCTTTATTTAAATCATCTAGTTACAATTCTTGTGAACTCCTATATTTGCATATTTCAGAGGGTGCGCATTAAGAGTCAGTACTATACAGACCACCCAGGATGTTCCCCAATCTTTTATTTTTAATATGGTCTTGTGTGTATTTGTATGTTTTTATCTGGGGAGGATGGGATTATCAATTGTATGTTACACAAACATTTTTGTCTAATAAAGTATATTTTGATGAGTACTTTTTGGTTATATTCATTTGTGGTCGGGTTCACATAACGTGTAGTGAATATGGCAAAGATGAAACATTCAACCTAACAATGCCTGAGGTGTGCCCGGCTGGCTGACCGAGGTAGCCTACGAAGAAGGGGGCTACCTAAAGAGATAATTAAAAAAAAGGGGGAACCTCTAATTAGAGGGAGGGGGGTGGGAGACATGAACCAGACTCCATTGCGAAAGGTAGTGTCTAATATACGGGACCATAACCCCTCCCATAAATTCAATTAACTGTGCCAGCTAATTACCATTTGTGGTCGGGTTCACATAACGTGTAATGAATATGGCAAAGATGAAACATTCAACCTATCTAACAATGCCTTAGGTGTGCCCGGCTGGCTGACCGAGGTAGCCTATGAAGAAGGGGGCAAAACACAAACCGGTAGGAATAATTTCTTTTATTCAAATATGACATGCATATCTAACATCAGCTAGATGACTAAAAGCATTCGCCATCTCGGTCTGTGGGTCAGGAATATATCTCTGGAAACACGGCGAGTATCAACGCCCCAATTTTTTTTAAAATAATGTGTGCTAGTACCGCATGTCCTGAGGCAGATGATGCCGCACCCATTCTGAAAGAGTGACCTGAAATTGTTGTTGGATCCGTGCCGATAGCCTGGGCCAGTATGCGGATGTGTCTGATGAAATCTTTGGAAGATAGCGGTGAAACCGGGAATGGCAGCAAAGGTGAGTCGATGGGGCGATCACACAACAAACTTAACAATTCCTGGAAAACTCGTACCGGACACCATGCATTACCGGTGGGAAAGAATCTGATAGACACCTGACTTGTTTAATGAGTTTTGGAATGCTCTAATGTTAACTTGAAGCCGGGGCCAGAAGACGACAGATGTTTAATTAGCAGGACATGTGCACTATATGGTGTTTTCGTGAATTCGCCTGGTCTAAGTAACCCATAATACCCTAGGTATATGGCAGCCTTGACCACAAGACTAGCCGACACTCCAAAAGGAGCGTTATCTAGTATGCTACTGAATTGTTGAAAATGCTCCGCGGACAAAGGTATCCTAGGCCTAGGCTTCTCTGCCTTCTGGATAACTTTCAACGCAGCCTTGACCGGGTGAGCACAGAAGATGGAGGGTAGGTTAGGAAAAGTTAAAGGAGAAGTCCCATATAGAAAAAGTATTGTGTTTTAAATGCAGAAGCAAAAGTTATATCACTTTGTAAATCACTGACTTTACCCATCTTGTATGTAAAACCTGTTTTTCTAGCTTCTTTGTTCAGAGAGGAAGTTCAGCAGCTCCCTGTTCTGATGACTTGCGACCCCCCATTGAGCTGCATTATGCTGGGGGCCGTGATGTCACAATTTCCCATAGTTCTGTGGGCTGCCTGCAGCTTAGCCAGCTCTGTGTACGGCAAGGGCCCCTCCGATGTGCAGCTTCAGCCAATCATAGAAGCCCCAGTGAGCTGAGCAAGCGTCTTCATCTCCTCAGCAGGGAAGCATCTGACAGCCAGCTCAGTGTTTATAAGAGCAAGCACGATGTCCCAATGTCCCGAGAAGCAGCAGAGGGGGAGGGGGAGATCCCTGCTTTCCCCTGCACTGATCACAATCTGACAGCAGGTCAGTCTGAAAGAACGATGTCCTGAGAATAGAAGCAGGGGGAGGGGAAACACTGAGCCTGCTGTTAGGAAAGTGATCAGTGTCTAGGTCAGTGTATCCCAACCAGGGTGCCTTCAGCTGTTGCAAAACTAAAACTCCCAGGCATGCTGGGAGTTGTAGTTTCACAACAGCTGGAGACACCCTGGTTATGAAGCACTGGTCTAGGCTGGGCTACTTCTGTGATGAACTGAAAGGCATTATGGGAGACAGGAAGTCAGGGACCTCCATGGACCAGGAAGTAGCGATCTTTCAGAGGGGATTGCAGGAGAAGGGAGAGGGTGAGATACATGAGGAGCAGATTGTCAGAATGGTGAGCTGATGCACTTTCACATGATATAAAAAAAAATATTTGTGACTTGGTCCATGATACTTCTTCTTTAAGGACCGGAAATGCTGTACACCTGCCAGATATAAGCGTATGGAAGTGTGCGATAACCTCAGAGATGTGTGGCAAAATGAAACAAATGCAAGGATGTATGGAATCTCAAATGGTAAATGAGTCGGATATTTAATTTGGAATTTCTGAAAAGCATTCCAAGCTGACTTATGTGACCTGGTGGTATTGTGGGACAATGACTGATCAATCAAACCTACTGCCCCCAAATATAACCTATTTAGTCCAGCGTCAGAGAACTGATGGAAGGAACTGGAGCTGGAATCTCGTCTGCTATTGGCATCGCTTCTCGGAACACCTGGAAATTAAAGCGTGAAAGCGCATCAGCAGCTATGTTTCTGGCCCCCTTAATATGTGCACACTCGATATGATTTTTTTTTAAATCAAGGCAGTATGCGTCAATCTTCGTAGAAATGGCATTATGGTAAGAGACCTAGACCTTCCCTTATTAATGATATCCCGGGTGGCTGTGTTGTCTGAGAAGAAAACCACTGTCTGCCCCTGCCACAGGTGACCCCAGGTTATGGCGGCTGCTACTATAGGAACGATTTCGAATAAGGCAGACGTGGTTGAAAACTCTGGCAGAGCTAGGAGCTCCGCCGGCCATGCCCCGGCAAACCAGTGAGGCAAAAAAATGGCAGCAAAACCTGTGGAAGCCGCTGCATCGGTGACCACAACAGGTGAGTTCTGGCTGGCTGTAGGGATGAACATTGACACCCCGTTCCATTCAGCCAGGAAGATGTCCCACATGATGAGTTCTGCTTTGGCTGTTTGATTGAGAACCACCGGGGACTCTGCCTCAGGGGCTGTTGGTAAAAGAGCCAGAAGCCTCGAAACAAATGCCCTACCCTGAGGTATAATCTGCATTGCAAAGTTGAGCATACCCAACAGACTCTGCAGTTGTCATCTGTTGGAAACTGGGGAACAAGTCATGCCATGTATGGTTGCCCTGATGCGAGCCAATTTGTCACTTGGCAACCTTGCCTCCAAGTTTACTGAATCTAGAACAATGCCAAGAAATGTAATAGTCATGGCAGGACCCTCCACTTTTTTGTCTGCCACAGGAATGTTCAGATTACCAAAAAGTGCTAGAAGTGTATCCAGATCCTTGGGCTGGCAGCTTGGACTTTCAAGAAGTAAGAAGTCGTCTAGGTAATTTAACACGCTCAAGCACGACCAGTGATTTACCAGGATCCATTCGAGTGCCCCCGCAAACATGTCGAATAACCATGGACTGCTGTCCTGAAAGTAAGTTTAGTGGCAAAGTAGTATTGCCCATACCACTTGATGCCGTGCCATTGCCAAAGATCCGAACGGATTGGCAACAATTTGAAAGCATCCGAGATATCGGCTTTCGACAGCCAAGTGCCTGACCCAAGGAGTAGAATCGCCATGTCCACTGATGTGTATTTGAGTGTAAAGTCCTCCGAAGGTATCAGGGAGTTTATGCTGGGCACTGTGGAAGAATGGGGAGCAGACAAGTCATATATTAGTCTGAATTTATTAGAAAACTTGCCACAAGCCACACCTATAGGATTAACCCGCCACTGATTGAACGGAGCCCGAGGGAAAGGCCCGATGACAAAACCTTTCCTGACTTCATCACTCAGTAATTCAGATACCACTTCTGAGTTACCAGCCGCTGACTGTAAGTTGTTGCATTCGAAAGTCTCTTGAGGGAGACACACCAAGCCGGTATTAAAACCTTCAACGAAACCATTACACAGAAAGTCAACTAGATCAGGACGAGGATGGTCACGTAAATAGACGCGGAGAACTTCTGAGTTCACCCCGCCTAGTCACGCTTCTGGTCCCGATCTCTTGGGGCATTGACTTTTTGGGTGGGCTCGATGACAGATGCAACATATGTGCAATAACCTGCCCTGACTAAATCGACATGACGAAAAATTGTAGTTGTTACGGATCTGTACACTACCCAAGTAATGCACAGCTCTGCCAAACTTATCCAAGTAGGGCATGACTGAGGCTTAGGGAGAGGATTAGCCTCAGTAGCGGACGTGCTTGCTATGGCGTTTGGGCACCAGTTAGTCGCGTGGGTAGACGACTGGCATATTGCGCATAGCGGAGCTCTGAGTCAGGCAAAATGCCTGCAGAAGAGCTCGGTGTCTAGTATGGCCAAATTGGTGGTTTGCTGAAATTGGAATAGGGTAGCTGCTGTCTTTGCTGAAAATGATCGGTGGTAGTCATAAAACGCGTACCCGCCGTATTTATACCCTAAGTCCACCAATTTATGTAAATACTGATCCAATTCAATCCTCCTATTGGGATTACTAGTGCAGACTACTTCTCTAAAAAGACCGAAAGAAAGCACGAACTCTGGAATGTTCAGCTTACGGCTAAGGCGGGATCCCTTGCTTTTACCACAACAGAAACCTCACCGCAAGCAAAGGTTTTGTTATCTAATACGTCCTGAGAGGCCACCAGGAGGGAGGCCAGGTTAACGTCCTTGCCATCTAGGATATCCTTCCTGATGGCCACTGGGATGAAGTGAGCGGGGATGAGACTAACGTTAGCAGAGGATGTACCTGAGCATGCGACCCCAGCTGAAGGAGGAGCGACTACGGGTACCGGGGTGACCTCCGGTGGAACCGAAAGCGCAGATGGCGCTACTGGTAGAGGTGAAAATCGGGACTGAAACTGGCACCGTCCCGGACGGGCCTGCGACCTCTGATGACCGACCAGGCGTGGGAGGGCTTGCGGAGGCAGGGGTTGTTGTGGCGGCCCCTGGATTAGGACGAGCCTCTAGATTGGCTAATCTGTCTTCCAAATTCTGCATGGAAGTAGAGAGAGTATTTAACAACGAGTGGATCTGTACCAGGGTGGTAGGGTCATGATCTGCCTGATCCTGACAGCTAGGGGTACCCTGGGAAC